>NC_062218.1:160296882-160621882 GCF_902686445.1 Sciurus carolinensis
CACCCACGTCTAGACCTGGCCCCAGAATATGGTTTCTCATAGTTTTATTCAATTTTTAAAAATAGATTTTGTTTTTTAGAGATGTTTACAGAAAACTTATGCAAGAAAACTCAGGGAATGCCAACACGGTGCTCCCTGGCTGGCCTTGGTTGCAGACCAGTAAACCAAGCCGGCACCGAGTGTCGCCAGGGGAGCGTGCCCTTCCTGCGCCTCGCCTGAGTGCAGCAGGCTGGCCCGCGGCCCGCGGTGACAGAGCGTGGGGCCCACATCACCCGCCTGGGAGAGGACCCTCAGTCCGCCCTGAAGCCCCATCTCTGTGAAGTGTGCCTTGCTTCATGCTGCGGAGGAGTCAAGGAGGCACATGTGCGGTCTGGGACAGGGACTCTGCAGCCCCTGCCCGCCCCTCGCCTCTGGCCAGTGCGGCCCGTGTCTCCCGGCAGGTGAACCCGCACCCGCCCAGGGTTAGGCCCAGGTCTGTGGGCTGCCTTCCAGTTCACCGTGGTGTCACGCAGCTGGTGGGTCTTGGCCAGTCGGTATCCATGTCACGGGGTCACTCGCAGTGGTGGCCCTGCTCTAGCCAGGCACATGCTCACCTCTTCCCCCATCTGAACCCCGTTTTATTCGCTATCTCCTGCAGCCCGTAGATGTCTTGATTGGAGCTCCTTCTCCCGCCAGGCCGAAGGGCTCTGAGGAGGCGCCCCCACCCCGCTTTCCCAGCTCGGCTTCCTGTGAGTTCTCAGAGCGCTTGGTGACGGCGGCAGCTCCTGCTTGGTGGCGGGGAAGTAGGTGGAGGGAATGGCGGAGGCTGGGGGCTCCTGGAACTGGGGGAGGCAGCATCCAAGTCTGAGAGGACGCACCACGCCAATCAGCTTTGCTGACCTGGAACCTCCGTCCCTTTGGGGACAAGGAAAGGTCAAAGCGGAACCGCTCCTGGGAAGTGGGCTGGTACCCACACTGGGGCGGTCCTGGCAGCTGCTGCAGCCCCTCTTGCTCGTGGGGACAGGGCAGGAGCCGAGAGCTGATGTCACCAGATCCCAGCCTGCAGCTGCTGCACAGGGCTCAGTCCCTCACCGTCTTAACCATCCTGCCTTCTGGAGTCACCTCCAGGTTTCTTGGCCCAGTAAATGATGAAGCAGTTGAACAGAGACAGGCTCATTAAGGAAAGATGCTTCCCTGCATATCTGCCCCAGTTACTCCAAATTTAATCTGTCCGTGAGCCAATTTCCAGGACAAACATGCTCTGGCTTTTTAAAAAGTCTCCAGAGCCTTGGCCTTGAAGGCAGTCACCGGCTACTGCATATCCAGATGACCCTCCCATATCCGTCTCTTCTGAGACCTGGGAAGGGGCTCCTTCCCCAGGCCCACCCTTGGACTTGGTGAGGGGCCAGCAGATCCCGCAGGGCCTCTCAGAGAAGGGGCAGGGCCTGTTTTGCCAGTGGGCCAGGCAGGCCCATGAAAGCACCCTTTCTTCTCTGTCACAAGACTGGTCCTGGCCACGGGGACTCGGGGCTTAATCCGATTGGGTTTCGTTGGTCAACAGGTTGGCTTTGTTCTCTTGTCCAGATTTCATCTGCTTGGCTCCCCGTGTTGCTGCTTGACCGCTGTCTGACCCAGATTCGCTGAGGACACATGGGGCTTTTGCCAGGGCCCAGAGGTGTCCAGAGCCCCAGGCTGGGCGAGGATTAGGGGATCCGGGAGGGATGTGTGGAGCCAGGGGCCCGGCAAGGACACCCTAGTGAGTGCCCTCTGAGCTCTGGCCTCCCGGGGGCCCTGCTGTGCCTCTCCTGGGGCTCTGCTGCTTCTCTGAGCCCAGCATCGACTGTCCTTATCCTAGTGCCAGGATCGCCAGGGATTAGGGGCATTGAAGGAGGTTTTGTGGGTCAAAACTCCCGGGCGGAAACCTCTTTTCCCTGAACTCAGGCAGGAATGGTATGAGGATGGGAATTCCCTTCAGTCCATTAGGATCCCAGGAAAAGCCCGAGGCCTTGCTGCAGAAGGAGAGCCACCTGTGCCCTCATGAATTTGAGAGAGGAGACAGGCTGTGGCTTTTTCCATTCTGGGCACAGAGGGGCCTAATTGTCTTTGAAACTTGAGTGGGCTGCCTGCTCACGGTCACTCCGGCCCTCCCCTCTGTCCCTGGGGCTCCTGTGCCCTCCCTTCCTAGCAACAAATGCAGCTCTGGCTGCAGGTTGGGCCTCAGGACCCTGCCCGCACCAGTCCCAGGACCTCATTCTCCCAGCCACTTGGATTGCTCCAGGCAGTATGAGCTCCTGGTCAGCTTAGGCTGCTGTGATGGACTCCAGAGACTGGGTGGCCAAGAGCGCAGGGATGTAGTCTCCCAGGTTGGAGGCTGGAGCTCCAGGGTCAGGGAGACCACAGGCTTGAGCTGGGGAGGGCCGCCCCGCCCTGCAGAGGAGGGCCGCCCCGCCCTGCAGAGGACTCCTTCTTGCTGTGACTGCTTGGAGCACAGACTCTGCTGTCCCTTTTCTTCTTAAAAGTGTGACGGGCTGACAGATTTGGCTCCATGGAAGTGTCATAGGCCAGCTACATGGGCAATGACTAAACAGACTCCATTTTACCCGGAGACTCCCTGTCATGTAGGAAAGGCTTCTCCCATGGGAACGCCCGCCTCTGTACCTGTCAACAGTTGCTTAGCATGACATGGTTGACAACACAAAATGACAAAATGACAATTCTTATATGATGAAAAATTGTTCTCTTTTGATTCTTATTTCTCCTAAACAATGCACCATGTCAACAGTGATGTCAACAATAATTGTCTAGATGTTAGTGACCATTCTTTAATTTGTACCTAAGTAAGGTCGTTTTGACCCACTTCCCCTTCTGCTAATGATTTTAGATCCTATGATGTTAGTTTGTAATTTTGAATCACAGCAACAGACACTTATGATTGACGTTTTGACTTATGGTATAAAAATCCCTGCAACCCTATGGTCAGGGCTGTTCTCCCAATAGCCATTTTGGGCCTTGTGTGAGACAGTCAGCCGTCCGGCTTAATAAAGACTCTCAAATTTGGACTTCTCAGTGGTGATCGGTCTGTTCTTAAGTTGCGCCCCATAACATTTGGAGGCCCCAGCGAGATCCTCGCTGCCTGGTGGGTAACCACCGCTCACCACTGACCTGGAAACTCCTGCGGAGGGGAGAGGCCACAGCCTTGCTCCTAGGGGAAGGCCTCTGAGAGACGTTCCTCAGCCCAGGCTGCACGGTCTGTGGAGCCCCACCCAGGACTGAACTAAATTCTTGGAGAGTCACCTGTTTCTACACCCCTGGGGGATGGTAAGTCTGTTTCTGACGGATCCGCATCTGGGGACTCTGAGGAAGGCTGGACGCAGCATTACTTCCCGAGTCCAGGACTGGCAAGATGTTGCCCAGGCCCTCAGGTCGGGAATCAGGAGTGGCCACTTGTTATTGTCTTTGTCGTCTTACCTGTTCTGTGTTTGTTTGTCTTTCTGTTTTTTGTTGCCCTTGAGGGTGGACATGGGTCAGTCTCCCCCATGTTCGTCATATACTCCCTTCAGTGCATGTTGACCAATTTCCGGGAATTCCAGAGACGGGCTGCTGACAACAGGACCCACCGTGACATCTTTTCTCTCTCTAAATTCTGTAAGAGAAAATGGCCAACTTTCGAGGTCAGATGGCCCCTTAGGGGGCCACCAAATGGTCTTTGGGTAGCCTGGATGTCCTGATCAAATGTCTTATATTCAAATTTAGGAAAAAAAGGTTAACAAGGTTTTTAACCATGTTCACTAAAGCTTATATTGAAATGTAAACTGCTGCCAACAGGAACTTCCAACTATTGGACTTGGTCCACCAAAATGTCGGGCTACAGTCTTGATGTCAGCCAACCAAGAGACCAGAAAAACCAGGTTAGTACAAGACCCCAACCTGAGGGGGCTTTCCCAGGAGACCAGTGGAAGCAGCTCCCTTGCTGTCTCTTCTAGAATCTCCTTCAGGGAGGAATGGGCCTTCGTCTATATTCTCTTAATTCTTGTCATCTCTGATGAGAGGGACCACATCAGGATGGAGGCCAGAAAGACTTTTAATTTTCTATTTTTAAGTTCATCATTTTGATCTGGTGTGCCTATGTTAATTTTTTGATCAGACCTATTTTGTCCAACTATAGAGTTTTCTTAATGCTCTGTTTCATTCAGAGGCCAGTATACAAGGGTCAACTCTCAATCTAAAGGGTTTTTAAAAATAAGCTACGAGGACTTTGTCCATCTGTTTATTTTATGTATATGTACTCCTGTGTATTGTCATGTTTACATATATTTGGTACCAAAATTGACATGTGAGCTCATAAATTAAAATTTAAAAAATGAATCCAAATACCTTTGATTCACATGATTTAAAAGGTTTTTAAATTAGGTAAACAAAAGTATGACTTTCAAATTACTAATACAGTTTTGTTTCTAGGTGGTCAAAAAAATGATAAAATGTTAATTTTATAAAATGTCTAATATCCATAGTTTCTAGATTTTTCTTCAACAGGGAAGAAATGACTGGTGCTGCCCAATACACTTCTCTGATATCTTGGTTTTTAGAAAAAAAAATTAGATTTGACATGTATGGGATTGATCATGGATGTGTGTGTTAGAGACATCTGATTGGTTAACAGAGTTAAAATGCTGTTAAATACAACATCAAGTACTCTTAACTTCTTAAATTCCAAAGGCTAACATACTTAAAACATTATTGGTTTTCATAAATTAATAATAAAAAAAAGTTTAAAATTACTTTGTGGCATCACTAAAACCAAGGTTACTAAAAGTCTCAGTAGGTATAATTCTATATAAAGGATCCAAAAGTTTCAACTACATTTTAAATAGAGTTCTATAAATAACATAAAATATTTCATCTTATTAAAATGGAGTGATTTATCTAAATTCAGAAGTTTAAAATGGTTGTTTCAGAGTATAAATATCTTTTAAAATAGGGGATCAACAAATTAAAAAATTAAAAGATTCTAGATATAAAAATATATTTAGTGAAATAAAAAAATGTTTCTAGATAAAAAAAAGTCTTTGTGTGATAAAATAAAACTGTAATATATCTAAGTAAACAATAAGAGGGTCTAATTAAGTGATTAAAAAAATGTAAATTGAGTGTAAATTTTAAAAGGTTTGTGTGTATATATAAGTAAACAAAAGTTAAAACTATTCAAGGTTTTCCTTAAGGTTAAATATTAATGCACTGATATAAACCAAAGTTCAGTCTATAGGCGAAAATGACAAATAATTCTTAAAACATTTATTTACTCTTAACATTATGTCTGTTAAGTTTTATTCTCTGGTTTTAAAAATTGGGAATTTGTACAACTCTGGTTAAACAGCAACTGTTATTTTAGAGTATCATACTACATTATAAAGTCTAAATTTTCTTTAAAAGCTATACTTCATTAATATAAAAACATCAATGTAATTATGATTCTGTTACTCTTCTTTATATATTAAATGTGTTCATATCTTCCAGGTATACAAGTCTTTAAAGTAAAATGTTTAAGAGAATATTTTACCAAGCTGGTGTTCTCCAACCTAAAGTTGTAATGGTAATTTTAAACTTATAAGAATAGCAAATTTTATTGGGGATTTATCATTTAATGTTCTGTAACTGGACCTAAACCTTATGTTACCTTCAACACTGGGATAAAAATGTAAATATATTTCTGAAAGTTAATGAGAGACTGAATTGTTTAAAGGTTAATGTTGTGAAACATGAAAACATTTTGCCACTTTACGACACAAAAGGAAATTTGAAAGCTCTGTCAGCTTTCTTTGATTCATGCTTTGGATGTAATATCATATTGCGTTAACTAACATTCTTATTGACCTAGGAAACAATATATGTAAACTTTGTAAAATGATATTTTAAAAAAGACAAAGATCAGCTTCAGAACTAGAGCACTTTACCTAAGATTTGTGAAGAACCTTGCCTTACCTGAAATAAGGCTCTGCCTACCACCTCACTGCATGTTAGAGTGACTGCAAAATAAGCTAGCCTTCAACTCATTCAAAGTTGTATTCAAAAGACTGTTTTTTTGTTGTAGAATTACTATGATCTCAAACAGGGGATATAATGTATAGCTCATCCAAAATTTAAGGTAGCTATTACACAACTAAATATGTTTTTACCGTTGTTAATTACATTTTGTATTTTCCTTGTAAACTCCATAACTGTTGCCTGATTAATGTTTTACAGAGGTACTGCTTCAAGAACAAACAACCTGAATTAATTTGAGATAATAAACCATTACCTATAGGACAGATAATATAGACCCCAATTAAATAAAAGTGGGTAAATGACTGTAAAGTCATAGACATAGAATTTAAAGACCAGTACTCTTACTTTATGACTGGTGAGACTGACTTGTTGGATGTTTAAGATCAAGACTTAAAGACTGAGATTAAAATAAAGGGGCCAAGAAAACCAATATTTGGCTCTTGTCCTCAGAGTCAGCCTGAACTCAGGGAACAAGATAGCTTCTTTGAGGAGCTTTGCAACCCTGGATCACATGACCTCCAGGTCAGGGAGAATGATGAGACCACTAGAGGATGAGTCACCTGCTGCAGAGGAGGTTCACTGGAAAAGGGAGACATTCCTAATGCTTCCAAAGGAATGCCTACCTAGGGAATGGCACTAAAGGAGCTAAGAATCTGCTCTCAAGCTCCCCATGAGTGACCTCTGTGGGAACTCAGTTGACTCTTAACAACAGACTAGCTAGATTGTGAACACCTAGCAAAACAGTTAAGACAAAAACATAGCCATTCTTGGACATTTAAAAAAATAATAATTAAATGTAACTTAAGATATACATTTGTGTTAGCACCCCCCCCCCAAAAAAAGTAAGACTGGAGGTGACAAAGATTCTTAGACAAAAATGCCTGATAATTATCAAGAAAAACTGCCAGAGTTACAGGTTTTTAGTCAGTTTAAGGCCTACAGATCTTCCTAACCTCCTATACAGGTAGGCTTAATCAATGTTTGCTACTCTGATTCTCTAGCCCTAAGTAACAAAAATAAAGGGATCTTTACTAAATGCAGGTTATACCAATAAAAGAATATTTTACAAAATATCATTAAGTAACTTAATATTGTGTTTACATTCCTGATAATTCCAACAATGTTAGATTTACAAATAAAGGCCTTATCCTTTCCAGCCTTCTTTGACTTTGTTAGGTCTTGTTATGGGGACAACATCTCAGCTCTTTCACCTCCTGGTAAGAGATTATTGATTTCTGTCATCTTCAGGATATTCATTGAATGTTCCAGATGCTATTTAATTTGTACTCATGGTTTTCTGTTTCTTTTGTAGAACCAGAATTTTGCCCCTAGACAGACCCAAATTCTAAAAAGGACTACAAACTGCATGCCGCACCCCACGTTGCCCCCTTTCAGCTCAAAGAAGCAAGAGTGGCCATCGCCCTTTCCCCCTACAGCTGTAAAAAAGTCCCTAAAACTAGAGAGGAGATAAAATTATAGTCAGTGTAGATAGGTAATCGGTCAAAGCACAAAATGGAGGTCGCTTTGGGTCCAGAAAGTTAGAGATGACCTCTGAGAGATTGAAATGTTAATGCTTCCAGAGCCCTTCCTCCACCCTTACCAAGAACCTGCTCCTGCTCCAACCTCATTAAGTCTCTTCAACAGGTTCAACTCACGAGAGAGCCAGCCCCAAGGACCACTGATTTCCAACACCCATTTCAGGCAGGAGACTACGTCTATGTCAAGTGGTTTCAGAAAAAGGACTAAGGCCCGGCTAAAATGGAGGGGACCTTACCCACAACATGGACTCATCACATCTGAGTTAAGAGAATGAAAAAATGGGCAGCCCTCAGAGACCCCAACCACCTCTAAAGATAAGACTGAAAAATGTTAACCATGTTTTTCCTCTTGCTTAGACCATATATATGCCTGAGCTACTAAAACAAATTAATGTATGTGCATGGCCACTACAATCTCTCACCTAATTTAGAAGATAAATCAAGGATTCTCACACTTCTACTGTGGTACTTGGGACATCCTCAGGCCCATATGACAACCATCCTGTGGCCCCTGAGGGAGCACGGTTTACTTACACCTCAGGAGTAACTCCATGCCTGGCCCTTCAACTTTCCGAGATTACCACATGGGATGAATTCTGTGTTACTGTCCACACCATTCCCCAGGTGCGCTATTACGATGGGGAGGGAGGAAGGAACATCTGGGGCTAATACATCAATCTAAATGAGCGGCCCGTCTTAGTTCCCCTCCTCGTGGGATTAGGTATGGCTGGCTCCACAGCTGTAGGGACCACTGCACTCATTACAGGAGACCAAAATTTCAAAACCTTAAGTGGACAAGTAGATCTAAACTCAAGTGAATTAAAAAACTCTGTAAGCCACTTAAAAAATTCCCTTGACTCACCTGCTGAAGTAGTTTTACAAAACAGAAGAGGATTAGATTTTCTGTTTTTAAAACAAGGAGGATTATGTATGATCTTAGGGGAAACCTGTTGTTTATATACCAACCACTCAGTTGTCATTCGTGATAGTTTATCTTTGATTAGAAAAAGGCTCAAGAAGAAGGAGGAGAGCTGAAAACCTGAGGGAAATTGGTAACAAAATCTATTCTCTTGGTCCCCCTGGTTAACTAATAACCGTGATGGCGGAACCCCTCATCCTAGTTATGCTGGGGCTTTTAATCAGGCCATGTGTGATAAACTGTTTAACTAAACATGTTAGAGATAGACTCCAATCTGTTAAACTAAAGGTGTCATACACCCACTACAGTCACCTCTACACTAATAATGAATCAGTGATTTGACTGTACATAAAACCAGTGTGGACTGTGATGGGCTGACAGATTTGGCTCCATGGAAGTGTCATAGGACAGCCTACGTGGGAAGCGACCAGACAGACTCCATTTTTCCCGGAGACTCGCTGTCATGTAGGAAATGCTTCTCCCATGGCAACGCCCGCCTCTGTACCCATCAGCAGTTGCAAAGGGCCAGAGGTGGGATCTCAGGAGAGTGGGGGAGGACAGGCCTCCTACCAGATGCCGGCACCAGCTACTCAGCCTCGCCTGGCCCAGGCTCTGACCCAAACAAGAAGCCGCGAGCGGGAGAGGCAGCCTCTTGTGACCCAGTTAGCAATGCTGGTCCAGTTCTCAGTGAGGGGCGTCGGGATTTCTGCTAGTCTGGGAAATGCAGTGGGGGCTGGCCGGGCCTCTGTGCACTGGGTGCCCTTCCCTGAGCACCCAGCTGGGCAGCGCCAAGGCCCATTTGGGGCACTTGGACCTTGCTCAGGGCACAGGAAGGAGCACAGGTCCCCACCGCCCAGCCATTCCACCCCCAGGTTTCCTGGAGGAAACCTGCACACAAGCCCCGGGAGGGAGACCTGCAGGTGCCTAGAGTAGCTCCATTAGAAATGGCCGGCGGCTGGACACCACCCAAGGGCCCAGCCACGGGAGAATCCAGAGACCAGCCAGTGATGACGCACACCGAGCCCTGGAGAGAGTGGAGACGTCCTGACCCCGCCATCGACCCCGCCAAGAGCAGAGTAGGGAATTGGAACCGCAGGTGGCAGCAGGATCGGAGATGCAGTTTTCACAAAACTTGGAAATGAGCAAGTCCAGCCCTGTCCTAGTTAGGGACACATTTCCACTTGCTAAACACCGAGCAAAGCCAGGGAGCAGGACAGGAGCGAGACTCCGGGAGCGGCTCGAGCCGGCTGGTGGAGATGGAGTCGGGAGGGCCGGTGCCAGGGCCCCAGCGGCCACTGCTGTGGCAAGTCCTATTTTTTCCTCAGCTTTCGGTTCCTAAGCCGTTAGACTTGGTATTATTCTTTATGACGTAATATAAAAGTCGAATGTTCCTCAGTAGGAGATATTCCATAAAAAAGTTTTAAGCACAGAATATTGGACTTGTCTTTTTTTTTAAATCAGATTTTATAAACCTTTTGACTTCCTTCTTTTTTTTTTTAATGAGCAAGGATAATTTTTCCTCTGAAAAATTGTTTTTAAAGCTGAAGAACAGAAGAGTGTCCCTCTGGCTCAGGGTCTTTTCGACTTCCGTCAGTGCTTGGACCAGGGGAGGCCCCGCTCACGGCCTGGAGACCCACAGCCAGGAACGAGCAGAGGTGTGCAGAGCCGCCCGGGCACGGCGCGGGGCCCACATGTCGTTCAAGGTCCCCAGAGCACTGCATTGTGGGGGGCCCCGCAGGCTGCTGTGGTCGAGGGCTAGAGCCCTGTGGTGGCCTCCTCCCCACCACCCTCCTGCCGTCCATTTCGGCCTCTACTTGGTCCCCAGGGAGCTCTGTGATCATAAATGGCATGAGGTCGCTTTCCTGGCTAAGACCTCCTGCCTCCTTAGTTCACTTAGCGTGGTGGTCTCCAGCACCAGTGAGACCCCACCTCGGGTACGACGGCAGGACTGGGCTCCTACCTAGAGTGAGTCATGCTCCAGGGATGCGTAAGGTGTCTAGTCCACTCTACGTCTGTCTGAAAGAGTAAGAAGAATTTTACAGACCAACTTCCTGCCTCCAGAGCCCGCGGCATCGGAGACCTGTGCTCGGCTGCCTTGCTCTTGCCGATCGGAGACACTGTCCTGCCTCTTCATCCGTCTCGCCCAACTGTACCTGGGGACAGGGTGGCTCCTGGCAGCCCTGTCTGGGTCCCCTGCCCAGTAGCCAAGGTTCGGGCTCCATCCCCTGCTGTGACTTCTCCCTGGAATGACCCTCCTGTGCCTGATGGATCCTTCAGGTTCACTTCAGGTGACACATCTCCCAGGAAGCCCCCCATGCCCACCTTTTGTTCCCACAGCCCCTCTGCTGACCCCTATTGAGCACCCTAAACTCTGCACAGTGCTTGGAGATTTCCCATGGTGTCTCCTGCACGCTGCTACGAGGTCGCCAAGGCGAGAACGGGCCTCGTGTTTCTCCTTGTTTGGTAATGACTGCAGAGCCCTAGCAGGTGGCACCCGAACGGCAGCCCCTGAGGGCAGGGTATTGCGTATTTTGCTTACCTATGTATTTCAAACGCCTAGAGCAGCGCCTGCCATGCTGTAGACCTGCCATCTACAGTTAATGAGTGGACGAGTAAATGGCAAGCAGGTGTTAAACCCTATGAAGGAAAATTCTGCTATTAGAAGCTGTGTGAGCTTTGGGAAGACACTGCACCTCTCTGGGCCACCCTTTCTTCTTCCCAATGGGCATTTTAATAGTTGTTCTTGAAGGGCAACTATGAAGATTGTGAAAAGGTGCACGTGACAGTGACTAGCAAATGTCACTTGGTCCAAGCTGGTTGCATGCTAATCTAAGACTGACCCCAAAGGCCCAGACAAATTCCCAAGGGTCTTTGAGGTCCTGATCTCAGAGGCTCTTCTCGCCCTTCCCGAGTGGTCCGTGGGAAAGAGGTCAGAGGTCTGTTCTCCTTCTCCTCAGGCAGGGACCATGACCCCTGGAGGTCACCAGATCTATTGTTCAGGAGCTGCTGATGACCAGGCAGCTCCCTCAGGTCCCGAGCCCAGCTGGTCAGTACAGCCAAGGTCATGGTCTCCGTTTCCTGAATAGCTTCCTTTACATGGAGGCGAAGGCTTGGGCAGCCCGCAGCTTCGAACTCGGCCAGCTGTTGAGGACCTCAGGTCATTTGAGCCCTGTGGCTGGGAAGGGCAGCGAGGAGTGCCCTCGTCCAGACCTGGGCTCTGCCACGCATCCCGCCCCTCTTGTTATACATAGCAGGTCGCAGATGGCGCGAAGACCTACCTCAGTGTTCTGCAAGAGAAGGCGACCTCGCAGGAAGGCCGCACGGCTCCCTGAGCGTTGCTGCACAAGTAGGTGAGCAGGACATCTGGACGCCGTCGGGACGGCGCTGCCCAGACACAGGCCCTGCCTGACCTTGCCGTGCGGCGAGCAGCCCCGGCGTGGCCTTGGGCCCCGCTGCACACTCCCCGGTGCCCCAGGCCAGGCCGAGCGGGCGCATCCTGTCCCTCACGGCAGGCCCTTCGCCCTTTCTTCCATCTCCCATGTCACGGCAGACACTTTCCATTTCTGTGCAGCTGTCAGCTTCTGCGTGTCCTCTGCCAGCCTGGCGTTGAGCGCACTGAGGCCAGGGCCCCAGGCAGTTCTGCTCCTCATCCTCCAGCACCCACGAGGGTGCGGAGCAGTGCGGACACCTGAGCTAGAGGACCATGAGACAGGAGGATGGTGGGTGGGTGGGTGGATGGACAGGTGGGTGGATGGACAGGTGGGTGGATGGATGGATGGAATGAGTGGATGGATGGGAGGGTGGATGGGTGGGTGGGTGGATGGATAGACAGGTGGGTGGATGGATGGACAGGTGGGTGGACGAATGGATGGGTGGATGGGTGGATGAACAGATGGGTGGATGGATGGACAGGTAGGTGGATGGACAGGTGGGTGGATAAATGGGTGGGTGAATGGGTGGACAGGTGAGTGGATGGACAGGTAGGAGGGTGGGTAGACAGATGGGTGGGTGGATGGATGGATGGGTGAGTGAATGGGCATGGATGAATGGATGGGTGGGTGAATGGATGTGTGGACAAATGGATGGATGAACATGTGGGTGGGTGGGTGGGCAGATGGGTGGGTGGATGGATGGATGGGTGAGTGGACGAATGGGTGGACAGGTGGGTGGACAGATGGACAGGTGGGTGGATGTTACAGGCTTGCTCTTAAACAGCTTACTGTCCATCTGGAGTCACAAGATCTGTCTAGATACAGAAGGCTTCAGTGGTGGCTCAAGATGCTTTGTGGACAAGAGTCACGTGTGCTTGATGGAATGACCCATTCCTAGGAGAGAAAAGGAGAGGAGGAAGGTCGAGCAGCTGGCGAGGGTGCAGGGAGGCCTACGATCCTCTCCTGAGGAACGGTCCTCATTTCTGTGAAGCAGGAGATACTTTGTCCAAAGTCCCAGTACAGCCTCTTCCAGCTGGGAGCGACCTCTGCGTGTCTTTGCTGAAATGCAGCACTGTGCCCACCCATGTCTCCAGCTTGTAGTAGGCCACCCTCATGCCAGGCCTGGACACAGATTCTGGACCACAGAGGAGCCCGAGAGTGGGCCATTAAGAATGCCGGAGTCTGGGGGAGGTGGACCTTTAAACAGCATGGCCAGGCAGGCCCCGCAGGGGGACAGCGCAGAGGAGAAGCAAGATAATCTAAGCGCCCCGGAGGGGCAGAGGGGGAGCGTCAGGGAGCGGGCGGTGGCAACCCGGGGAGGAGCGCGGGGACTCGCCCAACACCCGACCTGGTGGAGGGTCATGGCTTCCTGATCTTAGTGCCACTGCTCAGGAGACGTGAGAGGGCGAGTGGGAGGGTAGGTGGCCCGCCGGGGCCTAGGTTTCACTTTGACGGCAGTGGGGGCGGGTCTTCATGGCAGTGTTTTCTGACGATTAAAAAAAAAAAAATGATGGTTTGGATTTTTATAAAAAACCTGATTTATAAATTGTAGCAACTAGCTCAGATTCCCCTCCCCCAAACCATTATGCAGTCCATTCTGTGAAGCAAACAGCCCATCCTCCCGTGGGACAGCACTGTCCCTCCCTCCCCACCAGCCTTCACCACTAGACAGTGCACAGGCAGTACGGCCGCCTTCAAGAGCCTCCAGTCTCGCAAGAGCTCTGGAGAGAATGGCCGGGCCGGGGTTCCGCCTGCGCCGAGGGCCAGGACGAGCCCATGCAGGCGCCAGGCCTTGGCTTACCCCCCAGCATGGCAGCAAGATGTTCAAGGAGACTGTCAGCCAAATTCCCTCCTCCTCTTCCAGTATCTGCGAGTCACTACCACGTTCTGCTCACCCAGGCCTACTGTGCGCCAGGCATGTCTTGTGCTACTGTCCGTAAGTCTGTCACCCAGGATCACACGGTACGTGGCACAGGTCCTCCGCCTCCAGCAGCCGCTGGTGCGGGCACCGTACTCTCCTCTATCGTCTCCAGCAAAAGGGGGTCAGTGAATAATCCAGGTAATGCTCAGGGCAGGGTGAAGACGGACAGCCGTCCTCTCGCTGCCGCCCGAGGCTTGGGAGACCTGAGCAGTTAGTTTGGTAGTTCGTGGGCCAGGTGAGACTTTCGGGAGTTCTCTTTGACCTTGCAAAAGGTCACGAAGGACTTAGGACAGGCAGAGGAACTGGCGGTGCCGAGTGCGCAGGGTGTCACTGGGCGCAGACAAGCCCAGGCAGGTCCCCCGGGGAGGGCTGGCCCCAGGGAGCAAGTGAGTTGAGCTGCGTGGTCGGCCCAGAGCAGGGTCTCCGCTGCAGGGCACGCCTCCCTGCTGTCCCTGTGCTCAGGTGTGGGGACCGAGCAGACACCGGGAGAACTCCCGGTCTGCTGGACTTAGAAAGCAAACGGCCGCGTCCCCGAGGGGCTTCTCCTTCCGCCATTTCACATGTGGCCACTTTCCACTCGGCTGCTGAGGTCGGGACCTGCCATCATTCCTGACCTCCTCTTTGACCTCAAGTTTCAGATCCAACCCGTTGCCCAGTCCTGTGACTCGGCCCCAGGTGTCCCACCCCAGCGCTCCTGGCCCCCAGGCGCCCGGGCCCCTTCCCAGTCCATTCCTGACACGGTGCAGAGCTGGCCTGCGCTCTTCCGCTCTGAACCTGTGGGTGGGTCCCCAGGGCTCCATTAATAAAACTCCGTGGCCTACAAATCCTTCTGTTCCGGCCCTCACACCCTGTATCCAGCCCCCAGCCTAGTTTCCGTCCTTCAAATACCCCAGGCTCTCTGGCTCTGGAGTCGTGCAGCCCTAGATTGAATCCCCAGGAGCCTGGACAAGGGGCATCGCCTCTGCGAGTCCCGCTCTGCTTACCTCTGACCTGGGGCGATCGTGTGGCTTCTTTCAAGTGCAAACCACGTGGCAAGAGGAGCGCTCCTGCTTAACCTGGAGTCCCTCGAAGAGGAGGGCGGGATGCAGGTGGCCCCTGACCCTCCACCTCCGCCTCCAGGTCTGCTGCAGAGCACGCCACAGACGGTTTCTCAGCATGGCTTCCTTCTGAATCGTTCATCAAGTCTCCACTATTCTCACCTAATAACTGTTATGCAGGCCTACTATGCCCCAGGCATGTCTTGTGCTACTGTCTGTAAGTCTGTCACCCAGGATCACACAGCTATGGATGTGGCAAAAGTCATCTGCCTCCAGCAGCCACTGCAGTAGCAGCTACACCCCCTTATTTTGAATTTTGTGTCAATCGTGCCTCTGTCTCTCTTGAAGCCCTAATGACCTATTTTTGGCTTCCTAGACAACATTTGGCTCTCTCACCTGGGTAGGGGCTTTGCCTGGGTGGAATTCCACCACGGGGGCTCTGTGACTTGCTTTTTTGCTCACCGTGGGATTCAGGATTCCCGCCCGTGCCCGCAGACGCCTCTTATCCATCATCTCCGCTGGGCTGCGTCCCCCTGGAAGACCGCGAGCGGGTCTGCTCGTGTAGACGTCTGGGCGCTCCTGCTTTAGCTCTCGTGAGGGTGCCCAGGTGTGCAGCCGTGTCCCAGGCACCTGCACGTCGGCTTCGCTAGGTCACGCCGGTTGTTCCCAAAGGGGTCACCTCGAGCGTTCTCCTACCAGCCGTGCGTGCACGCGCCTATTCCAGGTCCAGCGGTACCGACTCGTGGCTCCTTTGCAGGAAGGGTCGGAGCCACGCTCAGCCCCTTGGGTTCCCACCATGGCCCAGCAGGTGAGAGCTCTGCTTGGACCCTCCAGCAGAGCACCTGGGAGGACTGTGGTCTGGACGAGTTCAGGAATAAGGAACCCCAGTTTTCGGGAACAGATCCCGTAAGTTCAGATTCCCTCCTGTGCTGAGGGAATGCGGTCTCCCGCATGGACGTCCTTGCAGCTGTGTGCCGGCTCCTCTGTGATCCTGCCTCGACCGTCTGCCTCCCAGCCCTCTGCAGGGACACTGTCCCTCGACTCTTCCTCTGACCCCTCCAGTCCTTAGTGCATTGAGTCCTGTGACCACCCTGTCTGGAAGACCGGCCAACCCATCACTCTGTCCCTGCTCCGCTCTGCGTTTCCTGGAAACACAACCTCAAGGTGCTTTATCCCTGGGAGTGTCCACCTGTCTGTCCTCTGCTCCTCAGGAGGAATGCGTCCTGCTTCCTGTCAGGCTGGCTGTGCCCAGAGCTGTGCCCACCACAATGCAGGCCCAGGATGTAGTCATTGAACAAACCCACGAGTGACCAAGTTACCCACGGCACACGACCACAGTGCGGGAGACCGTTCAGGACGGAGCTCTTTACTTTTCTTTTGAAGACATCCCTTATTCAATTCCCATTTACAAAGTAGTGCGCACGCACAATGATTTTTAAATCTGTGCCCGCGTGCGCGCGCGCGCGCACACACACAATGTTCCTTGGCTTACCTTGGGGAGCCGGCCAGATCAGCCCATCGCGAGGGGAGACGTCACAAGTCGGACATGCATTTGGCCTACCTGGCCTCCCGGACATCACAGAGGAGGGCATGGCACGCCGTGAAGCACCCATGCCCCTGTCCAGCACCAGCATCCCCCTGGGGTCCTCATTTTGTCCCACAGATCACTAACCTGGGAAAAAAATCAAATTCAAAAACTGAATTTACTTGATGAGTGTGGTTTTCAGGACATTGGAAAGTCAAAACACTGGAGTTGAACCACTGGGGTCCTCGCGCAGGTGCCAAGCCCCTCCCCGTCCACTTGGTTCCGCCTTCCTTTCCCAGCAACTGACATGGCAGTCGTCACACACACACACACACAATAGGGCTTTTGAGTTGCTTTTACCAAAAAGTGGGACCTTCTATTGACAGTGCTCCACGTCTCATCCTTCTCATCTGACATAACATCCCAGACACTAGTCCGATGGTTGGCTCTGTAATGAACTTCCTTTCAACAGCTGCGTACTGTTGTGTTGTGTGGGTGGTTCGACACTTACTCAGCGTTTCCCGGTTGATTTGCATGCAAGGTGGTTCTCCAGGTCTTTGCCACAGTGAATGGTGCTGCGGTGAACAGCTCGTATTTATAATCTTGCAACTTAGTGTTGGTTGTGTAGATTCTTTACATAGATGCCTGTGTACTGAATTGCTTTCTCGAAAGCTCTGTGAGCTTCTACTTTAATGGCTATGACCCCGTTATACCAGCAAGCCTTGTCCCGCCCCTTTGCTGTCCCTCAAGGCTTTCCCTGCCCCTGACTGTCCCAGCCTTCTTGGCCACCCAAGGCTTCCCAGAAGTGAGGATCCCTCACACTGCTCCCCAGAAGGCTCTGTTGCCAGGTGCCTCCTTGCCCTTGGCCACCCTGTTCATCCCTGAGAAGCAAGGCCAGCCCGCGCCCCACAGCGCAGCAGGGGCTCTGACCATCTTTTCCCCAGGAGTGTGGCAAGGAGGGGCTTCAGCAGCCAAGGCAGAGGAAGAAGAGGCAAGGGAGAGAGAGAGGAGGGAAGGGATCACGGAGAAGGGTGTGTTCTCCTTACATTCTGTCCCCAGAGTCTGATGGCCAACGTACCTTCAGTAGCAGCCAGACCAAGTGGCCTCGGGCTCCGCTGGCCTGTCTGAGCAGCAGACAGTATCTAACACAAACCGTGGGCCAAAGATCTGTGTGGGGTGGGACTGGCCTGGATGTGGTCTTGGTGGCTCCTACATACTTCTGGGAAGCAAGGGGACACCCCCTGACTCCTCTTGTCTCTGTGCTTCTTGGGGGAGGGAGTCTTCTTCCCTGTGCCCAGACGCCTGGCTGGGGCAGCTTGCGGTCATGCTCTGTGAGCTGGGAAGCTGGCATCAGAGCAAGGCAGGGCGAGCGGGCCTGTCACGCCTGTGGCGAGGTTCCCGAGCCTTGGGAAGCGTGTGTTTGTACTCTCTGCAGGCGTGTGCCTGTGCGGGTGTGAGTTCACACATGTGCACTTAGCTGTGTGTTATAGTGGGTATGTGTGCGTGCCAATGTGTGCTGTGTGTCTCTGTGCATAGGTTTGCCTTTGTACAAGTGGCGTCTTTCTCTCTCAATTTACCTCTGTTTGACGACACAGGCCAATATGTCTGTGTGCGTATTTCTATCTGAGTAAAAGAACGGTGCGTGTCCATGTGTGCATGTCGCTGGTGGTGCCTGGGAGCCGTGGTGGTGGCGTGAGTCTGGAATGCGTGTGTGCACACGTGGAGGTGCGTGGTGTGGTGGGGCTTAGCTCCAGGATCTCCCCCAGCCTGCAGGTACCAAACCCCCAGACGCACCATCCCTTGTAGGAAGTGGCACAGTGTCTGCGTCTGACCCCCATGTATCTCCCCACGTGCTTAGAACACGTCCAGATGACTCACACAGAACACAGCCCAGGTGCACGTAGTCACTGCTCGCTGCGCTGCTCGGGGACCGACCACAAGAAGCCGTGTCTGTCCATGTGCACTACATCTGCAGTGTTCGTTCTCCCAGAGGAGCTGGACCCTCTGCTGGTCAATCCATGAGTGTGGAATGGGGGCCAAGGAAGGCCAACTGCACCATTGTGGGGGATTGTGTGTGTCCGTACACCCCGTGTTTGAATGACAGCTGTCTGCAGATGAACGTGCCCCTGTGGCTGCGTGGAGCTGGCTGTGGCGTTGCTGTGTGAGAGCGGGAGAGGGAGGTCAGCATCCCTACTGCCACAGGAGCAGCTGGGGACACTCTTCTCCCTTTGTTTCATCCTGCAGGGTCTCAGCCTCCCCTCAGGTGGGAGAGGAGCTGCAGGGTGAGGCTCTGGCCAGGGTCCTTCCTCCCAACTCCTTCTCCTGCCGGCTGCCCCCACGCCTCCAGTTGTCAGGGACAGAGGGTGCGGGTGGCGCCCAGTGCCAGCCCGTCACTGGGGCTGAGCCTCTGCCCAGGCCTGTGGCTCTGTGTGCTGAAGCTCGGGTGCGCTGCCCGTAGCCACATTTCCCAGCAGCCTCCACTCTGCAGGCTGGGGGCAGGTGCGAGCTTAGCGCGTCACCTGACCTGGTCACACCCTCCCGAGGGGGTTGGCTCGCCCAGGATGCCTCAGGTCGGAAAAAGTTCCCTGGCAACCCTGTCGGGGCCCAATTCTTCGAACGTCATTTGTCCTAAACTCTGGTGTCCTTGCCAAGCCTCCTGCCCCTCCTGCAGCTGCTAATTACCTGACATTCTGCTTTAAATTGAACCACTTAATGCAAATGAAAAGGCCTAGTTTAGCTCTATTCAAAACAATTATATTTTATGTAATCTTATTTCTCTTGGTGTGATTTTGTTCACTTTTTGAACAGTTTAATTTCCACATGAAAACATTACCCAATTGGGGGTGGGGGGAACCACGAGATTAATCTCCAACTTCCTCCTTTCTCCAAGTTAACTTTAGAAACAGTTTTGGTTG
The DNA here is from genome assembly GCF_902686445.1 of Sciurus carolinensis. Lineage (NCBI taxonomy): Eukaryota > Metazoa > Chordata > Mammalia > Rodentia > Sciuridae > Sciurus > Sciurus carolinensis. The sequence goes on from NC_062218.1 coordinate 160,316,190, forward strand.
ACATGTAATAACCGTGTCTGTTTATGGGATACAGTGTGATGTTTTTATACAATTATACAAGGTAACGATCAACTTTAGGTAATTAGAATATCCATCATTTCTTTGTGGTCAGAACATTCAAAATCCTCCCTTCTAGCTATTTTGAAATGCACACTATATTCCTACTAAGTGTAGCCCTAGAACTTATTCTAACTTTCTATAACTTTTACCCCTTGTTCAGCCTCTCCCAAAATGCATGCAAATTAAAATGTAATTTGCATACTATATAAGATATATAAGAGATAAGCTATCTTTATATCCTTAACACACATTAAAACAAAAGGCATGGATCCCACACTCCTGGACATGGCCCCGCTGGCCCCACGTTGGGATGGCCCCTCTGGCCTGCCTTCGAAGTGGCTGTCTGCCCCCGAAGCTCTGATCTCAGTGTGACTCACACAGGAAGACACACTTTGCATAAAGACAGGCAGGTCTGGCGCACCTGCCCACCTGCCGTCAGTTACAGAGGGCGTGGTCTCTGCTTCCCGGGAGGGAACAGTGCTGCCCAGCTGGGCAGGAGGCGGTGCTGGAGGCTGCAGAGGACTTCTGTGGGGCCTCTGCCTCCTCCCTCCAGGCAGCACCCTCCCCGGGGGCCTGGCGGCTCCGTGGTGTCACTGCCTTGCTGATCCTGCTCAGGGCTCAGGCACAGAGCTCCTCCCGTTGCAGTGGAAAGGACGGGGGAGGGGGAGGAGAGAAGGCAGATGCCCAGACAGATGGGCCTGGCCGCGGGCCCTGCAGGCTTAATGAATTTCCTCCCTGGCCCTCAGGCAGGTCAGTGAATGACACCAGCCACAGCATCTGGGATGAGAGGGGACGAGGCTAATAAATCAGCCCTAGAATGAATCCTGCTTTCCCGGAGATGGAGGTGGCCGGCCAGGTAGCCGGGAGGCTGGCAGGTCTCCTAAGGGTGCTGGGAGGAGCTCTCTCCTGGTGAGTCAGTGTGTGTGCAGGGTTGAGTCCCAGAGCCCTCTTGTGTAGGGCGAATGTCCTAGTTGCCTGACGTGCTGACCTCTGGGCCTCAGCACGTGGACTCCCTGCCCCACTGTCATGTAATTTATTCCTACGAATCTGCCAGTCTCAGGACAGGTGGTGATCCTCCCTAGAGAACCCTCCTGAGTACCTAGGGGCGCTGCCATGTGCTCCTCAGGTCCCTGGATTTCTGCCCTCAGTCCAGGGACCACACGCAGGCTGTGAATGCCAGCTCAAGGGGCAGGGATGGGATAGAGCCTTGGTGGCCAGGACAGTGCCTGGTGTGTTGTCACTGATATTATTTCATGAAAGAAGAAAGGAGGGAGAAGCAGAGTGGCGAGAGTCATTAATACTCTGGCACGGAAACCAAACCCATCCCTGGACAGAAGAGGCTGGAGTCTATGTCCCTTTGGCCACCCAGGACCCTGGGGAAGCGTGGGTGCTCAAGGCTGGCAGTATCACTGGCTGGGGATGGGACCCCACGCCAGCCATCCGGAGCCTCCAGGTTCTTGGGCAAAGGGCGGGGCTTGTGGGTTGCAGGAGTCAAGTCAGGCCAGGTGGTGGAAAAGCTCCTACGAGTCTCCTCCTCACACACCCTACTGCTGGCTCTGGTCACACGCTGCTGGACGCCATGCCAAGGGATACAGCATCAAGTGTAGACTTATCTCCTGGTGTTGCCGTGTGGGAAACCAGATCTTCACCAAACCACACTCGGTGTTCAGTGCCCACTCTGTGCCAGGCACTGTAGCATTGGAAATTAAGTACTGGATACAGCAGAGCAGCCAAGCTGGCCACCAGGAAGTGTGTATTCTAGAGAGAGGGAGAAAGCAATCGCTCCATGAGATAGAGGCAGATGGAAGGCTTCCAGGTCCATCCTAGGACCCCGTAGCACACTCGTGCCGAAACCAGGAGGACACATCCAGGAAGGAAAGCTACAGACCAAGGCCCCTGATGAGCTTAGATGCAAAAATACTCAATGAAATATGAGCAAATCGTGTTCAACAACATATTAAGAAGATTGTACATCATTACCCAGTTAGGTCTATCCCAGAAATGCAAGGATGGCTTAACACGCACAAATCAATAAACATAATTCACCAAATTAACATCAAATTAATCACTTAGTAACTTCAATAGATGTAGAGAAGGCCTTTGGCAAAATCAGCACCCATATAAAGACACTGAAGAAAATAGGGATAGAAGTAACCTACCTCAAAATCATAAATCTATGTACGAAAGACCCAAAAGCAAACCTCATAGTAAATGGGGGAAAATCTGAAAACATTTCTTTTAAAATCTGGGATAAGAGAAGGATGTTCACTCTCACTAATCCTATTTAATATAGTGCTAAAAATTCTAGACGGAGCAATTAGGCAAAAGAAGAAAATCAAAGGGATAAAAATAGGAAAGGAAGAAGTAAAATAATCACTGTTGGCAGTTGAAGATCTTCTACCTGGAAGATCCGGAAAACTTTCTCCAAGAAGCTGCTAGAGCTGGTAAACAGATTTGGCAGAGTGGCAGGTCACAAAATCGATAGCTGGGGCTTGGCTCTCACTAGAGCGCTTGCCTCACTTGTGTTGAGGCACCAGCCTCGATTCTCACCACGTATATAAAGAAATGAATAAAGACCCATCAACAACTAAAAAAAATTTCAAAACAATCCATAGCTTTCCTGTATACCAATGACCAATCTGCTGAGAAAGAAATCAGGAAAACAATTCCGTTCATGATAGGCCCCAAACAAACAAAAAAAACAAAGTCTAGGAATAAATCTAATGAAGGAGGTGAAAGACCTCTACAAAGAAAACTATAGAACATTGAAAAAAGAAATTGAAGAAGACACAAGAGGATGGAAAGTCCTCCCATGTTCAAGCATAGGCAGAATGAATATTGTTAAAAGGGTCATACTACCCAAAACACTATGCAGGTTCACAGCAGTCACATCAAGATATCAAAAACATTCTTCACAGAACTAGGAAAAAAGTCAGAACATTTATTTAGAAGAACTAAATACCCAGAAGAGCCAAAGTAATTCTAAGCCAAACAAACAAACAAACAGCAGTGCCGGAGGCATCATGGCACCTGGCTTTGGATCTCACTACAGAACCGTAGTAACAGAACTGCGTGGTGCTGGCTTACAGACACGTGGACCAGTGGTGCAGAATAGAAGACCAGAGACAGCCACACAGGTACAGTCATCCGATCCTTGTCAAAGACACCAAAAACTTGTATGGAAGAAAAGACTGCCTTTTTAACAACTGGTGCTGGGACAGCTTGCTATCCATCTGTAGAATGAAAGTAGACCTTTATTTCTCACCCTGCACAGAAATCAACTCAAAATGGATCAAAGTGCTAGGAATTAGACCAGAAACTGCAATTCCCAGAAGAAAGCATAAGGTCAACGCTCCAGCTTTTAGGCACAAAGACTTTCTCAATAGGACCCCTAAAGCTCAGGAAATAAGGCCAAGAATTAACAAATGGGATGGCATCCAATTGAAAAGCTTCTGCACAGCAAAGGAAACAACTAGGAATGTGAAGAGAAAACCTATGAATGGGAGAAAATCATTGCTAGCTACTGACAGAGGATAAATATCTAGAAATTATAAAGAGCTCAAAAAACTTTATACCAAAACATCTAATAGTCCAGTTAATAAATGGGTAAATGGATAAACAGACACTTCTCAAAAGAAGAAATATGAATGGCCAACAAATGCATAAAAATGTTCAACAATTAGCAATTAGGGAAATGAAAATCAAAAGTGCACTGAGATCTCATCTCACACCAGTCAGAAGGCAGCCAACAAGAACACAGATAACAATAAATGCTGGAGAGAAGGTGGAGACAAAGGAAGACTTTGCATGCAGGCGTCTGTGGGACTGTGGATTAACACAACCACTGCAGAAATCAGCATGGAGTTTCCTCAGAAGACTAGGCATGAAACCACGTGTGACCAGCTATGCTACTCCTGGTATTTATCCTAAAGAACTGGAACCATCATACTACAGTGATACACGCATATCCATGTTTATAGCAGCACAATTCACAATTCACTTAGGAACCAGCTTAAGTGTCCATCAACAGATGGATGGATAAAGAAAATGTGGTATGTATACACAATGGAGTTTTATTCAGCCTTAAAGAAAAATAAAATTATGGTATTTGCAGGAAAATGGATGGAACTAGAGACGATCATGTTAAGTGAAATAAATCAAACTCAGAAGGTGAAAGGTGGGTCGTATGTTTCCTCTTAAATGCAGAAGCTACAGAGGGAAAAGGAAAAGAAAGGTGGGGGGATCTCATAAAGATCAAAGGGAGAGCAGTAGAGGACAGGGCCCCGGGGGGGGCGGAGGGAGGGGAGAGCCTGGGGGATGTGGGTCTAATGGTACCGTTACAATGTCACATGCATGAATATGTAACAACAGATCCCATCACAATATACAACTATAAGGCACCAATAAAAATATGGAAAAAAGAGATTAAAATCTTAACAAATGCAAAAACAAACAGGGGAGAGGGCGCGTGTGTGTGTGAGGGGGTTGGAAGGTCAGGTTGGGAGGTTGGACAGGGTCAGCCGGCTCCAGAACGCACTCGCCTTCCTGGCCGCTTTCTGGATTGAAGGCTGCTTCGTCCCAACACCTTTGTCCCATTACTGTGCACCTGGTAACTTTCTCCTGCCCCCTTAACTTCATACCATCTGGGGGGCAAGTCCTTCCAAAAGAGAGTCAGCTTCTGTCCCATGCACAAGTCACGTGCAGGTGTCTGTGCAAGACAATGACGTGGCCGTTTGTGCCTGTGCCGTGGCCTGGTGCGGGAGGGTTTGTATGCGGGAGTGCAGGTGGGCGTCTGGATTCAAGGGTTCCAATATTTTCCCTCAAACATTTGAATTTGTGTCTAAAAACGGGAGTGTGCCTGTGGGGGATCAGGCATGCAGTGCGTGCGTCCTGGTGCCTGCGTGCCCAGCTCCTGAACAGAGGGAGCAGGCCTGGCTGAGGGCCGCTCTGGGGATTTCAGATGGTAAGAGGAAGGCTCTGGGTCTTGCCACCCCGGGCCCAGCTGGGTGGAGCCCAGGCTAGAGAAGGGGTGGAGAGGAGCCGTGCCTCCGCGGGGGTCGTGGGGCCAAGGTGATGCTGGCCCCCGCGTGGGCTGCAGTCTGGTGGGGAAATGGGCTGCCACACCGAGTACGGTGTCCACAGAGGAACCCCACCTGGCTGCCGCCCGGTCCACAGGGAGGCTGTGCTCTTGACGACTCCGCAGCAAGGAGCACGTGCTGTTCGCAGTGAGGGACAGCAGTCTCTCCAGGCACCGCCTGTATGTTATCTTTCTAATCTTTACAGCTCTCCATAAATAAGATACCACGAGACTTGCCCCTTCCTGGTGAGATGGTGAAGGACAGAAAAGCTGATTTGTCCAAGGTCACAGATAGCAGGTGACGGGGCTGGTGCAGAGCCTGTACCTCAGCCACCACTCAGGGCTGTCGGGGGCACCGGGGGTGTGCCACGTGCATGCCACAGAGATGGAGTGGCCCGGGGATGCTTGATTCCACAAGTCCCCGAAGCTGGGAGGTGCTGTCTCTTCAGGACGATCTCAAGGTCACCATGCAGGTCAAATCTCTGAGAATGAGCTCCCTCTTAATTCTTTAGTTGAACATCTTGCATAGCTTACCACAGGGAGGGCCCGATCTCCCTCGGTTTCTATTAAAACTCCCCAGGCAAGTGTCTTAGTGCATTTTTTTGTCCCTGTAACAGAATTCCACAGACTGGGTGACTTATGGAGAGTGGGAGTTTATTTGACTCACGGTTCTGGAGGCTGGAAGTCCGAGAGCACGGAGCTGCCATCTGCTTGGCGCCAGGTGAGGCCTTCCCACGTCACAGCAGGGCAGAGGGCACCACGTGGGAGAGAGGACCAGCGCGCTAGCTCAGGGTCTCTCTTCCTCTTCTTACAGAGCCCCATGGCCACCACAGGGGCCGGCCTCGTGGTCTCATCTAACCCTAATTACCTTCCAAAGGTCCCATCCAGATGCCATGAACGAGTGACTTGAGGAATAAGTTTCCAGCCTACGGACTTTTGGGGAGACGGCATTCAGAGGACAGCAGGAAGGCACAGTCCATCTTGGCCCACAGAGACTCAAAACATGGGCCTTCGATTCCCTGGACACTAACTGGGTGCTTCCAGTTCCACTCAATCCTGCCACTTTCTACCTGGAGTCAGGGTTGGGCCTCACAGGGAAGGGTCCAGACCACAGGACCGTCCACTGCTCAGATGGCAACCACACGTGGCAGACCTCCACACGCTGACACTACCCACTACCATGGGCTCCTTACCAGGGTGGCTCAGGAACAGTCAGCTGGAGATGGGCAGGGTGGGGTGTGGGCAGCGGTGCAGGCTTCCTCGGCCTGATGGGGGCTGTCCTCCCAGCAGCTCCACCTGTTCTTCCCCTCAGTGCAGGTCCTCTCCAAAATGCACGGTTTGTGAGGAGGCTTCACGCACGGGCGTGAGTCCCCAGGCATTGAGGCTGGTGATGAGCCCCCTCTCAGGCTCCCGAGAGACCGAGAGGTGGGAAGGAATGTCCCAACCTCCAGTCACCCTGAAGCCGCTCAGAGACACCAGCCCAGTCATCTTATGACTCTCCAAAAAGACATTGTCACTCTGGAGAGTCCGAGGATCTTAGAAGCTCCTGTGTCAGAAACCAGAGACGAAGAGCAAATCTGTGAGAAAAGAAGCTCTTGTCGCTGTTCACTGCTCAGGAAATCGCAAGAGCTTCAGGCCAAGGGCCGGGGAGGAAGACCGGACATGTTTCTTCTTATATCGCAGAAAGGTCTCTGGCGGGTCTAGTTGGACCAGTTAAACCTGAGCTTGAGGCACAAGGTGCCAAGATTGTCTCAGTTTGGACCAATCAGAAGTGACTGGGGACCGTCATGAAATTCGGGGCTCTTCATCTGGTGGTTGGAGTGGAGTGGGGCAACTCCCAGGAAAAGACTGGCTCTCGGTCACCACCTGCACTTTAATTTGGGCCCCAAATGCTGGAATTTTCCTCAGAGGTTTACCTGGTAGAACCCCCAAGGCATTTCAGCACCGAGAAGATTCCCACGCAAGTTGAAATTCATTGCCAAGAATCTGAGAGCAAGGTCCTGCGGGGATGGTGCGAGACCAGGGGCCAAAGGCATGGCTTCCCAGTTTGGCTCCAGGACTTGCCAATGAACGCAGAAAACATAGAGAGAAGAGCTCGGGGAAAGCAGGCTTCGGAGTGAAGGCGAGCTGACTCAGTCTCCACCCGGCCCCCAGAAACGCTCTGTGTGGCCTGGAGTGAGACGGCTCACCTCTCTGAGTCCCTGGAAAACAGAAAGAACTGCAAGCAGCACAGCTGTCACCAGGCTGCCAGAGGGGGACAGTAGCCCGACCCCAGCTTAGAGGTGCTTCTTCCAGAAGCATTGCTGGTGTTTCCTTTAAGTCAGCCCAGTTCTTATCCTCTGGTGGCCGGAGCGTGAATCTTGTGAGCTGTCCCTAGCCAGAAAACGAGGCCACACGTTCCTCCCGGGAGGCAAGCGTCTCAGAGCAGCGTGGAGAAGTGGGACAGACACTTCGAAGTCTTGTAGAATGGGGCTCGAATCCCACTTCTGCCACCAACTGGACATGTGAGCATGGGCATGTCACTTCTCTGCTCTTGTCCAATCTCTAAAAAGATCGGTCTTTCTTTTCTCAAAAGCTGCTCATGAGGATAAAGTGCGATAACACACGGAACCGCCTTGCGTCCATGACCCGCTCGTCACTGATTTACAAAACAAACGCGCTGAGCGCCTATCACGCGCTGAGCACCTACTACACACTGAACACCTACCACGCACTGAGTGCCTACCACGCACTGAGCACCCCCATGCTCGTGTTTGGTTGGCTGGTGTTCGCGGAGCACGCCCCAGGAAGTGCCCTGGATGCTCACGCCAGGTACCAACGGACTGACGTCCCTCATGCGGCTCACACCCTAGCACACGGGCGATGCAGACAATAAGCCAGCAGGGAAACACCCTGGATGTCAAGTTCTTTGAGGAAAACCAGGGGGGCAGGGAGAGAGAGCTGGGGGTGTGGGGCTGTGTGAGTTCATGCCACGTGCCAGCTGTAAGAGTGGCCAGGCATACGGGCACAGAGAGACGCGGCCCCTTGGAGGAGCTGGGTTCCAGTGGAGAGACGGAGAGCGGGCGCTGTGATTGGAACCGAGGGGAGCGCGTCGTCCCCACCCATGTGCCGTGGTGTTTCCCAGCTCTGTCCTGAGCTGCCTCTCCTGGGAAGGAGCTGGCACCTATCCCAGTCCAAGTGGGATTCAGAAATCCGCCGTCACAGTTTGGATCCTGAGTTCCTCCGAAGGCCCAGTTAAGGGCTTGGTGGCCAGCGTGTGCTGCTGCTGGGAGGTGGCGGAACCTTCCGGCGGAGCCCAGTGGGGTGAAGTCAGGTCCGTGGGGTGTGCCCTTGAGGGCTGCAGGGTCCTGCCCGTCCTCTGCATTTGCGTCCCAGCTGCCTTGGTGGGCAGCTTTGCCCTTCAGTGCCCACTGGGAAGGTGACCTTGGGCAGGGTCCTCACCTGGCTGAGCCTCCCCCTCCTCATACAAGGAGGGATAAGGATGGTGTGAGTGACAGAGCGTTTCTAAAACTCCTCTCTGAGGACAACCAGTTTCTGCTCCCCCCACCTTCTCCAACCCCCTCACCTCCTTCTCTTCCTCTGCTCTTGAACCTGGCCAGCAGGTCTGTGTTCCCCTTCAACACTGAGGACCTGTGGATCAGAAATCAAAGTCCCGACTTGGTGTGGTCATTCAGCTGTGTGGCCCTGGCTGTCCCTCCTTCTCTCTGACCTCCCCACCTGTCACTCATGTGGAATGGTGACCCTGCTCTCCCCCAGGGAGCTGGGGAGGACCTTTGAAAGACGCAGAGAGCCTGGAGTGTCTCCAATGCCCAGTGGGGGACAGCGTTGCCCACTTCCAGGCCTCAGTGCTCTGTCTTAGAAGGAGCCACATTTATCCAGCACTTGCTGCCCTGGCTCCACCTCTCCCCCATTTAATCTGCACCACAACCTGGGTGCTTGGTATTTTCCTTGTCTGTTTGGTATGAGGCACCTGAGCACAGAGGTGACATCATTTGCTCCAAGTCCCTGAGGCCACTCAGTTACCGGTTCAGCAGCGAGGATGCAGCCTGGCTCCCAGCCTCAGGTCTACCCTCAGGAGTGTTCTCTGCTACCATCATGGCCGTTGTTGCTCGGCGCATAAAGTTTCTCAGCCCCAAAGTCTCTGTGGAGAAGAGAAGATGCCCTGAGGCACCAAAGAGGCTTTGCTACAACCTCTTGCAGGCACAGGGTCCTGTGAAGAACCATTTGCTGGAAACTTCTCATCTTCCTGGTCACCCTCTGTGGGCCATCCTAGTCCCATTCCCCAGGGTCCAGCCTGGCGGTTTAGCTGACACACTCACTGACATCCCTTTCCCCCCACAATCTGCAACCAATTCCTGCTGCTCCTTTTTATTATTGCTTTAGAAGTCACATCTTCTCCCTCTAGTTCCATCACCCCATCCAGCCCAGGGGGGACCTGACTTGGCCCAGCCATGCCTCAACTTGGGTCATGTCTAAACCCCCACTGGACAACATCCCAGCATTTCCAATATCTGATTACAAGGAAGCTCCTCATCTTGTGCTGTTTTAACTTTGCTGCTTTCTTTAAACACTGAATTTTCCTCCAACTCTCACAGAAAATGTAAAATCATTCATCTCCTACTTAGTCAAGATGTTGCTAATGAAAATCTGTAGTATTAATCAGGTTCTCTAGAACAACGGAATCGTTGTGTGTGGGTGTATGTGAGACCTAGGAGCCGGCCTGCACTATTGTGGAGGCTAGCAAGTTCAGTCTGCAGTGTGGACTGCCCAGTTAGACCAGGGGAGCAAAGGAAGTCCAAGGCCGTCTCCTGGAGAATGGCCTCCTGCTCAGGGTTGCTCTCTTTGTCTGCTTCAGGTCCTCAGCTAATTGTTTGAGGCCCACCACCACGTGAAGGGCAATCTGCTTCACTAAACATCTGCTGACTTAAATGTCAATCTCACCCCCAAAGCCCCCTCCTACTTGACACATAAGATCAACCTGCTGACTGTCCAGTGCTCTGCTCCATGGAGAATACCACAAAACACATAATAAACTAAAATAAATTCTCCATGGCCAGAAGTGTGACGCCCAATGAGGAGCCCATCCCGCACTGCTGTCAACCTTGTCCTGGTCCAGCCCTCGGTCTGCTCTGTCTCCCTCCTGCTCTTGTTTCCTGGGGAGGATAGGCTTCCTGCCGCTGCCCACACAGCGCCTCTCCCCATGCTCGCTCCGTGCACCCTGCTGCCCTGAGGGATGACATTGGGTTTGTCTTCCCAGTGCCTGGTCCCTGCTCCTGTCCCTGCTATGTGATCTGGGAATCTGCCTACCTCCCATCACGAGTGATCCTGGCTGGGCCAATCAGAGCCCTGCCCTGGGAGTTTGGTTAAGAATGCTAATGAGAATGAATACTAATGAACCCTTGCTGTGGAGCGGCGGAGGTGCACAAGACATGGCTTGTCAGCAGCCAGTTCCTGCCTCATAGAGCAAAATGAGGTTGGTGGGGCTGGAGAAGCAGTAGTAAGCCAAGAAGAGAGAGTGTTCTGGTGGCTTCCCAGTGGCTGAGTCCGCCTGCCCCAGCCTCGGCCCTGCCTTTCCTACCCTTTGCTCACAGGAGCCACTACCACGCCTCTCTGCCCCGGCCCCTCTCTCCTCGCCTTGTCCTAGCTGCGGTGCTCAAGTGAGGGTGAGTTGCTCCAGGAACATCCTGGCAAGGCCTGGGGACGTTTCTGTTTTCACAATCCAGGACTTCGAGAGGGTAGAGACCAAGGAGGTGAGTGGGTGTGGTGACAGGGCTGGAGCTGCTGTCCTGCTGTCCAGCTGCACCCTGAGTGCCACGGGACAGCACCGTGCACACCACAGCTGCCCCCGCCAAGACCTTGGGCCCAAACGTCAGCTTTGAAAGACGCTTTGAGGAATCTGGATTTTTTAATTGGTGCATTATGATCATACGTTGTAGTGGGATTCATTAGCTATACTTGTACACGCACATAACTCGATCACATTGTAAAAAAAATCACTAAAGGCCTCCTTTCCATGAAGGTCTCTCCAATCTGTTCCAGGTGCAGTTTTCCTCAGTATCTACAGGGGTTCACGCCAGGGTCCCCCCAAATTCCTCACATTATCAGGTGTAGCCTATGATGTAACCTACGCACATTTCCCACGTACTTGAAGTCATCTCTACAAAACTAATACTTCCTCAACATAAGCGCTTGGGAAATGGTTGCTACGCATACTATTTAGGGAATCATGACAAGAAAAACATCTGAACGTGTCCAGTACAGGTGCAGAGTTTTATGAATACTTTTGATCCATGGTTGGTTGAATCTGCGGAGAGAGGGGCCCTGCTGCACTGGAGGCCATGACACCAGGCCATCCTCCCATCCCGAGTGCCCATCCTGGCATCTGACCAGAGCCTGGCTGCTGAGTCACTCGGGCACTAGCACGCCAGGGGGGCCGCCCTGTTCTCTGCATCTGAACACAAGTACGTCGTGTGGACACCTGTTTCTCTGGGGCCTGTGCTGGGTTGGTCCACTGCCTATTTTGCTGCATTCTGCTAACCAAGGTGGGGGACAGGAGGGGCCCTCCTTTTCAGCTGCCTGGCCTACTCTCTTGCTGCGGCTTCCGCTCTCCTAACACGTTCTCAGGGCCTCTGCTGTCGTTATAGGAAAGGCAGAGGTGAGCTGGAAGTTGGTGCTGCCTGGTTACCACGGCAACGCGGTAGCCTCTGCTTTCCCAGCAAGGCCAGAGCAGCCATGGGGCGGATAAGATGCGGTGGGAGCCTCTGAGACAACACGTCTGGCCCTGTCCAGCTTCTTTCGACACCAGCCCTTCCCAGACCCTCGGCAGAGCCACCACCTGCTATCCAGGGGGCCCAGCTACTGCTGCTCCACTGGTCCAATGCATGGAGTCCCTCTTGCAGGTGCCCTTACCAGCCAGCCCTGGCGGTGTGTGGCGTGTGGGGACGTTAGTGTGGAAACTCCTCTGCCAGCCTTCAAGATGCAGGCAGAGAGCCCTGTGCCGTGGACCTGTTTCCCAGCTACTGTCACCAGACATGACCCATTTTGGAAACCACCTTGAAGCTAATGTGACAGCGTCTGCCTTAGGCTTTCTTCTGTGGCTAGGCCAGCATATCTGAGGCAGGTAATCTGCAGCCCACAGACGCTGATGTGGCTCACAGCTCTGGAGGTGCTGGCATCTGGTAGGCTTCCTGCTGCTTCCCAACATGGCGGATGGCAGCCCACGAGAGACGGTGCAGGTGGGCCAGCTCGGGCCTCCTGCTGTTCCTACAAAGCCCCGACGGCCATCCTGGGGCCCACCACGATGACCTCGTCCAGTCCTATCACCTCACAAAGGCTCCAGCTCTGGACACCACCAACATATGACATCGGGAATTAAATTTGGGGACACATTAGAATCCCCCAATGTCTCTTCTCATTCAGGGATGATGAGAGAAGATTCCTCGTGCCGAGATTCCTCGTGCCGAACGCATTGTGTTCCTACTAAAGAGGTCAAGTTACACAACAGGAACGTGGTGCTGTGGGCTGGAGAGCAGGCCTCTAGCACAGGGCCCTTGGGGACACTGAAAATCCAAACCACAACAGGAGTCTCACTCCAGAGCCTGAGGTCTTGCAGAGCTTTGTAATGAACACAGGTGGTGAGCTGGTCACCATCCTCAGGTTATATGTGGGGAAACTGAAGCTCCCAGAGGTCAGATCAGGCACCGAAGTCACACGGCTGATAAGTGGCAAGGCCAGAGTTTGCGACTCAGTCTGTCGTGTTCTGAACTTCACTCCCTGTTTTGGACGGTTTCATTCTGTCTGGTGGTGAGTGGCCGCTTGTACTTCTCAGCATGCCCAGAGCATGACGGGCAGGGTCCTCAGGCCGGGAGACCCAGCCTCCAGTCATGCTTCGAGCACAGGACAGAACCACCACAGAGCCCCCTTGGCAGGCCCTGTGGTGCGTTGCAGTGGGCGAGGCTGCCAAGAGGGGCTGACTTCACCTGCTGTGCTGGCAGCCTTTCTGTGCCCAGAGGCCCCAGCAGCTGCTCCTGGAGTTGGTCACAGAGACGCCTCTGAGCCACTGCTGCTGGACGTTGCTGTTAAACAGGACCCAGAGCCTGGGCAAGAAGCACAGCTCTTTTCCTAGGGACATGGGTGCTTCAAGAGGAGGACGCAGGGGCAGAGGTTCCCTGGGGAACAGGTGGCCTGAGTCGCAGTCCGGGGACTTGCACCAGAGGAAAGCAAGAGAAAACCGCAGGGCAGACAGAGGGGCCGAGAGCCCACACTTGTTCCCTGGTGTCCCAAGCCACCGGGCTTCTCGTGTCATACTGTCTTCAACATCCCTATGGTGCTCGGGCTCCGGTCCCACAGATATCGGGGTCCCCACAGGCCTGCAGCCAAGCTCCTCTGCTGGTGGGGTCACAGCAGGGGGTGGGGACAGAAACCCCAGCTCAGCCCTGGGCTGGTGACCAGTGTTCTGGATGGTGCCCTGCTCGTCTCCCTTCCCGGTCTCTAGGCCCCGGGTGTGGTCTGGAGGTGTGGTCTGGAGACAGCTGGCCGCTGAGCCCTCCCGCGGCCCCATGCTGGCTGTACCCTGCCCCAGTGCTGCCCCGTGCAGTCCCGCCAGCCCGGGCTTCTCATGTCACCGTGGCCTGTGATTGGACTTGGCCTGGCTTTGGAGACTGGGCCCCTCAGTGGCCCAGCTCCCCAGCTCCCCTGCCTCCGTGGGACGCTTCTGCTGGTTGAGGGAACCTCATCTCTGTGCACAGGGACGTCCTTGGAAACCAGGAGACGTCTGCTCTTCCCGCAGCCTCTTTAACTTGGTGTCAGTGGGGACAAGACCTGTGTGACACTGGGGCGTGGAGAGAGGAGTCACGGGGGCTGCTGTCATGCCAGGGCCGAGACTGCCTCCTTGGCAGGGAGGACGAGAGAAGATTCCGGAAGAGCACTGCCAGCCACCGGGTTCCTTGGCACGGCTGTCCTCAACCTGCCACCTCAGTCCAGCAGGAGGAGCAGAGGGCACAAGTGTCAGGCTGACCTGGCCTGAACCTGACTTCACCTCCGAAAGCTACGTGATCTCTGGCAAATGGCTTCCTTGTTCCGAGCCTCGGATTCCCCATCCGTAAAGTGGGCCATGACCCTGGCTTCAGGGCTGCCCAGAACGCCAGGCTCACCAGCCACTCCCAGGCGGATGGAGGCTGCTGTCGTCTTCCTCAGGCCGGCTCCCCGCGCCTTCCTCCCTCAACCGGCCTTCCCTGGGTCTGCTATTGCGCACGCAGGTGCCCCAAGGCGAATACCCAGGTCCTGCCGCTCCTCGCAGCACGCTCCTGTCGGCTCTGAGGGGCCAGCTCAGGTGTCGCTGCCCTGCGAAGCCTCCCCGACCCCCAAGCCATTCGCTGCTGCCTCTACTCAGGAGAAATAGGCTCCTCTTTGCCCCGAACCTCGATGCACTGAACGCTTATCTCGGGCCCATCTGCCCCGCCATTGCCCTGGCCCCTCGACTGGGCTTCCAGGGGCCAAGGCCTCTCCTGCAGAAATCCAGGCTTCTCGTGGGGGTCAGGGCCTCTTCCTGGCAACCCCCGGGGCGGGTACTCGGCCGTCTTCAGTTGAGTGAATGAATGAATGACTGTGAGGAACAAATAAAGGAACAGGCAGAGGATTACAGGGAGGAGTAAACAGGAAACTCAGGACAGCCAGCCTCGCCGTCCCACTGCGTGCCGCTTTCTTCAAGCTGAAGAACCAAAGAAAGTGTGTGCTCAGCCCCGAGAGAGACCGCCAGGCAGCTGGAGACCCACCTGCCCAGGGGCCTGCTTTAGTTGCCTTTTCATCACTGTGAGCAAAAGGCCCAACGAGAACAATTAGAGGAGGAAAAGATCATTTGGTGCTGGGGTTTCAGAGGGCCAGTGTGTGGCTGGCCACGCCCATTGCTCTGAGCCTAAGGTGAGGCAGACGTCAAGGTGGAAGGACGAGACAGGGCGGCAGCTCAGGACCAGAGAGGGAGCTCTGCTGACCAGAGACGGAATACGCACCCCAAGGGCAGGTCCCAGCACCCACCTCCTCCAGCCGCAGCCCACCTGCCCAGTCTCCACGCAGCTAATCCCTGTCAGAGGACTAGCGCATGGGTCGGGTTAGGGCTCTCGTGACCCGGTCACCTCACCTCTGAACTTTCCCACATTGTCTCCTCATGAGCTTTCAGGGGGCATCTCGTGTGGGAACCTCAGCAGTATCCCCGGCGGAATGTGCTGCAGAGAAGGCGGAGGGGAGCCCCTGCTGAGGCCTGGGAGGAGAAACTCAGCCCAAGAACACGGCCCAGTGGGGCAGGTCGTGGCTGCCGGCCTCTCGGGAAGGCTGGGCCATGGCTGACCCTCTTTGACCTGTGAGGACGGGGACTGGTGATGGGCAGGCCCACCCCAGAGAGGGAGGGGCCTCGACTGGAGTGGCAGCTGCCTCTGGGCTGGATGTCTCCACTAAGGAGATGGCACTGGCTCTACAGGTGTGTGGGGCTGGAACCGGTCCTGCTCTTGGTCGCCTCCTGCAGCACTGCCGTTCTGAGCGCTGTGGGCTTTGCGCTTGCTTGCTGCCTTCTGACCTCTGGCCGCCTGGCAGATGTCACCTCCACTCCTGGGCCCTAGCTCCTCACCTATGCCGCCATCTTCCCAAGACTCCTCCTGCCTGGGCAGCTCACCTCCTGCCTGGGCAGCTCACCTCCTGCCTGGGCAGCTCACCTCCTGCCTGGGCAGCTCACCTGCCCCATGCGCAGCACCTGACTCTCTTCTGACCTCAGCCTATGAGGCATGACAGCATGTCTCCTGTGGCAGGTGGATCCCCAGGCACACAGCAGGGAGCTCCCTGGCTCACAGGGGTCAGCGAGTGTTGGGTGGACGGTGTGGAATGCACGCCTGTGCAGAGGGAGGGGTGGCAGACGCTCGGGCCTGAGCAGGACGGGACTCCGTGTTCAGTGCCCGGCTCCCGCCGTGGGTGTCCTTAAGCCTATCTGGACGTCTAGGTCCTCTGTGGAGACCACAGGGCCCCTTGGTGAACTCTGGAGGGTCCAGTTCCTGGCTGTACGCCTAACTCCCAGAGGTGGGCTGGGCACGGAGTAGATGCACAGAAAACGTGCCCGGCCAAGTCCTGAGGATGGACAGGGTCAGATTCTCGTGGTGGGGGCGACTGCGGAGCACAGGAAATCCTCCACTTAGGACAGAGTCGGTCCTGGAAACAACCAGAAGCTGAGGAGACCACCAGCTGGACGCGTGTGGGGCCCCTCGCCCACTGACATCCCGCTCAGCACGGAGCAGGGCGCAGACAGCCTTCCGTGCTGTAAAGATCTTGATTTTGGCCTTCTAGGGATGGAAGCAGGTGGGCCTTGTGCCCGCTCTTCCCCTGAGCTAGCTCCCCAGCCAGGGATGGAACTGTGCTGTGTCCGGATCGTGCTGTGGTTTCACGAGTCTGTACATTCACAGAACTGTACACCAAAAGGAGGAGAAGCAGTTTTACCTTATGACAAGTTGTAAGTTAATTAATTGTACAAGGAAAAGCAACCCTCTGGGGGCCAGCCCATCAGTCTGATCAAGCCACCCAGGCGTGAGGGCAGTGAGTTCCAGCTCCCTACGTGGCTCCATCATGCAGCCAGAGTCCAGAGCCACCGACAGGGGTGGAGTTCAGATCCCTGGATCTGGCAGCGATCACACAGTCAGAGAAGCGAGGGCGTCCAGAGGCTGAGCAACGGGTCCTCCAGCCTGCAGAGGCCGGGTACTGGGGAGGAACCGGGAGCAGACCAAAAGCAGACGGATCCGATGGCTGCTGCAGGGGCCAGGAGCCCCCTGACCCCAGACACTGGGGAGCTGCCGTGGGGTCAGCCTCCCGGAGCGTGGCCTGCAGGAGCAGGGGTGGAGGCCTGAATCGGCTCCTGGGGGAAGGCTAGGCATGTGGCCCTGCTAACCTCGGCCCGGTGAGACCCTTGCGGACCACCGAACTGTCGTTCAGAACTGTGAGATAATAACTCTGGGGTGTTAAGCCCCTGGACTCCTGGAAATTTGTTCCAGCAGCAATAGGAAATGACACCACAGCCCCGACCTGCCCAGGCAGGATGAGGCCCTGCCCCCTGCCTGCCTCCCCAGGTGCCTCCCTGCCCGTGAAGACCTGGCACTCAGTCCGGTTCTATTTGCCCCCTGGAGGGTCTTGGGCACCCCCAGCACGCCTTTGACGTGGTCCTTTCATCTGCAAAACGCTGCTCACTATCCAGCTGGCGTCAGAAGGCGGCCTTGAGGCGTCAATGAGGTGACGCTTGTGAAGTCTCTTAGCAACCGTGCCTGGATTGAAATCGGCGCTCGGTGCTATTTTTGATTGTTGAGCTTGGTTCTGAAATTGTCATTGGTGCTCCCAGAACCTGCGACTGCCCGAGCCCTGGTCAGGTCCCCTGAGGGAGACCCCCTTCCTGCAGAGCTGGGCCACAGGGAGCTGGCGTCCTCTTTGCGGCCACCCCCAGGGCACCGGGGCTCTGTGTGCTGCCCTCACGGCAGAGAGGAGCCTGACTCTTGGCCCAAGGTCTGGCGCGTTGGTCTGAGGGTCGGGTGTGCCCGTCATGGCTGGGCACACAGCAGGGGTTTGATGACGGCACAAACGACTGTTTTCTCAAGATGAGGCCGTATTTCCCTTTTCAGGCAGGACCTGGCCCAGCTTGGGTGGGTGGGCTCTGGGACCCCCACGTTTGCAGCCTGTCTCTGAGAGAGAACAGCCACACTTACAGCCTCACCCCAGGGCTTGGGGGCCTCGGCAGGGGGTTGCCTGAAGCCCTGCCTCCACCGCTTGCTCTCCTCTTCCCCCTCTTCCCCCTCTTCCCGGTGGTGTCTGTGTCAAATAGAGTCCAGGAAAGTTCCTCCAGGCAGCCCGAGTAAACCCAGCAGCCTGAGATTTCCTGGGACTCTCAGTGGCAGTGGCCACCTCAGCCTCCAGTAGTACCCGGCTCCTGTCCAGGCGAACAGGACGATCAGTGGTGCGAAAGCAAAACCTCCCTTGGATGAGCTCAGGGCCTCGGAGCAGAGTGAACACATAATCCCCTTCTTGCTTAGACATTAGTGCTGCCAGATTTAGCAAAGGAAAATACTGAATGCCCAATTTAATTTGAATTTCAGATAAACAATGAGTAAGAAGCGTGTCCCAATATAGTATGGGACACTTAACTGGGAGATCTTATTTCATCTGCTAACCTTTCTGGGCTTTGCAAAGTCAAGTGCAATGAGGGGCATGAAGTTGGTATCAGCAGTGGAAAGACTGGCCCTTCTTCCCCAAGCGAGGACGTGACTACTTGAACTCGGGCTGTTCTTCAGAAGTGTCCCTGCTCTGAGACATGGTTGGGGACCCTTGACTGTCAGCAGAGGAATACCAGTGGCAGAAGAAGGGACGTGGCGTGGCTGGCGGTGACTTGATCATCAGCTGCACCTGCAGCCAGATGGCCGGGCTCTGCGCTGTCGCTCTGGAGTTGTGAGAGTCTTGCTTCTCTCTGAGCCTTGGTTCCCATGGACCTTTCTACATCATTGGGTGATGTCACCACTGCACAGGAAAATACATGCCAACAAATGTATGGAGAGGAGTCAGTGAGAACTATCCTTATTTTCTGTTACTATTGCAATATGCTCAAATAGAATTTTATTTGGTTCTTAGTTCTGGAGGCCAGGAAGCCCAAGGGCTCCGTGCCAACACCTGCTGGGCATCTGGTGAGGCCTTCTTGCTGCATCCTAATGTGGCGGAGGCAGCCCAAGAGGGACAGAACTTAGGTGTCTCTTCCTCTTCTAATAAAGCCACCAGCCCCATCCTGGAGGCCCACTCTCATGACCTAATCTAATCCCAATCTCCTCCCAGAGGCCTCACTTCCAAATACCATTGAAGTATAAACTTGAGGATTAAATTTCCAACACATGAGCTCTGGGGACACCTTCCAGCCACCTCACTCATTTAGAAAGCACGCCTCTTTTCTGAGTCCAGCCCTGCTTTCCTGAAATAGGCCAGTTGGGTGTTCTCAGTGCACAGACTTGGTCGGCAGCTGGGGACGCCTCCCCGTGGGACCTTCCGATCCATGTTGACCATGCTGTGTTCCTCGTCCCCACAGCAGGTGCTGGCAGGTGGCCAGCTGGCCTGTTTCCTCCGAGGAGCCACTTTGGAGCCCCACCCTCCTAGTGCCCCAACAGCTGCAGTTTCTGTGGTTTCAGAGTATGAGCTGCTGGCACCTGCTCGCCTTCTGCTTAGGCCCGGACTACCTTCCCTGCCCTCCAACACGCTGGGTGACCGGGGGTTGCCGCTTACTTAGCTGGGGAGGGTACCCAGCAGCGTGGCACATTATGCCCCAAGTGAGCTATGCAGCCATTTCTGCAGATGCAGCAAAATTCAGACAGAGGAAGAGCATCTTATGAGCACCTACTATGTGCTGGAATTTTACACACATTATCTCATAGTTTAGAGCAGTTAGATAGTTCATTGTTGCTACTTCTATTAATGTAATATATTCAAACTAGACAAACCTGATAATAAAAAGATCTTGTCCACGGTCAAGAGCTCTCTTACCCATCTCAAACCTCTTGGAGGTTCTCAGCCTCTGCACTATTGACATTTTGGGCCAGATAATTCTTCGTTGTCAGGGGCTGGTCTGTGCACCGTGGGATGTTTAGAAGCATTCCTGGCTCCTAGCACTAGTCTCTCCCACCCGTTGTGACAAACATAAACATCTCCAGAAATTGCCAAATGTCCCCAGGGCCCGGTTGCATAATTGCGTGTGCTGAGAAACATTGCTTCAGAATAATCACTGTGAATAGTTTCTTGAGAATATCTTAAAGGATATTTCTAAGCATACGTGTATGCCTTAAAAAAGAAAAAAATGGGCCGGACTCCCACCACTTGCTTTTTAACTTAACAAAGCATCTTGCACACACGCGTCGCAGTTCTCCTTGGAATGACTGCATGGCATTTCTTTGTGGGCAACTCTGCAGTTAAGACAAGAGTTCCCTAGCATTGGGCGGTGGAGCCATTTCCAGCGTCTTGCAGTCTGCATTTCCACACGTTCATCTTCATGTGTTCGATTAGCATCTCACCGTAGAGGACTTGGGGGAGCTCTTGTGAGTAGAGTTGCCAGGCCAGAGGTGTGCACATCTAATGGTGACGTGTCCCCACTGCCGTCCGAAATAGCCCACGCTGGTCTCCTGCCCTGCTGTCAGCATCCCCCGAAAGCTCCAGATGGTTCCTGGGCGATCACTGCGGCTCCTGGGCTGCGTTCAGCGATTGCTGCGTGAGTTCCGTGTAATTCTCACCACGATCCTATTTTGCGGAACGGTTATTACTTCCATTTTACAAGAAGGAAATTGGACTCAGAGAGATTGAGGTTTTTCTAAGTTTTTTCGAGGCAGTCCTCTCACCCGAGCCCAGCGCGGTCTCAGACTGAGACTTGTTCTCTTGGTCTTTCTGGAAGCGCTGTGGGTTGGGCCCCATTTTCTGATGAGATTCCTGAGGTCTCCTGTAATTAAGTGACTTGCCAGGATCACAGAACCTACCCGCAAATCCAAACCTGACTCGGTGGTCCTCCACGGGGGCTCCAGCGCCACCTCCCCCGGGAAACTCTTTGGATCACTCCCACAGTCCCGGTTATCTGACCCCCACTAGCAGCTCTCTGGAATCCTGAGAATCGCAGCAGGTTTAATTCGGGAAGGATGGAGGTGTGGGTGGGTGGCTGTTGTGGGCACTGGAGCCAGGTGGACCCAGATGAGGAAGCCCCTCTGCCCTCTCCGCCCTCTGAAGTGAGTCTGGGAGGAGCGCTTCCCTCTGGGGCCTTAGATATTCATCATCGTGAATCTGCTATTCTAGCAGTCTCTCCTTATCCCAGATGCCTTTCAAGGTTTCTGTTACCATGTTGAAAATTTTTCCAGTGGAAAATTCCAGAAATAAACAATTGGTAAGTTTGAAATGTCTCGTCCTTCTGAGTAGTGCCGGAGACCTCTCGTTTCACCCGTGACGCGGCACCACCTCGTTGCCAGCACGTCCCCCTGTGTCCACTCCCTGCCCATTAGCCACTTGCTAGCTGGCTTAGTTATCGCGTGACTGTCCCGGGACGGCAGGATTGTGTTTAAGTGATCCTTAATTTGCTTAATAATGACCCCGCAGCACAAGAGTGGCCAGGCAAAGGAAGCACCGAGCATAAAAGCTGGAAGGACAGATGATCTCTTGCTGAAACTGGCAATGCCGACGGGCTGTAGGAAGAAGCACCGTACAGAGCACACAAGGTTCCATGCCATCTGGCTTCAGGAGTCCCTGGGGATCTTGGAACATGTCCCCAGACAGATACAGAGGGGCTCCTGCACTTGCTAACAGTGGTCATGACGATCATGGTCGCCTTTCGAGGTGACCTCTCTGGACCAGGTTTGCCGTGGGCAGTGCCAGCGTGAGTGCCCACAGGAGCAGATGCTGGGGACTGAGATAAGTCCTTCATTTGGGAGGTGACCCCAGGAAGCTTGGTGAGGGAGTAAGGACGGGGCACAAGGAAGGGAACCAAACCCCTGAATTGTGTAGTGGACAGGTCACTGTTGTGGGCAGCTGCACTGGGCCCTGTGGAGACCTCTGAGAAGTCACGTGCCCCCACCTTGGAAGGAAGGTGTTTATGAGCTTTTTATTATTGTTGCTGCTGCGACCAAAAGACCTGACAAGATCCATCTCAGAGGAAGAAGATGGTGGCTCACGGTGTCGCAGGTCTCGGTCCATAAACAGGCGGCTCCAATCCTGGGGCTCCGGGCGAGGCAGAACATCATGGCGGAAGTGGGCGGCAGACGAAGCAGCTGGGAACATGGCACCAGAAGCAGAGATAGAGAGGGTTCCTTACCAGCGCCAAAATATACCCCAAAGGCACGCCCCCCAGTGACCCGCCTCCTCCAGCCACTGTCCACCTGCCCACGGCAGCCGCCCAGCTAATCCCCATGAGGGGATCAGTCGCTGATGGGATTAAGGCCCGCACAGCCCCATCACCTCACTCTGTACCCTCCTGCATTGTCCTGCAGAGGACCCTCTGGGGACACCTCACTTCTGAACCGTAACAGAGGGGAAGGGTGTCCACCCCGCTGCTCCTCCAGGCCTCAGGGCCAGACCCTGCTTCCTTGTCCTCGAGGGATTCCTGCTGGGCTGTCCAGAAAGTTTCCACAGGTGACCGCAGCACGGTCCCCTGAGGGGGCTCACAGGAACTTCAAAGTGTGCGGATCGCCACCACTGGGTGTTTTCTCCTGCCGTTCTGGGCCCTTCGAGGGGCTAAGCCTGTACTTCCTTAGGTTTTCTCGTCAGTCCACGGGGCAGGCAGCAAACCTCCACGAACTGAGGCTGACCAGCCAGTATCTGCTAATTTTTAAAAAATTTAAAAAAAATTATTTTTAGTAGTTAATGAACCTTTATTTTATTCATTTATTTATATGCGGTGCTGAGAATCAAACCCAGACCCTCACACGAGCTAGGCAAGCACTCCACCACTGAGCCACAACCCCAGCCCCTCTAATTTGTCTTCAAATCATCCAGCACCGTGTGGAGGACGATTTAAAAATAAATTAGAGAGGAGATCCAAGATGGCGGACTAGAGGGAGGCTGCGTTCCTTGTCGCTCCATAACTCCGGTTTCAAGCAGAGGATATCTGTTTCTTGGTGAGGCAGTTTTTGCTCCTTATCGATCCCCTACTGTTTACCCCCTTTGTCTGCTGTGATCACCTGCAATCTGCCAGCATATCGACGCCTTTTTGAGTGCAGATTGCTCACTGTCAGGCACCTATCATCCACCATTTGCCTGCCTCTTGCCTGTCCATCGCCTGCCTTTCACCTACCCATCACCCACCACCCGAGGTTCATCTCCCAATCGTCTGATAGCTGCCAGCAGACTGACCACAGTGGAGTGCCAGCTGCCTGCTGTTGCCTGGAAATTCACTGTCACAGTACCTGCAGATTTGGTTATACGTGACTGCCATTTTGAGACAACAATAGGACCCCTGGCCGGACTGACTGACCCCCGTCTCCAGGATCCCTCAGCCTGACCCATCACTCCCTGCCTCCAGGGCCCTCACATCAACTGACTGCTCCCTGCTGCCAGGACCCCCAGACCAACTGACTGCGCCCTATCACTGGGACCCCAGACTGACTGATTGCACCCGGCCTCCAGGACCCCACAACCACACCAAACACACCGGACCTCCAGGACCCCTGCCTGACCAACTGCACCCCACCTCCAGAACTTCCAGCCAACCACGTCCACACCCTGAGCTGCAGCTCCCCATTTGCCAACACATTTGGAAGCCAGAGCGGCCATCTTGGATAATCCTGGAAGCTGTAGCTCCAATCTTTAGGTGGGGCAAATCCCATCCTGAGTCGCCTGCTGGAGGCTTGAAGCTCATTGTCAGGTACCTCTCATGCATCAGGTTACTGAAGACTGGGAGGTTTGAATACTAAATGACTGTTATAGTGTAGATTTTCTTTTTTCTCTGTATTGAACAATTTTAAGTTTTTATTTCTTTACTTTTCTTGCTCTCTTTTCCTTTTCTTTACCTGTTCCCTCAGAGTCTCTTTCTCCCTTTTTGCATGCTAACATCCAATTCTTTTGATTACATTCTCACCCTTTCTATTATCTAGATCTTCTTTCTTTTCTTATCCCATTAACAGCTACATTCTATATCCCTCTACATCCTCTTTGTCCTCCATTAGAAACTGCAGACCTTATTGCAAATCTGTTTGTTTTACTGAAGATAATATTTGAACTCATTCTGTTTATTATGGCAATATTGTTATTGTCCTCATAGGGGCTATTTGGTCTAGGATTGCATACTGTCTGAATTGGGCACTGCTAATATTGATCTCCCCTTAAAGAAAAGGATTTGGAAACCTATAGGGCCACTATAAGCCTATAGGGGGAAATCTGCAATACCCCAGATCTGCACTGCTAGAGGGGAAGATACATGAACAACATGAAAAAACAAGGGAAGAAAATGATCCAAACAAATCTAGATTCTATATTAATAGAATCCAATGACAGTATGGTAGAAGAAATGTCAGAAAAGGACTTCAGATTATACATGATTAAGATGATTCACGAAGCAAAGGATGAGATAAGAGAGCAAATGCAGGCAATAAATGATAATACCAATAAGCTGAAAGAGCAACTGCAGGAAGAAAAGATCATTTCAACAAAGAGATAGAGATTCTAAAAAAAAAAAAAAACCAAAAGGAAATCCTTGAAATGAATGAAAAAATAAACCAAATAAAAAACTCAATGGAAAGCATCACCAAAAGACTAGACCACTTGGAAGACAGAACCTCAGACAATGAAGACAAAATATTTAATCTTGAAAATAAAGTTGCCCAAACAGAGAAGATGGTAAGAAATCATGAACAGAATCTCCAAGAACTGTGGGACACCATGAAAAGACCAAATTTAAGAATTCTTGGGATTGAGGAAGGCACAGAGATACAAACCAAAGGAATGAACAACCTATTCAATGAAATAATATCAGAAAATCTTCCAAACCTGAAGAATGAAATGGAAAATCAAATACAAGAGGCTTACAGAACACCAAATGCACAAAATCACAACAGATCCACACCAAGGCACATTATAATGAAAATGCCTAACATTCACAATAAAGATAGGTTTTTGAAGGCCACGAGAGAAAAGCATCAGATTTCATATAGGGGGAAACCAATACGGATAGCAACAGACTTCTCAGCCCAGACTCTAAAAGCTAGAAGGGCCTAGAACAACGTATTTCAGGCTCTGAAAGAACATGGTGGCCAACCAAGAATCCTATACCCAGCAAACCTAACCTTCAGATTTGAAGATGAAATAAAATCCTTCCATGATAAACAAAAGTTAAAAGAATTTACAAATAGAAAGCCTGAGCTACAGAATGTTCTCAACAAAATATTCCATGAGGAGGAAAAGAAAAACAACAGTGTAGTTCAGCAAAGGGATGAACTACCTTAGAGAAAAACCACTCAAAGGAGAAACCAAGCCAACTTAAAAACCAAAAATAAGCCAAATGACTGGGAATACAAATCATATCTCAATAATAACCCTGAACGTTAATGGCCTAAACTCATCAATCAAAAGACATAGACTGGCAGAATGGATTAAAAAGAAAGACCCAACAATATGCTGCCCGCAAGAGACTCATGTCATAGAAAAAGACATCCACACACTAAAGGTGAAAGGATGGAAAAAAACCTACCATGCACATGGACTCAGTAAAAGAGCGGGGGTTTCCATCCTTATATCGGATAAAGTGGACTTCAAGCCAAAGTTAGTCAGAAGGGATAAAGAAGGACATTTCATACTGCTTCAGGGAACCATAAATCAGGAAGACATCACGATAGTAAATAGTTATGCCCCAAACAATGGTGCATCCCTGTACATCAAACAAATCCTTCTCAATTTCAGGAATCAAATAGACCACAACACAATAATTATGGGTGACTTTAACGCACTGCTGTCACCACTAGATAGATCTTCCAAACAAAAACCAACCAAAGAAACCATAGAATTCAATAACACAATCAATAACCTAGACTTAAAAGACATATATAGAATATTCCATCCATCAACGAGCAGATTCACTTTCTTCTCAGCAGCACATGGAACCTTCTCAAAAATAGACCATATGTTATGCCACAAAGCAGCCCTTAGGAAATGCAACAAAATAGAGATACTGCCTTGTGTTCTATCAGATCATAATGGACTGAGAGTAGAAATCAATGACAAAATGACAAAATAAAAAACAGAAATTACTCCAACACCTGGAGACTAAATAATATGCTATTGAATGAAACATGGATAACAGAAAACATAAGGGAGGAGATAAAAAAATTCTTAGAGGTCAATGGGAATGACGATACAACATATCAAAATCTCTGTGACACTATGAAAGCGGTACTAAGAGGAAAATTCATTGCATGGAGCGCATTCCAGAAAAGAATGAAAAGTCAACAACTAAATGACGTAACATTATAGCTCAAAGACCTAGAAAAAGAAGAACAGAATAACAGCAAAAGTAGTAGAAGACAGGAAATAATTAAAATTAGAGCTGAAATCAATGAAATTGAAACAAAAGAAACAATTCAAAAAATTGACAAAAGAAAAAGTTGGTTCTTTGAAAAAGTAAACAAAATAGACAAACCCTTAGCCACACTAACAAAGAGAAGGAGAGAGAAAACTCAAATTACTAAAATTCGTGATGAAAAAGGAAATATCACGACAGACACCACTGAGAACATAAAGAGAAGCTACTTTGAAAATCTGTATTCCAGCAAAATAGAAACTACCAAAGACATTGACAAATTTCTAGAGACATATGCTCCTCCCAAAC
Organism: Sciurus carolinensis; assembly: GCF_902686445.1. Lineage (NCBI taxonomy): Eukaryota > Metazoa > Chordata > Mammalia > Rodentia > Sciuridae > Sciurus > Sciurus carolinensis. Next base: position 160,342,667 of record NC_062218.1, read on the forward strand.
TGAACCAGGAGGACATACACAATTTAAATAGGTCGATATCAAGCAATGAAATAGAAGAAGCCATTAAAAACCTACCATCCAAGAAAAGCCCAGGACCAGATGGATTCTCAGCCGAGTTCTACAAGACCTTCAAAGAAGAACTCATTCCAATACTTCTCAAAGTATTCCAGGAAATAGAAAAGGAGGGTACCCTACCAAACTCATTCTATGAAGCTAATATCATCCTCATACCCAAACCAGGCAAAGACACATCAAGGAAAGAAAATTTTATACCAATATCTTTGATGAATATAGATGCAAAGATCCTTAACAAAATATTGGCAAACCATATCCAATAACATATTAAGAAAATTGTGCACCACGATCAAGTGGGGTTCATTCCTGGAATGCAAGGATGGTTTCACATCCGTAAATCAATAAATGTAATCCATCACGTCAATAGACTTAAGGATAAGAATCATATGGTTATTTCAATTGACGCAGAAAAAGCGTCTGACAAAATACAACACTACTTCATGCTCAAAACACTAGAAAAAATAGGGATAGTAGGAACATACCTGAACATTGTAAAGGCTATTTATGCTAAGCCCATGGCCAACATCATTCTTAATGGAGAAAAACTGAAACCATTCCCTTTAAAAACAGGAACAAGACAGGGATGTCCTCTTTCACCACTTCTATTCAACACTGTCCTTGAAACTCTAGCCAGAGCAATTAGGCAGACTAAAGAAATTAAAGGGATATGAATAGGAAAAGAGGAACTTAAGCTGTCACTATTTGCTGATGACATGATTCTATATTTAGAGGGTCCCAAAAACTCCTCCAGAAAACTTCTAGACCTCATCAATGAATTCAGCAAAATAGCAGGCTATAAAATCAACACGTGTAAATCTAAAGCCTTTTTATATGCAAGCGATGAAACATCTGAAAGGGAAATGAGGAAAACAAATCCATTTGCAATAGCCTCAAAAAAAAAAAAAAAACTTGGGAATCAATCTAACCAAAGAGGTAAAAGATCTCTACAATGAAAACTACAAAACATTGAAGAAAGAAATTGAGGAAGACCTTAGAAGATGGAAAGATCTCCCATGTTCTTGGATAGGCAGAATTAATATTGTCAAAATGGCCATACTACCAAAAGTGCTCTACAGATTCAATGCAATTCCAATTAAAATCCCAATGACGTACCTTACAGAAATAGAGCAAGCAATCATGAAATTCATCTGGAAGAATAAGAAACCCAGAATAGCTAAAGCAATCCTTAGCAGGAAGAATGAAACAGGGGGTATCGCAATACCAGAACTTCAACTATACTACAAAGCAATAGTAACAAAAACGGCATGGTATTGGTACCAAAATAGACAGGTAGATCATTGGTACAGAATAGAGAACATGGACACAAACCCAAACAAATACAATTTTCTCATACTAGACAAAGGTGCCAAAAATATGCAATGGAGAGAAGATAGCCTCTTTAACAAATGGTGCTGAGAAAACTGGAAATCCATATGCAACAGAATTAAACTAAACCCCTATCTCTCACCCTGCACAAAAATCAACTCACAATGGATCAAGGACCTCGGAATCTGATCAGAGACCCTGCATCTTACAGAAGCAAATGTAGGCTCAAATCTTCAATATGTTGGCTTAGGATCAGACTTCCTCAACAGGAGTCCCATAACACAAGAAATAAAAGGAAGTATGAATAACTGGGATAGATTCAAAGTAAAAAGCTTTCTCTCAGCAAAGGAAACTATCAGCAATGTGAAGAGAGAACCTACAGAGTGAGAGAAAATCTTTGCCACTCATACCTCAGGTAGAGCACTAATTTCCAGAATATATAAAGAACTCAAAAAACTCTACACCAAGAATACAAATAACCCAATCAACAAATGGGCTAAGGATATGAACAGACACTTCACAGAAGAAGATCTACAAGCAATCAACAAACATATGAAAAAATGTTCACCATCTTTAGTAATAAGAGAACTGCAAATCAAAACTACCCTAAGATTCCATCTCACCCCAATTAGAATGGCGATTATCAAGAATAAAAGCAACAATCTGTGTTGGAGAAGATGTGGAGAAAGAGGTACACTCATACATTGCTGGTGGGGCTGCAAATTAGTGCAGCCACTCTGGAAAGCAGTGTGGAGATTCCTTAGAAAACTTGGAATAGACCCACCATTTGACCCAGCCATCCTGCTTCTGTACCTCAAGGTCTTAAAATCAGCATACTACAGAGATGCAGCCACATCGATGCTCATAGCTGCTCAATTCACAATAGCCAGATTGTGCAACAAACCTAGATGTCCTTCAATTGATGAATGGATAAAGAAACTGTGGTGTATATATATATATATATATAAAATGGAATATTACTCAGCCATAAAGAATAATAAAATTGCATTTGCAGGCAAATGGATGAAATTGGAGAATATCATGCTAAGTGAGATAAGCCAATCTCAAAAAAACCAAAGGACGAATGATCTCGCTGATAAGTGGATGATGACACATAATGGGGGGTGGGAGGGGGGCAAAAATGGAGGAAGGAGGGACTGTATAGAGGGAAAAGAGGGGTGGGAGGGGTGTCGGGGGAAGGAAAAAAATAACAGAATGAATCAAACATCATTACCCTGTGTAAATGTATGATTACACAAATGGTGTGCTGTTACTCCATGTACAAACAGAAACAACATGTGTCCCATTTGTTTACAATAAAAATAAATTTAAAAAATAAAATAAAAAATAAATTAGAAGACTTCGCTTATCGACTTGCATCAGTTTGAGGTTTACAGAAAATTAGCAGAAAGTACGGAGTTCTTAGTCCTCCCCTCCCGACTCCCACCGAGCTTCGCCTCTTGGCACTGGAGGGACATGGGCCTTTGTTCCCCAGAGGAACCAAAGCTTGTGGTTCACCTGAGGGTTCACTTTGCTTTGCATTCTCCTGGCCTGAGCGCAGCATGGCGACACACTCCACGCTTCCAGAGTCGCATCGTCTGCCCCTCCCCCTCCCTCCCCGACCCATGTCCCGGTGTTATCTGAAGCACTGGGGTGCAGCTGGGACGCAATCAAATTTCTGTTTTTATGGAGTTCTCATTTCAGCAAGGGGAAGGGAAAATAAGCCAGCAAATGACACACAGCCAGTCCAGGCCAGTGGTGACGATCCATGAAGAGGTCACGGGGCTGGGAAGGTGGGACTCCAGACAGGATGCCAGGAAAGGTCTTGGAGAAGGTGACATTTGAGCAGAGCTCTGCGGCTGGAGACCCACAGGAGACAGTGGATGGACGTCCTCAGAGGTGCCCTGGAGCCTGGGCTCCGAGGTCTCTGCCGCCGTGGGAGGCTGTGAAAGGTCCCGGGGCGCGCCAGCCCCTCACGGTCGGGGGGACGTTCTGGCTGCGCTATGCTCCCCATAGGCTTATATATAAGCCCTACCCCCAGAAGTTGAGAATGAGGTTACGCTTGGGGACAGGTCTTCAAAGGTTAAAAAGGCAACTGAGGTCACAACGGAGCCGCTTTCAATCTGATGGGTGTCTCTCTGAGAAGGGAGTAGGACCCAGACACCCCGGGGGAGAGCGTATGAGGATGCAGGGCACAGGAGAGACCTCAGGACCCTCGAAGCCCGCTGACGCCTTGGTCCCGCACCTCCAGCCTCCAGAACTTCAGGGAAATGTCGGTGGAGCCCGGCCTGCGCCCAACCTGCCGTCCTTCCGGCCCTGCGATCCCAAGAGCAGGTGTTGGGGTGCATCTGCTGCAGCCCAGACCACCTGGGCACATGGGTCTGCCTGCAGTGGCTTCTCCCACTCGGGGGAGCACTGTCCTTCCCTCTGTTCTGACCCGCTGAGGCCCCTGCAGAGGCCCGGGCTCACCCAGAACAGCAGCGTGGCCCAGGGCACGGAAGCCCACGTGGACACACAGACGGGCTTTAGGCCCCTCGTCCTCCCCCTTAGCAGCTGTGTGACCTTGAATTCAGCCCCACCAGCCTCGGTTTCCTCATCTATCACAGGGAGGAAGGGAGGGCTCTGCCTCCTGGGCCCACCAGGGGAGCCCAGAGACTCACCCTGCCAGCCACATAGCCACGGTGAGCGGCTCTCGGCGTCCCCGAGCCCAGGACGGAGGCGTTATTCTCCTCTGACCTGAGACATCTGCCAACCTGCCGGCTGACCCACCACGGGGAGGACAGAACAACTGTCCCCTGGTGGGTTTTGTCAACAGTCCACTGGAGGAATAGGGAGTGTGTCTGGCCACCACACTGATGTCCCTGGCTCGAGGCTGAGGGCCCTGGCCTTGCAAATAAGTCTGGAGCCTCTGACCACGCTGTGCGCCCCTCCTCGGCCTCTGAGTCTCAGGACTGGCCCTGGAGAGCTCGAGAACAGACCTGGCGACCTCCTAGCCCTCCCACCCCGGTTCCATCCTAACTCACCCCCTGGGCCTCGGCTTCCTCGCCTGGGAAGAGGGTGGAGGGACAGCAGCCTCTCTGCTTTCTCCCAGCAGCAGAGCCATCCTGGGTGCTGTGGTTTGGATCTTAAATGTCCATCCAAGGTCCATGTGACAGAGGCTTGGTCCTTGGCTTGGTGTTACCAGGAGGTAGGGCCTAGGGCCAAGGTCATGGATGCCATGACCTCGAGGGGTCCAGTTGTTTGCACTGCTTCCTGGCCAGCACCATTTGACCTCACCACCTCTGCCAGGTGCTGCTCCCACCAGGTGCTGCCTCATCACAGGCCCCAAGCAATGGGATCAACTGACCGCAGACTGAAACCTCCAGAACTGGGAGCCAAATAAACCTTTCCTCTCTTTAAGCGATCTCAGGTATTTTGTTGTAGTGATGGAATGCTGACGCGCATCGGGGATTCTGCCTTAAATGCCACAGGGGGACGTCATTCCACAGTGAGTAACGGTGGCTTTTATTGTTTGTGCATCTCTGTGTCAGGTGCGGTACTTGACACACAGCATCTCCTTTCACATCTGACAAAGAGCCTAGGGGGCTAACAGTATTGTCCCTATTTCTCAGATGAGAGGACTGAGTCCAGAGATGTTTGGTGATGTGTTCAGAGTCTAGGGCCGGTGCACGGCAGAATCTGTCTGGATCTAAAGCCTGTGCTCATTTGCCGCTTTCTTGACTGACCATGTGACGCACAGCTTATAGACTGGAGATTTTGTTTGTTTTTAGACAAAACAGGTTTTGTCTGAATTATAATTCAGTCCAGGTTATAAAAAATGTCATAGTAACGCAGGTGACCTTCATGACCTTCATGTTTTGGCATCAAGCTTGGCTCCTGGGGCACGATTTTTACAAGCCCAGTTCTTCCTTTGCTTTTCCCTGGGAGAGGAGAGCCCCTAGACCATGTGTGTGTGCCCGAGTTCCACACACACACACACACACACACACACACACACACGTGTGTTTCTCTAACTTTCCTTTGAAATGAAGGAAGAGAGAACAGGAATCTGGTCGAGGCTTTGGGCTGAGGTTTACGGGTGAACTGGGATCTTGGAGAGGGGTCGGTACTGGTCTGCTCCGGGTGTTAAAAGCCTCCAAGGAGGGGCTAATTGTCAAGGCCTGAGCTCAGAGTTTCCCAGAATGCACTGCAGAAGAGAACAAAGCAGAGATGAGGCGTGTGGACCCGGGTCTTTGTTCTGCATGTGGGCCACAGCAGCCTGGCGGTGGGGACAAGGGACACAGTGAGCCCTGCACTGGACAGTGCTCGGGGGCAGGGAGTGACTCAGAGGCCTGGACTCAGCTGTGTGACCTGAAGAAGTGGCTCCTCTGGGCCCCAAGCCTCCGACTCCAAGAGCTGGCTGGACGCTGTGCTGTCCCGTTATCCTGTTCAGGTCTGACAGCGTGACCTTGGCCCGAGAGCACAGGATGGAGTCGCAGGAACACTGGCTGCCCGCCCTGACGGTGACGGTGACGGGAGTGGCCTGCTCTGCTCCGGGAGCACTTGGGGGTCCTCCCACCACTCTTCTGCAAGGCTTCTCACCGGCCTCCTCCTGAACACAAGGGCGGGGACTTCTATTACCTGCACGCGCTGAGGATGAGGAGTCTGAGGCTCGGGGAGGCTGGATGGCTGGCTGGGTCCCAGAGCTCAGCGAAACCAAAGCAGGGGAGAGTGGCAGGGCAGCTGGGCCCGACCGCTTATTCTCACGTCCTCAAGCGAGATCCGGGCAGCAGCAGAGGGACGGGACGTGCACAGGACGGTGGCAGGCCCAGAGGCAGGTGCCTGTCTGGGGTCCCGAAAGCCAAGCCTGGCCTCCTTCTCCGGCAGCCCTGGCTTTGGTGGTGCAGGAGTGTGACTGTGTGACCAGATCTGCTGGCCGGCCCCAGCCGACGCCCTCGCCAGCCAGAGCCCGAGGTGGCCTGGGGCCTGGGGACCCGCGGCCTCTCAGGCTAAGTGGCTTTCGGCTCGTGTTGATGGCGCCGTCTCAGGTGGGTGCCAGGGAATCACGGGCCATTCTGGACACTTTCAGGTTGGGCCAGTGGAGGGAGGTGGCAGGCGAGGGGTCGCCCTCCCCTCCCAGCTCGTGGTCCCTGTGGCATGCCCCCACTGCTCCGGGTGACGAGGCACACGTTTCTGGGATGGGGGCTGCCCGGGCTCCGGGGGCCCTTTATCTCTGGCATGTTGCTCAGAAGCCCAAACCTCAGCCTGCCTGAATGCCGGCCCTGCTCCCGGAAGCAGAGCTGATCAAACGTTCATGGAGACCGACAGGTGTCACCCTCAAGAGTGCCCCATCTTCGCGTCCCACCTTGGCACTATTTTATGGGAGTGATTCCCCCCTCTTTCCCGTATCCCCACCCCCACTCCCCAGATCTTGCAAATCCGTGGCTTATCAAGCCGCGCTCAGGCCTCAACTCTGAGAAGGAAAGTAACTGAAAATTAACTTGCGTGTCAGGCTTTGGTCACAGTGATGGGACCTCAGCCTGTGCGTGGGGAGGGGTGCGGTGGGTAAAGAGGACCTTCCGTCTGATGGACGGGGCTTCGAGTCCCAAAGCTGCACTTCCACCGGCCATCATCCTGGCTTGAATTCAGCCAGGGAGTGTCTTCCGTGTGCCGGACAAAGTACTCACGCAACGCCTCTCTGAGCGAGACGGTATTGTCAACACCCCCATCTCTCAGACGAGGAAACTGAGGCACAGGCAGGTCCAGCAATTCGCATGGGCTCTTGGACTGCAGAAGGCAGCTTGCTCGGAAAATGAGGACTGCTAATCTGTGCTTGCTAGGTACTTGGGAAGGGGAGAGTAGGTGGAAAGGCCTCCCTCCCTCCCTCTCTCCCTCTTCTTCTTTCCTTCCAGTGCTCCGCGAAGTCTGCCAGTGGCTGACTCTGGCCCGGGAGGGATGGCCTGAACTGGCAAAGCCACTTCCCATTCGCCCCCTTCCATGCACCTGCTTCCTGTGGAGGGACAGGCCCTAAACTGCAGTTCCCCCAATGCCCCACGTTCTCTGGCACCAAGGGCCAGTACCCCCTCTGCATCCTCCCTGGTTCTGAGGGAGGGTGACTTACCTGCAGGCTGCCTCTGAGAACCTTTGCCACCTGTTGTCCCTTTCCTAGCATTTTTCGTCATCAAAACGCTGACCCAGACCAAGGCCCAGAGGAGAGGAAGAGCAGGCCCCTGGTCAGAAAGGCTGCCCTCGGCTGGGCCAGGACACGAGCCGGGTGGGCAGACCAAGTCCCTCCCCGAGGCGAGACGGGGCGTCTGAGCTCCCTGCCCTGAGCCGCGGTCCCCAGCCTGCTGCAGCGGCCCCTGCCCAGCATACTCCATGTTCTGTGCCAGGCACCCCTCTCAGCACAACGCTGGCAAACACCTGGCACGGGGTCCTGAGCTCCCTAAGGGTCCCTGTTCCTCCCACTGGTGTGTTAGAAAGGACTTGGTTCCTGTCCCTTTTCTGTGGCTCTTGCCCGCCGACACATTTCCCTGGGTCAAAGGCCCCTGTAGGCAAGATACCTGCAGTCAGACGGGCAGCTTCGGAGGAGAGCTGGGCTCCAGGGCCAGAGCCGGCCAGTGGCAGACTTCGCGGACACCGGAAGGAAAGAAGAGGGAGGGAGGCCTTTCCACCTACTCTCCCCTTCCCAAGTACCTAGCAAGCGCAGATTAGCAGTCCTCGTTTTCCAGCCGTCCTGTCCCAGGAGAAGAGGCGTCTCTGAAGCAGGGTCCCAGAGCTCAGAGAGATGGGGCCTTGACTCGGGACCCGAGGGTCCTTGGCAGATGTGAGGGAAGAGGATGTCAGCAAGTGCCGACCAAAGGCTCAGACAGAGGTTTATTAGGAAAGGAGACACATACTCCAGGGGATTGGGGTGACTGATCCTCAGGGCACCAAGCCTTCAGGTGAAGCCAGCAAGCACGCGGCCGGCTCCAGAGGGAACCGGGCCCCGCTCGGTTGGGCGTTCAGACTGACAGAGGGCCGTTGCCAGGGCTGGGCCAGAGGTGGATCTGCACCGTTTCTCACCAGTTTTCCCTGCACTTGTGCGTGGCCTTCGTCTACGAGGGCATGGGTCAAGGTCACAGGTCAAGGACACAGGTCAAGGGCCTGCTGCTCAGGGGTCGCAATGGCTCCTGGGTGCTTTCTGCATTTCACCGTTTGGCGGGCACTCAGCTCTCTCCCTTGGCTCCCAGTTCCCATCTCAGCCCTCTTCCACAGGGGCTGCTGGCCCTCGTGGTCAGCTTTTCTGCTGGACACCCCCGAGGCGCGATCCTTGCTGAGGCAGGGCGGGGCGTCTCCCAGGCCACTGAGGCTCAGCGGGGGCTGTGGTCTGGAGACAGCGTGGAGCGAAAGCCCCCGCCAGCTCCCCAGGCTCCGGCGGGCACCCCCGTGGCAGGGTTTCAGGCCCACCGTCAGTCACACCACTGGACTCACTGGACTCACGATTGTGCCTCTTACAGCCTTTTGGGGTTCTGAGTGTTTCAGGGCCCTGAGTGAGGCCACGACGCCAGCTTTGTCATCTCCTCGGATTGGATCTCGTGACATTCATAAGTGTTATGAACCTCGTCCTGTTGGGTTTAGAATCCTGAAGTCCCCCAGAGACCTGGCCGCTCCGGGCCCTGGAGCTCACTGACCAGGGCTCCTGCAGGCTAGGCCCGGCTGGAGGAGTCCAGGGAACCCGCTCTGCTCTCCCCGCTTCTGCAGACGGGTACAGAAAACACCGGGAGGGGCTGGCTGCCTGCGGCCACCTTACCCCTCCTTGGGGAAGATGGTCGACTGGAAAATTCCTTCCAGGTCTCCATCCCCCCCTTGGCGGGTCACATGTCCATACCCTTCACTGTGACTTCTCGGTGTCCCTCAGCAGGTGGTGAGTCCACCTCCCTTGCACTGGTGTCCTGCTGGTCCTGTGGTCCTCTCGCCCCACAGAACGTGAGCGGACCCTTCGAGAGCAGAAACCCAACCTTGTGTGTGGAGTTTGGTCTTCTGTGCTCCCGTCGTTCATGACGACTCTTACGGTCTGGTCTTCCGAGCCCCCCAGAGGCTCAGGTGTTGAAGACCTGGTCCCCAGCTGGTGGCACCATTGGGAGATTGGAAATTTTAGGAGGTGGGACCTTGTGGAATTCTGGAAGTGAGGTCATTGCAGTGTGTCCTGAAGGGGAGACGAGCCCAGCCCCTCCTCCCTCCCTCCCTCCCTCCCTTCCTCCCTTCCTTCCTCCCTTCCTTCCTCCCTTCCTCCCTTCCTTCCTCCCTCCCTTCCTTCCTCCCTCCCTCCCTTCCTTCCTTCCTCCCTTCCTTCCTTCCTCCCCTTCTCTGTTTTCCAGCTGCCATGAGGTAAGCAGCCCCTTGTGCTATGTGCTCCAACCATCATGATGAACTGGGTCCCCATGACTCAAAGCAACTGGGCCTTGTGACCATGGACTAAAACCTCTGAAAACTTGAGCCAAAACAAACCTTTCCTCCTTCAAACCGGTTTCTCTCGGCTATTTTGTCATAGCAGTGTAAGGCTGACTGACACATTGAGAGGCCTTGTCTCCAGGTCCACAGGATGAGGAGCACGCAGAACAGACCAAGCTTGCCCTCCGCCTGGAGCCCAGCCCGGTCCCTCCGGCAGCGGCACAGTCTACCCTCAGCTGCATGCAGAGGAAGTGGAAATGCTGTTACCCGGGATCAGATGCAAAGATAGCTGAGTCCTATGGGAAGGGTCCCAGCCCCACCCTCAGACCCACTCCCCTGCCCTCCGAACCCACAGGGAGACCAAGGCCCACGTGTGGCCAGCAGGCACTTCGTGCTGTGACTCCATCGCCATCCCATCCGTCTGCTGGCGCCGTCCCTGGCCCACTCCAAGCCCAGGGTCCCCAGCAGCAGCCCCGCTCGGCTCTGGGGACACTACTTCCATCCCTTGCCCCTCAGGCCAACGGGAGGTGAGAGATTCTCCCTGCCCCAGTCGGTGGCTCCGCGGCCTGATGGCTCCCACGCTCACCGAGGCCTGGGACGGCGCTTTCGTTGCTTCACACTCAGAACCCCCCGCGGGGACCCTTCCTCTCCCTCCACCGGCCTGGTCCCGGCCCACAGTTCTCATTCCAAATTCTGGATAAACACAGGCAGGTCACTCAAGTGTCACCACACTGAGTGACAAGACGGGCTATATGCAGTGAGGCCGCTGTGAGAGAGACCGGATCACGGTGGCCAGCGGCCGGTGGCCAGCACTGCGGGCGGCAGCCAAAGCTCCGGCAGGTATCTGCAGATGGCGGGGCGGCGTGGCGGGCGTTTCTCCGGTCTTGGGCCTTCGGGTTACTTTTCCTCTTGTAACAGCCGAGCGAGGCAGCTGGCACCGTGGCGACGGTCTCCACAGACATCCAGGCCCACGCTCCGCACGCCCGCCACGCGGGAGGCTGGCACAGATCTGGGCCAATGGCGGGAGGCGTGCTTCACCACGTCCTGGTTACAGAGAACAGCCTCCCTCTTTGAACTGGACCTTCCTGCCCCTGATTCAGAGTCACCCACTGCTCCCTAAAGTGGGTCACGTTTCCGCCGGCTCCCAGAAAGAGAGCAAGATTCCCAGGCTCTCCTGGGACAGGCTTCCGGGGCGACGCTTACGGCCCTTCTGCCCGGGCTGGGAGCCGCTTGCCGGTGGCCGGCCCTTCGCCAGATGCGCTCATCCGAGGTTAGAGGGAGACGTGCGCGGCCACCACGAGTCCCTGCTGCTTGGCCCTTTCCCCGTGGGGCCTGTCCTGGAGAGGGCTGAGGACGCACTGGCTGTCAAGTGGAGGTCCTCTACCATGCCAGCAGGGTCTCTGTCCCTTTAAGAGGGTCCTTGGGGAGGGGCCAACAGAAAATGACAGAGACGAGGGCCAGATGGCCAGTGAACAGGATGGCAGTGGGCTAGGGAGAGGGCAGCCAGCTGGCCATCTGCTTGGTCACCTTGCGATGGGCGGGCCTGGCTGGTGGCTGCAGGTGACTATCTGTGGGGAGGGTGGGCAGGCTGAGCCCGGGACCCTCATTGACCCCAACGTCCCAACCTCTGCCTGAGCTGGAACTTGGAGCTCCAGGCCCAGGAGGCAGCAAGGCCTGGGCCGGGGAGGTGGCCAGGGCTCAGTTCAGGTCTGGGGTCTCCCTGGGCAGGGCCTCCTCGGAGCCTCCCGTCCTCCCCCTAGGGCAGGATGACAAGCCCTCTGGTTCTCTGGGAGGCGAGCAGGAGGGTGAGCCCAGAGGGCCTGGCCTGAGGAGGGCGCCCAGGGGGTTTGGACCCGCCTCTCCTCTGGAGAGCACCTGGGTAACTTTTCAAGGGAAAGGAGCGTGGGGGAAATCTTTTTCTGAGAGTCGAGGGTCATGGTGATCTAAAAATGCGATTCCCCACATCCTGCTTAAATGCCTACTAAGAGTGCAAGTATACCACTCAGAACTAGAATCAGTTACCTGTGACAGAAACCCCAGGAGACAGGGCTAAACGAGGTAACGATTCACTTTCCTTTCATATAGAAGTCTGAACAATCAAGAGCAGAACGGTGGTCCCTGTCATGCCCTCTGAAGACCCACGGCTCCTTCTGCCTCTGTGTTCTGTTTTCTTTAGAGCCAGGCTTCCAGTGTCAAGGCCACCACATGGTCACAAAACACTGTTGCAGCTCCAGCCATCGTGTCCACCTTCCAGGCCCCAGGCAAGGGAAGGAGGCACAGAGGGTAAACTCCTTGGATGTGTCAGCACTTTAGGAAACGTTGACCAGACGTTGCTCTCCATGATTCCCACTTACATCTTATTTGGCATCTTCTACAACAAGGGAAACTGGGAAATGTACTGGAAATACAGAGGTTCTGTTAGTGAGGAAAGTAAGACTGTCACTTGGCCACTGTCAACGTCACGGCTTCTTCCACTTCTCCAGAGAGGTCTGGCTGGGTTGGCATTGGAACTATTTTCGGCAGGACGGGAAAGCAAGTTGGTTTTCCACGTTCTCTGCTGTGGTTGCTCCCAGGGCTCCGGCTGTGTTAGGGTTTAGAGGTGAGCTGTCCCCAAAAGCTCATGTGGGAAACGACGCAGGAAGGTTCAGAGGAGAAACGACGGGGCCGTGAGAGTCTCAACCCCGACAGAGGATCCATCCCTGATGGGATGACGAGAGGTAATGGAGGCGGGCGGGTGTGGCTGGAGGAGGTGGGAACTGGGGCAGGCTTGGGTACATACCTGTGCCTGGCGAGTGGAGACTGGGCTTCCTGATCGCCATGGTGGCAGCTGCTTCCCTCCGCCACCCGCTCCCGCCATGATGTTCGGCCCCTCCTCGAGTCCCGTGGAACGCAGCGGCCTCCTAAGGACTAAACCTCTGAAAACGCGAGCCCTAAATAAACTTGTCCTCCTCCACGGTCGTGCTGGTTGGGTCATTCAGGAGCAAGCTGACAAGACGAGTTGTTCTAGAAGGGCCCTGGCGAGAGCGAAGCCAGCTGCCTGCCCTTACAGCTGGCCCCGCAGGTGGGACCTGGTCCCGCCCTGGCCACGCCTCTGACCAGCTGGAGTCCCTGCGCGAGTCACTACCTGTGCTCCTCAGGGCGCCACGACCCCCTTGAGGACCCGAGAAGTGGGCGACACCCAGCAAACTCGCGGGCATCAGTGCAGCCGCGTCCCTGTCCTTCCCGCTGGCTGCCGACCGCCGCAGGTGAGGAGCCCGCATGGGTGAGCTCGGGTTTCCGAAGGCTCATAGAGTCGATGGAGCCGAGAGGCTCAGAGTCCCAAAGCTCGGCTGGATCCCGCGCCGACGCCAGGCCGAGACCCTCACGGCCGTCAGCCCCGTCTGGGGTCCCCGGCCTCACCCGCGGCTGCCCGCCATCAGCGACTCTAGTCGCCTGCTCCTGCCAAGCTGGTCACTGCAACTTGGCGGCTTCACAGAGCTCAGGCTTGGGGTCTCCCGGTCCTGGGCACCAGGGGTCTGGCGTGGCACCAGGGGTCCGGCCTTCCTAAGGCTGCCACCCAGGAGTCAGCCGGGAGGGCTGCGTAAGGTCAGGTCCAAGCGACGGGAGGTTGCTGCCGGCTCACCCGGAGGCTGAGGACGGAGGCCTCTCCCTGGAGGAGGGTCCTTGGGCGGCCTCGCAGGGGCATGTCCAGGGGCGGCCCCCAGCACTCAGCTTCCTCACCTGAGGGAGCCACTGGGAAGCCCAGAGAGGGAGTGAGATCCAGGAGGCCAGCCTCCTCAGCCGACCTCCGAGCTGGCGGCCATCACCATTTCAGCCTGTTCGTTTGAACTGACTTACTGGGAGCTGCTGACCTCAAGGGAAGGGCTTACACATGGACATGAGTGCCAGGAGATGGGGTCTTTGTGTGTGGAGGGGGCATTTTAGAAGCACATATCGATGTCCTCTTCACCCCCTGCTTCACACTTGGGTTCCAGGGCCTGTTTCCCTCTGCGAAGAAGCCCAGCTCCTTTCTACCCCAGGGCCTTGGCACGTGCAGCCCGACTTCCTTCCTTCCTCTCCAGCGGTACTTGTTTTCAGGTTCCATCTCCAGTCTCATGTGTTTCAGAGAAGCCTTTCCCAGCCAGCCCTCTCCTGAGTCACAGGAAGGAATCCAGCTGAAATCTGACTGTCCCCTGGCCAGCCCCCAATGGCACCTCCAAGCAGAAGCTCGGGCTCTGTACTCCGCTCTCATTCCTCCATGGTAGCTGCAATCCTCTGCCAGAAAGGCTTCGGGTCTAGTTCATGGTCCCCGATGTGCCACGCTGGCAGAACAGAGGGGACCCCTATTTCAGGCCGGAGTCCAGCGTGGCTGGTCAACAGCATGGTCCAGCAGCGCTGCTCCTGCCTGTCCCTGGGTCCCTGGGAGAGGGCAAGCTTTCCAGGCCGCGAGCACAGCCGGGGGTGAGTGCCGCGGAGCGCTCGGTCTCGGGGGACCCGCCCTCGTCTTCCCAGAGTCCGCAGCTGGCTTGGTGTGAAGGCCACTGGGGGTGGCCACCTGGTCCCCCACCTCACCTGTTGACGGCATCTGTCCTTCTGAGCCACGGGTCATGGCAGGTCCTGTAGAGCTGTCTCTGGCTCCTGTCTCAGCCTGTGCCAGGCCGGTGACCTGCTGCCTCTGCCACATCCCCTCTCCTCTTGTGCCTCTCGGGACCCGGGAGGGGTCAGAGTCCCAGGCTCCTGCTCGCCCTGTGGCCACTCCTGCTCTTTTGGTGCTTCCAGGTCCCTGGGTCCCTCTTTCCTTCTGCTCTGAGACCCCACAGGTGGTGCCTCTGGGACTTGGCCTTTGTCCCCACGCCTGACCCAGAGGCGGAGGCAGAGCCTCTTCTCAGGGACACCGACCCTCACGCTCCCTGCAGTTCCCCGTCCAGGTCCCCTGGGCAGCTTTTCCTGGTCCGCAGGGAGGGGCCCTCTGGGGTCTCTTCCTCTGGAGCTTCGGCTGGGCCGCGGCTTCTTTCCTGCTCCTTCGAGCCTCATCTCCGAGCCCAAAGCCAGGAAGGCCCCGTTGATTCTCCCTTCTGCCGTGGTGGGAAGCAGCCTCCAGGAAGCACGCGGGGAGGAGGCCAGAGCGCGAAACGGACCAGATCACCAGAGGGGCGACACCCCGGCCGCGGGCCTCCTGGTCATTCCCACGCTCGCCAGGCGGCCGGTCAGCCCCCGTTCCGGGTGCTCGTGAGAGCAGAACCCAGGGCCTGGGCGCCAGGACTCGGGATCCGCAGCCTATGCAGGGAGGAGGACGGGCTCAGAAGCAGGTCCACCTGGCACGAAGTGATCAGGGTACCGGGCGTGTGGGAGCCCAGGGAGGCAGCCCTGGGGACCACTGGGAGCAGGAGCTGAGCTGGAAGCTGGGCCGGCGGTGATGAGCCTCCGCGGGCAGCGCAGGGGAGAGCGGAGGATGCTGGAGGTGCGGGCCGAGTCGGGCCTCTGGGCAGCTGCCGGCCTGTCTGGCTGAAGGGAACTCAGACTGTGTCCCTCCCACCGTGTCCCCATGCTGTGTCCCCAGAAGGCCTGTGGAGCAGGTTGGAGCAGTGGGCAGGGTTCTCACGTGTTGGGCTGAGGCCTTTGGGTTTTATCTTCAGGAAATGTAGACTTACGGAGGATTTTGAAGCATGCAGCAATGTGGGTCTAGAACGTTCTCCCTGGGCCGGGTGGAGGATGGGCTGGAGACCCAGAATCAGAAAGGAAGGAGCCGGCCGCAGTCAACGAGGCGGGCAGAGGTGCGGCCTGCCTGGAGGAGAGAGCGTAGTCTGAGGTGCAGTTTGGAGTCCGAAACTTGCAGAAAAGGAATCCCTTGGTTTTGCAGAACCTCAGCAGAACATTCTGGAACAGCAAAACCCACATCAGAAGCAGGTAAAAGAGGTAGCCTGGAACCTCTGTGCTTTCCGGTAGCTGTTACAGACTGTGGGCGATTGGAACATCTTCAACAGCAGGTGACAAAGAGAAAGTCCAATGGAAAGTGGCCCCAATACACATAGGCATGAAGACTCATGGTCACCGGTGGGAGGTCCCAGCAGGGACCTGGACCCTCTCTCTCTCTCCCTCCTCTTCGTCCTTCCTATCTTCCCTGCCGTCCTTGACTGGGGACACTGGTCCTCTTGCCAACAAGATAGGTCTTGCCCTCTAAATCTTAAACTTCCCGGCAACCCGCTAAGTTCCAGTGAAATGCTCACCACATTCTGCCTGGCTCCGCGTGTGTCAGCTCTGGCACGGAGACGCCACTCAGTTGCGATCTCCACGTGGACAACACGAGTGTGTCTAGCCGCCGCTCAGCAGGCCCACAAAGCATCTGAAAGACCGCGGGAGACGCGGGAAGAGACTTGGCCCTGCATGTGAACCTGGCCTTTCTGTGAGGCTCCTCCTGTCTCTGGGCCCGTTCAGCACCTGGAGGATGGAGAGAGTCGATTCCTACTGGAGCTGCGTGTCCAAGGCTCTCGCCTTCATGACGTGAGCCCTCTCCCTCCCACCCCACCGTGCTCCACATTAGAGCAAGTTTAAAGAGCTCTCGGGAAGGCCACGTTCAATTCCATGAAGTGAACTGCTGATGGTGGAATCTCAGGTCGATGTTGGCAGAGGCGGCGGGGTTGCGGTGACAAGAGGAGGGAAAATGGATTATTTGGCTGTGACACCTTTAAATTTTTGCTCTGTGTACACAGGGCTCTCCCAGTGAACGCAGTTCGCAAATTGGGAAGCAAGAGGCTGATACAAGAGCAATCTCTTAAAAGCCACCTGTCATCTGGGGTCCGAAGTGTGGGACGCAGAGCCTCCTGGCCCTCAGGGCCTCTGTGCTGCTGCTCGCCCGGCATGGCCGTGGGTCACCTCCAGGCAGCTCCTGGAGGAGGGAGGCTGCTACCGACTCCCCTGCCTCAGGCTCCCCGGTGTGCCCCTGGGTCACCACCCCTGCCCGGTCCTGCTCTACCTGGTGACTACTGACTGGATGTTGCATTTTGCTTTGCAGAGAAGGACGACGGCCTCTGTGCCCGGAGTGGGCGCCCACCCCACCGCCCCGGACAGAGGCAAAGACTCTGCTTAACAGCTGCCTTCTCCAGAGAAGCGCTAGGGAGCCAGGGGCAGGCGCCTCTGAGCGCACCTGAGGCGGCAGGAGCAGGGGAGGCCGGGCGGGGGCCTTGCGGGACAGCAGGAGCTGGAGACCGCCGGCGGCCGTTGGAGGCTAAGTGGTCTGATGGCCTCCAGGTGGGTGCGTTCAAACCCGGGGATGGTAGCAGAGCAAGAGGAAGGAGAACCGGCTTGACGGATTCCAGATGGGCCCTGGGTTTACGTGAACAGGAGAACGTGGGGCAGACGGGGCCTCGGTGGAAGATGGCCAGCAGGCCCTGCAGGCATGGACTCCGGCGACACGAGGCGAGCTTTGCTCTCTGACACACGTGACGTGGCAGGCTGCTAACCCGTCTGATGCGAGCACCACGATGCGGTCCGCATCCTCTACCGGGGTGCGTGCTTCTGCGTTACTGAGAGGAACCAGGCGACACCTCACCTGGGGGCTTTGGGATCGCCAGCTATTCAAAACGCAGCCCGGGGGGCTCCTTGGAGTAGAGACTGAGCATCGCCCAGGGCCGCAGATCACGGTGACGTGAGGACTCTTCTCCAGAGTGACCCACGGCTGGGCGGGCAGTGTCGGAGTCACCCTGAGCCGTGTCGCTGGGGAGATGAGCTTCCTGCGGTTACTCAGGGAGCCTGTGGTCCTGTTCCAAGTGCGAATTCAGCAAGCGGAGGCCTAGGTGTGAATTGCTACCCCAGGAAGCTGGTGGCCCTGGGTGGCTCAGTTCCTGTCTGTGGATCTCAGTTTTCCCATGTTCAATAAATGCCTGTTCCACAGCGTGAGGAGGACGGAAGGCGGAAACGGAGGGTGGCATAGGGTCAGCGAGGTTCACGGCTGCGACTGCACTGTCCTCCGCGAGTTCGACTGAGCACATTCGTCACACCACACCCTGTGATAGTCACTGAGCATGTTGGCTTAAGGTTCATTCGAGATTGAGGCTCAGAGAGGTGAAGACAGCAGCCAGGCCCCAGAGCTGGTGAGCTGCAGGGACGCAGGCCAGGTCCTTCCTCCAGCACGCTTCTGCAGCCTGTTTTCCCCTTTGAGGACCAAGACATCAGGCTAGCCTGGGTCAAGAAGACACACGGACGTCCAGGGGGCTCACTTCCCAGAGTCTCCAGCTTGGGAAGGATGGAATTTCAGGGACACCAAGGAGGGGATTCAGGAAGAGTCTGCACCAGCTGGCAGCAAGGGGTGGCAGGCGTGTCTGAGTACAGGTGTGTGTCTCTGCCTGTTTGTGGGAATGTGCGTGTGTGAACTTCCCTCTGCGTTCATGTGTTTGCAGGTCTCCTGTGGAGGGAGGCGGCTGGGTGTGTCTATGTGTCCACGTAGATTTGTGTGTGTTCCCATGTGTCTGTATGTCTCTGTGTCTGTGCATTTATGTGTGCCTCTGTATGTCTGTGTGTGTCTGTGTGCTTGTGTGTATTGCTCTACAAGCCTGAGGATCTGCACACGTGATATTTGTGTTCTGTGTGTGTGTGTCTGTGGGTCTGCCCGTGTGTCACTGGGGGTGCGTGGGCACAGGTCTTTCCCTGTGCGTTTACCTGGCTGTGCGTCTCTGTGCTGAGTGTGTTGGTGGCTCAGCGAGAGTTCTCGTGTGTGTGCTCTGTGGGTGTGTGTGGTGTAACCCATCCCCCTCCTGCCTCCAGCTGTTTCCCTGGAGCTGATCTAAAATGTCCTTCAGAACCAGGAAAACTGACACGTCAGTGGCTCTGGCCTTATCTCTCCCAGCCTGCCACTCTGTCAGAGGAAATTAAATTTTCCTGGCACAACCTGCTCCTTGTGATGTCATTTGGCTGTGATCGGCACGTTCTGCTCTCCGTGGTATTTGTCTTTTGATTGCTTGATGAATACCTGCCAATGCAGAGATTAAGAGAACACGGGTGTTTTTTTCTAGACTCCTACCAGGTGGAACATGAGTGGTCCATCTTCTTTCTTGTAAACATGGAAACAGGTAGAGGAGAAGGAGTTTTGGCTTCGTGACGGCAGGAACCTGGTTCGAGTCTCCATCTGCCCTTGGAAAGCTGTGTGGCCTTGGTGAGGATGCTCTGGCTCTCTGAGCCAAGGCTTAGAAGAGGAGCAATACAATAATAGATGGGAATGTTCCCAGAAGTCCTGTTTAATTAGCTCTTTCATCACTGTGACCAAAAGTCCTAAGAAGAACAGTGTAGAGGAGGGAAAGTTTATTTCGGCTCAAGGTCTCAGAGGTTCAGTTCATGTTTGTCAAACTCAGCTCTGTGCCCAAGGTGAGGCAGGACACCTTGGTGGAAGGGCATGGCGGAGGCAGGCAGCTCAGGACGTGAAGGCCAGGAGACACAAAGGGAGCCCCACTCACCGGGAACAAAATACAAACCCCAAAAGCACAGCCCCGGGGATCTACTTCCTCCCTACTTGCCCACAGTCACCAGGTAGTTAATCCACATCAGAGGATCAAGCCATTGAGGGGGTTATACTTCTTACAACCTAATCATTTCACCTCTGAAAATTGCACTGCCTCACACATGAGCTTCTGGGGACACCTTATGTCCGAACCATAACAAGTCCATAGGTCCTTACCTAGAAGGAGGTCGATGCAGGGAGGCCCAGTGGGAGGACCCTGGTCAGATGCCAGCCCTGGTTAGGTCCTGAGTCCTTTCTTCTCCTAAACCATGGCTCTAACAAGTGAGGGGCCCTCTGTGAGCCTCAGACGGCCCCTCTGTTAAACAGGATGGCAGGTCAGGTTGAGGGCCCCCAAACGGGAGTGTGAACGCTTTTCCTACTATTCCAGGGGTGAAGGCAATATCCAACTCTGCCCCTTTCAAACCTTCAGTGGGTATAAGCAAATTGAGCCGCTGGCAGTGCAGGCAGGATGGATGGACGGCGTGACGGGTGATTTACTATCGTCGTTTTACTATTTTGAGATGCAGCATCAGCATAATGTTCTTGGCACGACCACCTTCTTGGCAAACGCTTTGTGTTTCATCCAGAACGCAGAGGCTGTTCTCTCGGAGAAGAGCAGAGTGAGGTGGCCTGCGGCCCAGAGTGGCCCAAGCTGAGAGGCAGGCGCCCTCCCTCCACCCCTCCCAGCCCCCTCCCCTCCCGTCCTCTCTGCACTATCCTTCACCCCCAGCGTGGCCTTGAATCACCGGGTCTTTAAAGATGCTCTTTCTGCTGCCTGGATTGCCCTTGGCCGCCACTCTGCCCCTTAGATAACCTGGGTATGGCTCTGGGCCCCTCTGCCCAGGCTAAGACAGATGTCCCTACTCTCTGTCCCCAGGGAAGCCTGGATTCACCCAGTAGGCGTGATGTCCAGGGTATTCAAGTCCTCTGCCTCTCTGCCGGGCTCCCTCCTTCATGTCACCAGCCAGGCGGGCAGGGACAGAGCCCTAGAAGTCCTCAGCGATGCTTACAGAGGGAACCGTGGAGATCATTGGTCCCCTGGTGTCCTCTGCCACAGCCCTCAGGGGGCAATACCTGCACAGACCTAGGTTCTCCGTCCCGGCCTCCGCCCCACAACCGTCCGCTCTGACGGTGTCCCAGGGCGCCCCCTTCATGCCGTGGCTCTGGTCTTGAGGACGATGGGCTTGTCTCGCCTGCACCTGCCGGTTTCCCACCCCAGTGCTGCACAGACCCAGGACGGAAGCTTCCCAGGGTCTGACCAGCCTGGCCTGGGTTTAGGGCTGATAGTCAAGGTTGCCTTGGTGACCGTGGCCTCCACGTGGGCCCACAGTCAGTTTTGGAGAATGGATGGGGCCCCGCATCTGAGACTGACCCGCCTGAGTTCCCAGCCTTAGTTCTGCCCCTACTGGCCGCAAGGCTGTGGGTAATGTGTCGAGCTCCTCGCGCCCGGGTCCCCTGTTCGTAATGAAGCGTGCTGCCTCACTGGGTCCTTGCTGGGAAGGAGGCTAGTTGTGGAACGGACGGAGTTGAGCGAGGTGAGCTGCCGTTACTGTCGTAGCCGATGGTAGAACCAGGGAAGTGCCTCCTGTCCTGCCATAGTGGGACCAGACATCTGGCTGAGTGTTGTATTTGTTCATGGCTTTAATGAAATGTCTGAGGGAAGGTTACTTATAGAGAAATGGGGTGTATTCAGCTCACAGTTTTGGAGGTTCAAGGGCGCAGCTTTGGCATCAGCTCAGCTCTGATGAGCCCTCATAGTGGGTGGCACACAACGGCGGGCGGGCTGGTGGCAGTGAGGGTGGCACCAGCAAGGGCAGGTGTGCTTCCGTGACAACTCGCTCTCGCAAGAACTGACTCAGGGCCTCCGGAGAGCCGCCCACCCGGCCCCACACCACCAGCCGGCGCCCCCGCACCAGCACCACGCTCCTGCACATGAACCCTTGGGGACAAACCCAACCCCTCGTGCAAACCACAGCACGTTTCCTGCCTCCATTCTGCCAGGCAGGGATCCAGGGAGTGGACGCCAGGATCGCTCTCGATTTCAGACAAGCCTTTATCAGGTGGCGCTTCCAGGGGGATGGAGGCCCCTGTGCCTGACGGGCGTGAGCCCCGCCTTCCTCTCCACCAGAGCCACCCGCTGGCCGTCTGCTTGGCCCTCTGCCCACCTCGTGGTATAGCTCAGGGGTCAGCAAGTGGCAGTCCTTGGACAGGATCCAGCCCCACCCCGTTTTGTCAAAGTTTTACTGGAACATGGTTCATTTACGCGTCGTCCACGGCCGCTTTAGCAAGAAAACGCAGTCGTTGTTGCAACAGCGACCACGGGGCTTGGAGAGCTGAAATGTTCTGTGTGGATCTCCACAGGGAAGATCGAGAGGAAAGGGCTCAAGGCGAACGTGGCCGGCGGGCCCAGGAACCGAGCGCCACGCCCACCCCCCGCCTCCCGCCCTCCGGGCACCTGCTGCCAGGGCTGGACTGCATTTCCCCACGAAGCTCACACACGTCCTCAGCTGCACGGTGTCCACAGTGAACCAGACCGAGACCTGCCCGCTGGGGGGATGGAGCCCTCGGTGTACACCAGCCGGTGGCTGCAGGGCCCGGGTGCGTGCAGGGCAAAGCCGCCGTGCCCTATGGATTATACCCAGTCCGTGAAAGCCACGACCCTGTTGACTACGACTGTGACCATGCTGTCTCCTCGGCTCCGGTCTCTTCCTGGCCAGGCCGCCTCCAGGCTCAAGCTGGAGTGAGCTGACAGTCCAGTCCTCCTCTTGCTCTTGTACCTCCATGACTCCCCACGGCCTCAGGAAAGGCCAGCGCTTGCGTGTGTGACGTGCAAGACCTGTGCTGGGCTGATCTTCCCTAGTCTCCCAGCCTACGTCCCCACCCACTCAGCCACACCCGCCCCAGCACTGCCACCAACCAGGGCTCCTAGGCCGGGCGCCCCAGGCTCGCTCACCCTTTGGAGCTGGCAGGTGATCATCCTTCCAGGGGTCTGCTCCTCTTAGCCCTCTGGCAAGTCCTCAGTCATCTTCAGGTCCTAACGTGAGCATCTCTGCCTCGTGGCATCCCCCAGACTCTCCAGGGGAACTTGGGCCTTCCTGCGTGCTTCAGCTTAGTCTTGGCAAATCCTGGCTCACAACCTGTAAAGAGATCGTAGACTCAGTGAAGAGGATTTTGGACACCTGTGGAGAAAAGATGTGAGACAAGGAAGCGTGAGAGGCATCCCTGGGTACAGCCCAGGAGGTCACTGGCCCTGGAGCCGGACTGCCTGGGTCGAGGTCTGCTTCCCCTGTTAATGAGCAATGACCTTGGGCAAGTGACCTAATCTCTCTGTGTCTCAGTTTCCTCATCTGTTAAACAATGCAGATAATAGTGTTATCTTCATGGCTTGTCATGAACATTAAATGAGTTAATCCAAACCTCCAAAATCCGAACAACCCCAAGATCCAAAAGTTCTTGAGCAGTCATTAGGCCTTAAGTGGAAAATTCCACACCGTGAAACCCTATTTCATGCTCAAGATGACTGAACCTTTAAAATTATCTATAGACTATGTGTATACATTGTATAGGAAATATAGATTAATTCCATGTTTAGATTTGGGTTCTATCCCCAAATTATCTCTGCATTATATATATGCAAATATTCCAAAATCTGAAAAAAAAAAAAAAAAAAAAAAGAATTCCAAATCTGAAACACTGTGGTCTTATGCATTTGGGCAAGGAACACTCAATCTGTACCTTTATCATATTAATGTATAACTATATAATTTATGTCACACATGTGCGTGCATGTATGTGTGTAGCATGTATCTTCAAAGAGTGCTGTGCACAGAGGCAGCACCGTAAACATATTAAGTGGTGTGTGCACACACGCTCGCGTCTCTGTGTGCTTGTTACTGTGCTTCACGGTAAGTGCTATACCAAAGCCGCTAGTCTGGCCGGCAAGCCTTCCGACTTATTAAACAGTCACTTAAATCTATTATGATTTTCTGTCTCAGTGTTGATTTTCTCTGTCTTTCACTAGACCAGGGCCTCCTGGAGGGCCGTGCACCCGGCGGATGTACTCCTGCATGCCCAGCCCCTGGAAGCTTGCTTTGTCGGTGTTTTGGAATAAATGAGAAGGTGAATCTTACACCCCAAAGCCCGCCTCCCGGGGTCTCCTTCCTGCTCCTCCTCATACTCCCCTCCCACCCCTCCAAGCGTGTAGGAGACCTGGGGGACTTTCTCGGGGTATCTGGTCTCCACAGTGAGAACACGGGATCACATGTCTCTGTCAGTGACAGGCAGGCAGGCACCAGGGACCCTCAAGCGAGAAATGGAGTCTCCAAACTGACTGAGGAAAATGGAAACTCCAGCTGACCTAAGAGATGTCTGTAAGGAGAGAAAACCAATTTAAATGCAAATGGCCCGCCCTGTGGGAGAGAGGCTCCTTGCTGCAGAGGGGCGGGGACACTAAGGCCTCATGCCAGGCCACTTTGCCCTTGGACAGGAGGGCTGCTTTAGGACTAAGTTCTAACCTAGTGACAAAGAGTCACATGCACTGCTGGCAGCATTCCCTGGCGCCACGTGGGTGTCCCCAAGGGTACTAGTCATCGGCCACCACCGTTTACGGAGCCCTGGCGGGTGGCAGGTGTATCATCCTTGTACTCGGCTCCTGTCCAGGGCGGCCACTGCCCCACAGAGGCGCTCCTCCCTCCTGCCCTCTGCGCCCCCCTGGCCCTCTACCTGCTGGCCCATGTCTGTTGCGATGGAGACTTTAATTTCCCCCTGTAGTTTCCTGACTCGAGGAAGGTGCCATCTGCTACATTAAACCCAGGCCTTTTCTTGACCCCTCTCCAAACGAGGTCTGCATACAGGCTTATCCGGTTGGTTCCATGATGGAGCTGGCAAAACCAAACTGGGCAGCTCTGCTCTTGCCATCTCTGCCAATCACTGACTGGTGGGCCCAGAGCCCATTCTGCCGTCTGCACTGCCCACCCAGCCAAATCACGATGGTGACGATAGGTGAGGTCTTCCGGGGCTTCTCTGCTTCCGGCATTTTTTAAGCAGTTTGCAGATTCATCTACTCTCCGGTGCGTTCCTGGGATGAAGGGGCTAATAATAATAGCCCCAGTTTAGAGATGCAGAAACTGAGACCCAAAAGGCTTTAAAAAAAATTGCCAAGGGCTACCCAGCCAGGGACCCACAGAGGCTGGATCTGAAGCAAGTGGGAATCAGAAAGGGCACACAATGCATCTGGGCAGAGCTGCTCGTTGTGTGTGGTGTGCAGCTGACCACACAGAGGAGCCAGCGTGGCATGGCCCTTGGGGACCCTTCTTCATAGCACTGATCTTCTAGACCAAGCAGCAGGTACCAAACAAGCAACAGAACGAACAGACACCATCTTTTTAGTAATGACGAAGTGCAATGGAAGCCAGGGAGGCTCCTGGGTGAGGCCCTGAGCTGAGCTGGGATCGCGTGGGCTGCCGGTTTCTTGCGGGCACTGTGGGCATCTGGGGTCTGACAGCCCTCTGCTGTCCTGAGCATTGCAGGCTGTTTAGCAGCATGCCCACTCCATTATGGTAACCAAAAAATGTCTCTGAACATTGCCACATGTTCTCTGGGACCAGATCAACTGCTGCTGAGAACCGCTGAGTCCTGAGACCCGCAGGGCAGGCAGGTGGAGGGAAGGAATGGTCAGGCAGCCCGCGAGCTCAGTGCTGAGAAGGAGCAAGGGGACCAACTGGTCAGCGGGGGATGGCACATCTGTCACTGCCACACACTCCTAAACCTCTCTGCAGCTCTCAGCAGCCCTGATGGAGCCTCTGCTCCATGCCAGGCACTGTGAGGGACACAGTGCACCCTCCAAGGGCCAGTCATTGGGCTGGTTGAAAGAGACCCCTGTGGTTGTTGGCACAGGGCCGGCCGAGGTAGCAGAATATTGGGACAGAGGCAGGCAGAGAGGCACGAGGCCCTGGGAGAGCCACGCCTGGGCCACTCTGGAAGCAGGAGGGGGCAGCTGAAGCCTTCCCTCTCTGCACCGTGCCCTCGGTCTCCCACGCCCTGCAGCTCAGTTTTGGTGGGATTTCTAACGATAGTGCCCCTGGCCAAGCCAAGGAGCTGGCATGAAACCCAAGCTTGGCCATCAGACTCCTGCTTCCTGGAATCAGAACACTGGGCAGAGAAGCCCAAGGGCACCTAGCGGCTGGCTGGAGCCACTGTGTCTAATGGGAATGGAGCAAGGCTGTCTGCACTTCCCGGAAGCCCCCGCTCCTCTCTCCTCCGGGGCCTGCTCCCCCTCCCCACACCCTTCCAACTACCTCTGCTGACGTCACCAGGGGGGTTTCTGCTGCGTGCAACGCCAATTAAAATGGAACCAGCCCGTGAAGGGGCTGAAGCGGGGAAGGCTGCCACCTGCCACCCTCGCCGCTCTGCCTCCAAGGCTGTGTCCCTCTGCTAGCTGCGGTCCAGCGCCACTCCGAGGCCTGGGTCCTTCCTCTTCATACCCACGCTGGAGCTCAGCTTGGCTGCTCCTTCTTTGAGCTTGTCACAGTTTGTAATTATAGTCCTTCCTGGGGACTGCTTCCAGGCCCAGATCCGGGTGTTTATGTCCCTTACAGAAGGTGGAACCGTACTTGCACAGAACCTCTTCTGCACCTCCTCCTGTAGACTTGATTTTATCACTTATTTTTAGGTGGTGCTGAGGATCGAGCCCAGGGCCTCACACATGCTAGGCAGGCGCTCTAGGGCTTGCCTACCCAGCCCTGCTCCTGCAGACTAACTCGCCCTGAACTGCTTAGGATCCTAGGGCGGTGAGGATGCGGTGGGATGGGCTGCCGTAGTGCTTTAGGGACGAGGCAGAGAGGAGGCCACACGTTCTCAGTGCAGATGCAATAGACTAAAAACAACTTCACCCCAAGGTTAGTCGAATCCAGTCGTGGAACCCTCGACGCAGAGGTTGACTCCGCACGTCTCCTGGCAGCTTCCTTTGTTCAACGTCACCCTCTCCCGCCAGTGGAAGCCCCATGCAGGTAGAGCGCAGGGTCCCCCTAACTCAGGGGTCGGCCGGCCTTTCCAAGGTGCCTTGGACTGGGGAGTTTCTGGGGCCAACGTTAAAACTGGGAAGGTCACAGGCAACCAGGGACGGTGGCCACCTGCCCGTGTCTGGCAAACACAAAGACATCGGGCACACATTCCCCAGCCGCTCGCAGTGTTGAAGGGAGCCAGCAGAAACCCTAGGGCGGCCCCGCAGGTTCCTGCATTCTATGACCTTCTCCATTCCTACCAGTGCCAGGTGACCCCCGGGCAGAAGCAGAGGATTCCAAGAGGGAAAGGCCAGCAGCCAGGGCCGCGTGGAGATGTGGGGTGGAACCGGGTTGCGCAGGGTCTCGGGGGCAGGCTGGGAAGTGTGGGTGCAGCACACAGGCCAGGCAGACCCCCCTGATTCAGCGCCTGCGGTGCTGCACGCTGGCTTCCCCAGGCTCTCGGGTGGGGGCCACATCCGCAGAAGGCGTCCACAAAGGTCACTGAAAGGCGGTGGAACTTGGAGTAGCGATGCCGTGACTCAGTTCTGAGCTGGGCGAGAGGGGGCTTTGCTCTCGAGCACACCGTCTGCTCTGATCAGCAAGCAGAAGACCCACCCCCGGGAAACGTGCCCCTGTCGGTGGGTATGTGACGAATCCCTGGTGGGCTCCCCCTGGAGATCCAGCCACCCAGACTGTGCCACAGGGCTGTGCTCTTCAGGGGCCCCACCCTGCTCCATCAGCAGGGAGGAGTTCTCTGTGCACCCGAGTCCTGACCTCCAAGGCTGTGGCTTTAGGAGGCAGGGCCTTGGGTCTCTGGGGGGAAGCCCTAAACAACGGGATTGGTGCCCCTGTGAAAGACGCCCCGAGCCCTCCCTTGTCCCTTCCACCAGGTGAGATACAGAAGGAGCCACCTATGAACAAAAAAGGTGAGCCCTGGCCAGACACCGAGCCTGCCGTGACCTTGAGCTTCCAGCTTCCGGAAATGTGGGTTACACCTGTCTGTGGCCTGTAAGCTGGCAGTCTTCCGGGGTCTGGGACATAGCTCCATGTGCAGCACCTGCCGAACATGCTCCAGGCCCTGGGTCAACCCAGAACAGCAGCAATGAGTGCTACTCTGTGACAGCACCCAAACTGGCAAAGACAGAGGCCAAAAGGACTCCTGGATGAACGGTTACAGACTCTCAGAGGCTGGGAATCCTCAGAGAACAGCTCATTTCAACTCAGGGAAAGACTCTTCCTAAAAAGATTCAATAAGTGAGGAGCGAAGGCTGGCTCTTCTCTCCTTACCTCTTCTCATTAAAGAACGGAGTCATTAAGAGATGGCCCCTTGTCCCCCATGGGCACAAGAAGGTTCTAGAAAGTAAAAGGACATATTATGAGAACACTGAATCTTGTGGTAAGGGAGTTTTTCCCCTGTTTAAATTCTCTTTAAATCCTTCTTATTATCCCAAGAAGAAAATCTCACTTTGGTACTAACAAGGACTTTAACTCCTCTGTAAGATGTTGACACCTCTCCAAATCTCCCTTTTAAATGGAAATCAAACTGTCTTTGATGGAAAACCCTAGCCCTCTAAAATTTAATAAAATCATTTTCTTTTTCATTTTTCTCTCTTTCTTTTTTTTCTTTTGTACCAGGGATTGAACCCAGGGTCACTTAAGCACTGAGCCACATCTCCAGTCCTTTTTGATATTTTTAATTTAGAGACAGGGTCTCATTCAGTTGCTTGGGGCCTCGCTAAGTTGCTGAGGCTGGCTTTGAACTTGTGATCCTCCTGCCTCAGCTTCCTGAGCTGGGAGTACAGGCGTGCACCACTGAGCCTTGCTTTGTTTTATTTTCAGGGTATTTCTTTTTCTGGTAACTTCTATTTGTGGCAGGTGGTATTGCCTTTCCATTTAGGGTAGGGAGTAAGTTTCCCTTCTGAAGACATGTATTTTAAGTTCTGAGACAAGTTAAAGAAAAAGAAAGGCAAGACTAGACCACACGGTCTACAGCTATAGCAAAATCCTCGGTGGTCCTGCACCAGTTGAAATTTGAAAACAGGGGCAGAGGTCAGCGAAACAGTGACCCCAGGGCTGCTCACCAGAGCAGGCTCCATTCATGCCATTAAGTAAATGTCAGGTCTGAAATAGAAAAGCCGGTTTCTTAATTGCATCAGAAACAGACACTGGAAAATGCTAGGAACTTCTCCACGTGACCTCGAACTGCCTGAAGGTCCTGAGATGAGAGAAAGCAGATCTACTGCCGAACTTGGCAGAGCACTCTGCTTCTGGGTAAAGGCGTCTCTTCCGCAAACAGAGTGATGTCCAGCACACTTCCTTGTATTTCCACGAATAGCCACCGCGCTGCCAGCTTTCCACCACGGTGACAGGGTGCCTGAGGTGATCAATGTGTAAGGAGGAAAGGTTTATGTAAGGGTCCCCCATCCCCTCCCAGCAACCTAACTTCCCCACTACCCCACCCTCTAATGCTTCTCCCCCTCCTGGCAGCGGCACTGCAGCCACGGTGGAGAGGGCAGCGGCCATGGTGAGAGGGCAGCGGCCATGCTGGAGAGGGCAGCGGCCATGGTGAGAGGGCAGCGGCCATGCTGGAGAGGGCAGCGGCCATGATGGAGAGGGCAGCGGCCATGATGGAGAGGGCAGTGGCCATGGTGGAGAGGGCAGTGGCCATGATGGAGAGGGCAGCGGCCATGGTGGAGAGGGCAGCGGCCATGGTGAGAGGGCAGTGGCCATGGTGGAGAGGGCAGTGGCCATGGTGAGAGGGCAGCGGCCATGGTGGAGAGGGCAGTGGCCATGGTGAGAGGGCAGCGGTGGCTCCTACTTACAGGCTCTCTGCTGAGCTCTCCATGTGCTTCTGAAGGCCTCCCCTGAACCCCTTCGAGGGCCCTAGAGAAGTTGCGTACCCCTCATCTGCAATACTTGGGGCCAGAAGTGTTTCAGATTTGGGGCTTTTTCAGATGTTGGGGTAACTGCCCATACACAACACAATATCTTGGGGATATAACTTGTCTAACAATAAATTCATTTTATGTTTCACATATACCTTAAACGTATAACCTAAAGGTAAGTTTACAAAATGGTTTTGAAATATTTTTGTGTGTGAGCCAAGGTACGTGTCAAGGGAACCGTCAGAAGTCAGGCGTGGAATCTTCCATTTAAGACATCATGTCAGGGCCCAGAAAGTTCTGGGTGTGGAGCACTTTGAAATTCAGATTTGTAGACTTAGGGTTGTCACTCAGATGCAAATGATCCCCAACATTCAGGGAGCCCGCCCTGCGCACCAGACTCCATCCGCACTTCATTTGTTTAGTCCTAACAAAGCCATGACCGTCAGGGGCAGGGGTCACTGCTCCCACTACCAGGTTAGAAAGCTGGGTAGAAAAAGGCTAGTGGGCCGTGGTCGGTGGCGAGGCACAGAGGCCGAGTTGCGGCCGAGACCTCGGGGACCCTGAGCAGACCCTCACCCTGCTTGGAGATGAGTGTGACAGACCTCATCTCTACTCTGCGAGGCCACCCAGCCACCACAGCCTCCAGCCAGCAGAGCCACTGATGTTTTCCCAGGGGCCTTAATTTGTCGAATCTTTATTGAGCATCTCCCAGGTGCGGAGACGCTGCCTCTTGGACCAGCCACGGGCAGCAGGGAGCTGTGGCCCAACCGTGTCCTCCCCAGACAGGTCCACCATCCTGTGGACTTCTTAGGAGGGCCTCAGGGGTCTGGGAAAGGGGAACAGGTCCAGCTATGAGCCCGGCCAGGCAGCAAAGTCAGGAAACTTGGGCCAGGGCTGTGGGACCTTCCCTCTGGTCCCAGCTCAGCTGCTTTCTGCCTGAGCCTCTCTGCGTCCACCAGCCCCAACGTCCTCACCAGAGAAGGCGGAGGTGGGGACCGAGGTGCGACTGGAGCACCCACACCGGTGTCCTGCGGCTCAGCCGGACCCAGCCTGCGGCTACTCACCTTGCGCTTCCCAACAGCCAGGGGCCGAGGGTCCCAGCACCTAGAAGCCATCAGCCGTTCAGGAGGTGAAAGTGCTCTCCGGCCTGTTTCATTTTTAAGCAGAAATGATCACTTATTCACTTCTAATGGCAGAAGTTTGGGAGCTCCAGAAGAACACACAGAAGGAAAGAAAAGCCGCGGCTTCTCTGGCCCTTCCGGGCAGCCCTCCTGGATGTGGAAATGCCTCATCCGCTTCTGAAGTGCTCTTCCCGGACCTCCAGGGCTGGGTTCTTCAGTGTGCAGGTCACGGTCAAATGTCACCTCCTTGGACGGCCCCTCCCCTGTCGCTCACAAAACGGGTCCATCCTCCGTGGTCTCCTCCGTGGTGTCGGGCTACCTCGGATCTCCCTGTCCAGTCCTGAGTTGGAGTCCACTGCCTGATGTCCCCCAGATAACACCCGCACTTCCTCTCCCCACCCCAGGGCCCACAATAGCGCCTGGCACAGGGTCACCGTCCCTAAACCTGTAATAAGCAAGTGCCGTGCATTCGAGCATCTGTAAGCGAGGGGTCCTGCTGGGGTTAGTGGTTGCATTTCCAGCCCTGAGCCGGGGCCACGATGTCTCCTAGTGGCCGGATGCTTGCCCCGTGGACGCACCTCATGCATAGCGAAGCCCGTCATTGGCTGGGTGGGCTCTACAGTTGTCTGTAGGTCAGCGCGACACCCTGCAGTCACCACCATGCCTGCGCACACAGCCTCGCTCTCTGTGACCATCACGTAAGGGTGAATTCTTAGCCATGGAATGTGGGTCCAAGAGCTGCATTGATTTAACTCTCTTGACCTGCACAGAGGTCACACCACACTGGAGTCTGGTTTTGACCTGCGGCTGGTGGCATTGGGTGGAGTCTTCTGGGGACTGAGGGCTACAGGCATGTCTTTCCTTTGCAATGGAAGGAAGGACTTCAGCACCTTGGCAGGGCCGGGCCTGGCAGGTAGGAGTCCTCCCCGCCCTGAGTCACTTCTGCAGGCAGAGGAGCCGGCCACCCGGGAACCCGGCAGCTGCCTGCCTCGGCCACCTCCCTCCGTTCCCCCTAAAGTGCTGCTTGGCTCAGGCAGCCCGCCCCTTTGGAATGCCACCGCCACCTGCCCAAATCCTCTGGGCCTTCACTCTGTCCTGCTCCCTGTCACTTCTCACTCTGGGGAGCCCCTTTGATAGTCCAGCCCAGGACCTGCGGGCCAGCCTTTCCCTGACCGGGTCACCTCTCCACCGGTACTGCTTGTGTCCCACTGTGCATGAGTAAGTTCCCAGCTCCACCAGTGCCCCCAGCGCACCCGCATGTCACAGTGAGGACCTCTGGGAGCATCGGGGCCCCCGTGGGCACCCGTCTGCCACCTGCCAGCTCTGCACTCAGTTCCCCTCTATGGAAGGGGGACTTTCCTGATACTGACCGGAGCGCGCTGCTCGGAGAACTCAAGGCGCCAGGTCCTCGGCTCGTGCCTGCGCAGGGCACTCGCTGACCTCCAGGTGGGAATATTGCCTTGGTTGTTTTCTGCACCTCTAACAAAGGGTCATCCAGCAGCGTGCACAGGGCTGAAGGAAGTGTGCGTGCCTGGAAGGGGTGTGCCGCGCCAGCAGGCTGGTGCACATTCAGCTTACTAACCAGAGCCAGGGGCCCAGAGCCAGCACCCCCAGATCTAGGGCAGGACAGAGAAAGAGCTCTCCCTCCTGGCTGCAGCCTTACTGAGAGCAGGGTTCAGAGTTCCCAGGAGATCGAAGACATCCCTTGAACCCCGCACCAACCCGACAGAGGGCTAATTATGTCCTAGGTTAATAAAACCACCATCTGTCAATCATCTCCTGTGCTCCAGATCCACCCCAGGGGCTTTTGAGAGAGGTGAATTCATTTAAACCCTCACACTCTCAATAAGACAGGGGTTCTTATCACTGAAGAGAAAGGGGTCAGGAAGTTTAAGGAATCTGCCCCAGGGCACGGGGGTGGGAGAGCCAGAATTTGAACTGAGGCTCTGAAACAAAAACAACACACACACACACATACATACAAAACACGATTTTTTAAAAACTGGCTGGTTCTTTACCACCTCATTTACAGACATACTCCAGTGTATTCAGTTGGTGCTTAAAAGAAGTTGAATTGAGTTCTCACCTCATGGTGATTTGTTAGAAATCTGGACAGACTAACAGATGCGTCAGAGGGACAGTTTCTATTTCCGGTACCCTCTGCCACAGGGACATTTCTCCCCCCCCCTGCTCTGGTGACACAATGTTGTCTTTCGGGCCTGTGACTCAGCACGGTCTCCAGATGGCTTCCTGCATTTCCAGCCCTGTGGCTGGCTTGCTGAGTCCCTGGTACAGTACACTAAGAGTCAGACCCCCACCCAGCCTCCCCAATAAGACCTCGGAGCCCCCGTCATGGAGACCACGCCTGCTTCCTGCCTTCTAGCCCTGAGACCTTCACACAGGCCCCGGCACATCCTCGATGCTTTAAAGATGAGATCCAGGTGTGGACGTTCCCCATGGGCCAGTGAAAAGGCCAGTTCTTCGCCCTTGTGACCTCAACAGCTTACCCTCTGAACCCCAAAGACCCAATGAGGGTGCTAATGTCACCCACCTCTGAGGTGGCACTTGGTGCTACCAGATAAAATACAGAATGCCCAGTAAATTTGAGTTTCAGATCATGGACAACTTTTTTTTAGCATAAATATGTCCCAGATATTGCATTCCAATTTAACCAGGTGTCCTGGATCTTTATTTGCTGGATCAGTGCTACGTGGAGTGGAGACGGAGGGAACAAACGTGAAGGGCTTTGCTGCCCGTCAGGAGCCTGAGATGTGCACCTGCACTGTGGCAACCAGCTCCTCAGGGCACCAGCTCATGTCCCAGGCAGGGGTGAGGGAAGGCAGACCCGCCTGCAGCGGGAACCTGGTCTTGTTGGTTTGTTGATGAGGGCCTCTCACCTCTCCGCCTTTGATGCTTCCACCTTTAACCCCTCTAAATACTCAAATAAGAAATATCGGGGAAACAGACACCCCAGATTCCACCTGCTGCTGACTGCAGGGCTCAGGCCAGGACCAAATCGCTTTATTTTAGCCAAGCAGCAGGCAGCCTTGCTGTCTCACTCTGCGGGCACGTCTTTCCTTTGCACTGGAAGGACTTTGGCACCTTGGTAGGGACTGTGCCCAGCAGATAGGAGCCCTCCCTGCATTGAGGATGGAGGTCAGCAGTCACCACTGGAGGGGGGGGGGGGGCGGCTAGCACGTGGCAGTGAGCCATGTGTGCACAGCATTTAGCTCCGAGATGTTCTAGAGCTCTGGATAACAGAGAAAAACAAAAGGAAACGGCCAGCACACTATATATAGACTCCTGTTTGTTTTGGATCTGAAGTGTCTCCTCCTACTAGAAATCTGAAGTCTGTAAGGGAGGGGTTTTGTCTGATTTATTCTCCAGTACTCAGAACTGTGTCTGGCCCCGGAAGGGTGGGACATTTGATGAACTGAAATCAGTTTAACTAATTATCTTAAAGAAAAATAAATGCATTTAAAAGCTACTGGAAAGGAACCTTTCTGGTAGTGATCAACCTCTCCTCCTTCTGAGCAATTTATGCCAGCTCCCAACAGGCTCTCCAATATCCAGAGACCAGGGCTCAGGGCCTGGGGTGCTTGGTCTGCCTTCCCTAAAACACCTCAAAGATCCGATGCCATCGTTTTTTTAATCTTTAGTAGATTTGTCATTGGCTCCTGTATTAGTCTGCTTTCTGTTGTTATAATAAAATCCCTGAGATTGGAACACTTATAAACAAAAGAGGTTTATTTAGCTCATGGTTTTGAAGGCTGAAAGTCCAAATGTCATGGTGCTGTCTCTGGCAAAGCCTCCTTCACGACCTCTCCTTATGGTGGATGGCATCACAATGGCAGCAACGCACAGGAGAAGGAGCCATCCCTTGGTGGGACAGGAAGAGAGAGGGGGTGGGGCTCTTCTCTAAGAGCTTTCTCACAAGAGCTCTCAATGCCTTCTGAGAGCAGGGCCTCTCCTGACTTCCGCCTGGTCCCACCACCTCCACCTGTGACTCACGCCTCTGAGACAGGAACTGTGTAGGGACAAACTACATGGAACTACAGTGACTCCAAGGCACTGATGGCCCCCAGGACTCAGTGAAGACCTGGATTCCCTGATGGGCAGCATCGCCACAAAAGAAGCGCCTCGTGCTCTCACACACGCCTGCGTGCACACACGCACACACAAGCTGAGCGCATCCAGTCCTACGTCACGTCCCTCAGAGGTGGCTTTGGTGCCTGTCGTAGTCTTTGCTACGCCTATACCAGAATACCAGAGAGGAGGTAATTTGTGAAGAACAGACGTTCATTTGGTGCACGGTTCTGCAGGCTGGGAAGTCTAAGAACACGGTGCCCCCACCTCGGGGCCTCAGGTGGGGCCTCAGGTGGGGGCCTCACGCTGCACCCCCACATGCAGGGCAGGGGGACCGTGTGCAGATGAGGAGGAGCCAGGACTGGCGTGTCCTCCACACCCATCTGGAGGGAGCAGCATGAGTCCCCTCAGGGTGGAGCCGTGACCTGGGCCCCCCGCGGTGGGGGAATCAAGTCCTGACCCACGGGCTGCTGTGGACGCGTCTTCCCAAGGCGGTTCCTTTCCCTCTTCTACCCCAGAAAGTCTGTGCTCACACGATGGACGTCACTTTGTGAGCCTCGGGCTTGACTGAACTCTGAACCGAGAGGCGTGCGTGCCAGCGAGGCCCCAGTTTAGGGAGCGGACACACTGTGGTCCCTTTACTCGGTGGAGATCGAGGCCGCAGTGGACGCCAAAGCCCTCTGGTGGGACGTGAGCAAGGAGCTCGCACCACAAACACCACCATTTCCGTGATGAGAACACTCAGGCACCGCCACTCTGCGGCCATTCCGAAGGACATACTGTGTCACTGCCACAATTCTCTTAACTGAAGGAAGCGAGAGTGTCAGTCACTGCAGGTGGACAGCAGGAGGGCCACCAGCAGTCCCCCCGCCCGCACGCTGACGCCGACCCTCCGGCTCCTGCCGCAAGGTATAAATGGCCCGTCCTCCTCGGGCTGCCGGAGTTGGGCACGTGAGTCCCCGTGGCCGGCTGCCACCCCTGAGCCTCCTTGTCCTCTGAGCCCCTGCCCCGCACTCCCTCGGGCTGCAAGTGCTGCCTCTCGACGGCTTGTGAGGTCCCCTTGTCCACGAGATGCCGACCAAGGGGCCCATCCTGCCCTGCGGGCCCCGGGGCCCACGTGATGCCCGGCAGCGGGTACCTGAGAGTGTTTGTCAGAGGAGTGGACAGATGACAGTCACTCGTTTACAGGAGGAACTCCAGACCCTGGGGTGGCCGGGAGGCCCTCCCTGCCGCCAGCTCACCCAGCCACACTGCTCGTGCCCCCGCCTGCGGCCCCTGCCCCTGAGGCTTTGCGCAGGGGCATTGCTGAGCGCCTACTGGGTGCTCTTACAGGTATCCCGGTCCCCTTGATCCCTGAGACCCCCGTGGAGGCCTGAATCTGTGGCAGTACCAGGCCCTACATGTTTTTGCTGTTGTTCTAAATATACCCACTTATGATAAAGTCAGATTTATAACTTATGCACTGGAGGAGACTCACGATAATCAGGAATCAATAAGATAGACCAGTTATGATAAACAATAATAGAAGTTATTTTAACTTATAATTCACATATTTTGGAATTTCCCATTTGATATTTTCAGAACATAGTTGACCAAAGGTAATTAAAACTGAAGAACGTGAAACTGTGGTTGAGCGGGGATTAGGATACTAGGAGATGACTTCATGGACCAGAAAAAACAGTCTCCATCCCCTGGAGCACCACAGAAAGGACAGAGGTTGGCCGCAGTCAGTGTGATCCGTCTCAGCCAGAGACGCAAGGAGTCAGGGGAACGCCTCTCTCTTGGTAGCAAACGCTTATTCATCTGCCAGGGCCCAGTTTCCATGTCACCCGCTTCGGGACTCCTTCTCCGGGTCCTGGTCTGGGTGAGTGATCCTTGTGCTCCCAGGACCCTGGCCTTGGGCTGTGACAACTCTGCCCCTCTGTGGTCCTGTGCGTCCCTCCCACCCGCCTCTGAGGCCGGACTCCTCGACTCCTCTCTGCACCAGCGCGTCCAGTGCGAGGCTGTGCATGGAAACTCTGCCTTCGGCTGCTGACCCACCCTTCTCTGGCCAGCTCCCCACCCCAGCCCCTCTCCCTTGCTGCCTTGGTCCCTCCCTGCACACCCAGCTCCTGGGCATTTCCTCATCTCCTTCTGAATTAACCCTTCCTCTTCCAAGGGGCCCCAGGGTGGGGAAGCACCAGCTTCCTCCTGGCTGCCGAGCAAGGCTGAGATGAAAGCCCAGAGAGAGAGACGGAACTACTCGGGATTGCTCTTCCGCCTTCAGGTTCCTCGATTCCCCGGGCCAAGCCCCCTTCCCTTCCCGCCTCCCGTCTGGCAATGTCACCAAGCCAAACCCTTCTCCACCCTGCTGGATGTCCCATTCCTCTGCACCTCTGCAATGCCCTTTCCCTCTGCCAGAGGTGCCGTTCCCGCGCCTAAGATCATCCTAATAAAAATCTGCCACCCAGTGCCCATGCTGCTTCCCCACCGGGGCTTCTCCCGTGCTCCCTCCTCGTCTCCCAAGGAACACGCTTTGCCCGGGTGCCATGCTTCCACCGCCACCGCCTGGCCCAGGGCATTCTGGTCCCTCAAGAACCAGTGAGCAGGTGGGTTCGCTGTCTCTCGTCCTGCCCGCGCCCAGCCTGGCACAATGTGGAACCACAGGGACGACTGGGGCTCGCGGCAGCTGAGGTCAGGCAGGGTGGGAGGAGCGGCCGCCTTCCCTGGTAGCCCCTCCTCGATTGCCTCTGGGGAACCCCGTCTCTTCCTCGCCTGGTTGAGAGGGACTGAGCCTGAAGCCCGGTGCCCTGAGGCGGTGTCCCCTACCCCGAGTCGGTCAGCGGTGGGCGTGCGGGAAGCCTGCACGTGAGGTGGCCACCAGACCAAAGACGAGTGGGGACCTGGGAGAGGGAAGGAGGAGGGGCAGGAGAAGAACAGCTCGGAACTGGAGTCCATCCCCTAGAGACCGCACACGCTCAAATCTGTGCTCCGAGGAACCGAAGCGTCTCCACCTCAAAATCTGCCATTGCCACAGGAGAAAACGCCATTGGGCCTCATTGGTGGCAATCCCTGGAATTAAATGAAGCCCCCAAATCAGTGGGCTGTCCTCAAAAGGAATGTGCTTTAGAATCAGACGCTCTGAGCTTGAAACTCAGCCCTGCTGCTCACGTACACGCTGTCTCTCGGACCTTTGGTCTCTTCATCAGTAAGACGTGAATATTGACTTGCAAGGTCACCATAAAAACACAAAGCACACACAAGTAGCAGGTGATCGACCACCGCTCCTCTTCTGTGTCACCATGACTTGCTAACCTAGTACAGTCATCCAGGCTACGAGATGCCAAGGCAGGATCCGGGGCACAGAGAGTGAACACAGAGCAAGTGTTCTCCAGGAAGTGTGGGGTGGAAATTGTGCGTTTACTAACGGCAGAAACTCAACTTTAAACGCGAGTAAACAGAGAAGAAAATGTTAGCCATGGAGCTGAAAAGTTCTGAAATGCAAGCCTACGAGGCTGGGTCTTGTCTTGTCCCCCTCTTTTTTTTAAAAAAATTTGTTCTAATTAGTTACACATGACAGCAGAATGCACTTTGACTCTTCATACATAATGGAGTGTAACTTCTCATTCTTCTGGTTGTACCTGTCATTGAATCACACTGGTCATGTAGTCATATGCACACAGAGGGTGATCAAGTCTCATCCATTCCGTTGTCCTTCCCGATCCCAGTACCTCTCCCCTCCTTTCACTCCCCTCTACCTAATCCAAAGTACCTCTGTTCTTCCCTACCTGCACCCACATTGTGGATTTTTGTTTGTTTTTTTGGGATTGGCTATTTCTCTTAGCATGATATTCTCTAGCTCTATCCGTTTACCGGCAAATGCCATAATTTTATTCTTTAAGACTGAGTAATATTCCGTTGTGTATACAGACCACATTTTCTTTATCCATTCTTCTGTTGAAGGACACCTAGGTTGGTTCCACAGTTTAGCTACTGTGAGTTGAGCTGCTGTATAGAACTAGGGAAAGCAATCTTGTCCCCTCCTGATGCAGGCTTCGGGGGGGATGGGTCACGCTCAGGCAGGCACTGGCTCACGGAGGCCCAGCCACTCTGGGCTGGCACATTCAGGCAGCGCTCCCTGTAGAAAGTGAGACAGCCTCTTTCCCCACCTTTCTGACAAAAGCCTTGGGCCGGAGTCTCATTGGTCCTGTTTTACCAAGTTCCTGCCCAGGAGCCACTCAAGGCCGGAGAATGATCAACTGGCAAGCCTGAGCTGTGCTGAGAGGACCATCCCACTCACCACGAGCACGTGGCTGGAGTGGGGAGGGGTCTCCAAGGACAGCTGGGGTGCTCTGCAGGAGGGGGTGTGCGGGCAGAGAACAGCGGGTGTTCCCTACCGAAGGGGCAGCAGGCCCGCCCAGGAGGTCTCGGCTTCGAAGGTCAGTGGATCCACAGAGCCAGTGAAGCCGGCAGCGTGAGCTCCAGCCCCTGACCTTGGTCCCCAGCAGGCCTCCCGAACGTGACTCAGCAGTGCAGTGGCTGCACCGCTTGGCAAATGACCTTTCCCCTCGGCCGCCGCCGCGCGTCCCTGGGGTGGACCTCTGCTCCTGCTCACACATGCTGCGGCCTGGGCCTGGGTCCCCGAGCGGGCTGGGGTGCCCGGTCTCCTCACAGCAGTCTCCCCCTGCCCTCCTCTTCTTCATCCCCCGGCAAGGTCTGGCAGTTGTTGAGAGAAAGGTCAAAGACCAGCTTGCACTTTGGGGGGTGGCACTTTCCCCAGCCCCTCCCAAGCAGGGGACTGACCAGGACAGCCTGACATGCTCTGGTCCCAGAGACGAGTGGTCCAAGAGGCTGACCTGGTGTTGGCTGGACCCCTGGAGAGCCTGGCCCTGCGCCTGGGCACCCCCATGGGTGCATGGGTAGAGCAGCTACGGGCGGCCTTCCCTGAGCGCCTGAGCAGCCAGTCGGGCAAGGAGCTGAGAACACCTTTGAGGGCACATGCCCTGGCACCTCCTGCTCCCCGGTCCTGAGCTCCTCACGGGAGGTGAACAAATCCAACCCCTGCACACGTTAGTGGGGGGCTGGTTCAGCTGACAGACAGGCAGCCACTGGCCCTGGTGAGCCAGAATCACTCACAGGAGGAAGCTCGGGGACCTTGGGGAGTACAGAGGAAGCACGGGGGTGCAGCCTGTGGGAGGCCAGGGAGGGGGAGCCCCAGGGGACTGAGCCGCCTTTGGAGGAGAAGGAGCGGGCGGGCGGGGAGAAAGCAGGCAAGGGGTTCCCCAGCAGAGCAGGGGCAGGAGCCGGGGAGGTGCTGAGGGAGCTGGAAGCAGGGCCAGGTCCGCCCAGGAGAGGGACGCAAGAGGCGACTGAAGGGCCAGGCGGGACCTGTTCAGGAATTCTTAATGGGAGAGTGTCGAGGTTCCTCCGAGGCAGTTGAACAGAGCTCGCGTGGAGTAAGGCCCTCCCTCTGCAGGGCGTCTCCTCAGCGAGACCGCGGCCTCAGGAAAGGTGGGAAGCCTGGCTGTCAGGGAAGCCACGTCCTAGTATTTCCTGCGTAGCTGCCACCATCGCCCTAAATCAAGTTCCCTTCTGAGAAGTCAAGTCGGTGGTGGAGGCCGGAACAGTAGCCGTCGCCCTCCGGGGACAGACAGGCTGACTGGGTCGAGTGGCCAAGCAGGCCCCAGCCAGGAAAGCCCGCGGGTGCTGAAAGCCGTCCCCAAGGAAGGGAAGCATTTTTCGTTGGGCCGCTCTTTAGTCACTTCAAACTTAACTCACTGTTTTGGAGACAGCGAGAGCCCTTCGTCACAGATTCCTCTCTAGATGGCCTTGACCAGAGCCCTGTAAGTCCGCTTCCCTCCGCTGAGGCCACTCGCTCCCGTCCCCTGGTCCCTCCGCCACTCCCCGTGCTGCAGCCGTACCGGGGACAGTAGGCTCCTTTGGACAGGCACAGAAAGCCTGTGTCTAAGGATTCCAACATGTCCACGTGGACCAGCACCGTCCCCAGTTGGACAGACTCTGCTGCACCTCCGGCATGCCCGCGGGGCGTCCTGAAGGCCTGGGAGGCCCCCACACCAGCCCAGGCAGTTAGTTTTTCCATCCCCCCAGCTTCCTGCACCGTGAGGCTCCAGGCAGGTATCCAGATACCCGCCCACATGTCCGAGCTCTGCCCACATCCCCCCAAAACAGCGGCCTGAAGGTCAGCCCTTGGCCTGGGGAGTACCCACTGGCCATGTGGTCCTTGCTGGGTCTTGAAGTAGGCCCAGGCATTTAGACGGGGAATTCTGGGGTCCCGGGAACCTGGAGTGTGTGGAGTCCACACTGAGCACATCCTTGTTCCCAGTCTAATGGGATGCAGAGGGTCAGAGCCGGGTCTCTGAAATGCAGGGCCCAGGGCCGGACCTCTTGCCCTGGTCACGTGCTGGGTGGGGAGTCAGGGAAGAAGTCGGCTCCTGGGTCTTTCCACTTCCACCTGAGATCGGAAGGAACACCTCAAATCTCTCTGGACCCAGCTCTTCCCCAAACTCTAATGATTTCATTTCTGAGCTTCCTCCGGCTCTGGTCCAGGGTCCTAAATCTGGGCATCAGCTTCTCTGGGCCTCTCTGTCTGGTGCCAGCACCACCAGGTCCACAGTTATCTTCAGAATTTAACTCCTGGACTCTCTAAACGGAAGACCTGGAACCAAGAAACACATGCTAACAAACCTTCCATTTCAATCATCTGCGATCATAAAAGCAAGCGATTCTGGACCAGGCTCAGCTAGACAGTTCCAAATGTCCCCGGCAGGCCAGCCCTTCCTGCTTCCCTCTAGCCGGGCCTACAGTCAGAATCTTTAAAGAACATAAGTGAATTGGGAAACGGCAGAAGACAGAGCACTCCTGACCGCGTGTCGGCAAGAGCTGGCAAGGGTCTATGAGCAGCACAGGGCTCAGAGACAGCTCTGGGGAGCCCAGATGGGACCTGTGGACAGGAGTGGAGCCACAGCAGGAGGCAGGGTGACACAGCCCTGAGTGAGTTTTACCGGGTGCCATGGCGTGAGCCCGGTTTTCACCTATATTCACTCAGTAATTGAAGGATTTCATAGACCAGTGAAATCTCCTTTCCAAAGCCCCCGGTTTTGGAAACTGACATAGTGCTACTCACTTCCTTTTCCAGGGAAGGGCTTCTGGAAAACAGATATCCATTCCATTGTTCATTGGGTGCACAGGTATCTATTGAGGGCCTACTCTGTGCAAGCATTCCTTCAGACCCTGGATACAGCTGTGACCACGAGGGACACCACCCAGCCCTCCTGGGGAGGGTCACACAATGGCCAAACAGGAAATAACAACAGGTCACATGGGGTAAGACCAGGGCAAAAGGCAGGTCCAGGGAGGGGGACAGGGCACGGGGACCTGGCCAGGGGACTGTAATTTTCCAGAAGGTGGTCAGTAGAGGTGTCCCTAAGGAGCCGTCTGAATGAAGTCTGGGAAGAGCCGGGAGTGGGCGGCAGAGCCCTGCAGAGGGAGAGCAGGCAGGAGGCCCTGGGCCCCTTGACCATGAGAGATAAAAACAGGAAAAACAAGATCAGAAAAATAATCACAGAATGAAGGCCATCAGGGGAGGGGTCGGGGGTCTCTCACCGGGAGGTGGGTGTAGGCCCACAGCCGTCCTCTGTACCCACAGGCTCCAGGGCCTGCCCACGCACGCCCACAGCTGTGGCAGTCCAGCCCGGAGGCACAATGGCACATCGGCCTGTAACCTGTGATCACCACCCCCGCCGTGCCCTTCAGCTCCCGTCGCGTACCCAAGCGATGGAATCCCATGCCAGGAGCCACGCAGGGCTCTCAGGGCACGGACGGGTGAAGGGCCAGGCCTCGCGCAGCACAGAGGCAAGTGTTGCTTTTTCAGATGGTTTTTAATCCTTGGCGTTTGAATTACAGATGTAGAACCAGAAGGTAGGAAGGACAACGGGCACCCTGTGCCTGTGTGAATGCCCTCGCTATTTAAAACAAGGGTAAGAACCTGGCCCCAGCCAGTTTTTGTCTGCAGATGGCACGTGGCAATTTATGGTCACTGCCATCCACAGGTGGAGTCTGAGCCTCGGCGGGGGAGAGGGGGTTGGAGGGCACCTTGCCTGTGGTCACAGGCCAGGGAGTGGTCAGGTCCAACAGGGCCTTTGCCCTCACCCACTGGCTGGCTGCTGCCATGCCTCCCCCAGCCCAGGTCCCAAGTGCTGCTGAGGAGAACGCCTAGCCTCTGACCGGGCCTGCTCTCCCTCCTTCTTTTCTTCCCCATTCTGCAGGCTCAGGAGACCAGACGTGAACAGCAACTGGACGGGCAGGAAATGGAAGGCTTCCTGGTGCCAGGCCTAGTAGGGCCTTTGTGTTGGCATTTGGCCTGTTCAGGAAGCCCAGTAACGCTGCCTGGGTGTGGCCTGGAAGGTGGTATTGCTTCATGCCGGTTCATGAGTGACCACTTCAGAGCCTCCTGCCCTGGGCCCAGCTCAATGCCATCTTGGCAAGGGCTCTCCACACAGTGCCCAGGTGGAAAGGTGGGCACGACCTGAGTCCTTCACTCACTCATCATATCTTACTCCACCAAACCTCACCGAGCCTCCTTACCCTGGGGAGGTCTGTCTGAGGGTCTCTTACGGGCCCAATGCTGGGTGTGGCCTCTGCGTTCCTATTTCAAAAGGCATTCAATCAGAGTATGGTATCGGGGGACGGTCTGTGGGGTGGGTGTGTTCAGATTGGAGGAGACCACGGAGGTTTTGAGGGAAGGTGAGATCCGGGTGGGGCCCTGCAGAGTCTGGGTGGGAAAGGGCGATCACCTGAACAGAGGCACCCAGGCAGAGGGTGTGCTGGGAGCCGAGAGATACCCTCTGAATGGAAGCAGAATGGAAAGTCTGTTGCCCATCTGGTCCCTGAGTGGCCGGGAGCCACCATGACCCTCAGTTGTCACCCTGTAAACCAAGTTTAATGATCCTCTTCTTGCCTGTCTTAGTGGGATTTTTGGAGGTCAAAGGGACAATGGAGACTTGGTTCTGCAGAGGTCACCTGCCTCCTCTGGCAGAGCCTCCCCTTATGTTCCCCTAGTCTCCGGTCCAGCCTCTGTCCTGGAGGGTGTGCAGGACCCTGGTTTCGATGGTCTCCTCCGGGCTGGCCTTCGGCCACACCTCACCTGGCCCAGCATACCTGTGGAGATCAAGGTGTGTCCTGCTTGTTTGCATTCCTGGGCCCCATAGACACACGGCTGGTGCACCAGGTGGCCAGAGCACGGGCCATGGAGACTTCCTGACTCCCGTGTCAGGCACATAGTGCCTGTGACCCCCTGCTAGTCAGTTCTGCCTCTGAGCCTGGCTCCCCTGGTGAACGGCCAGCGATACAGGCTGCGGTGAGGTGCCAGGAGCAGCCGTCCACGTGGAGCTGCTTCCAGCCTTCCTGAGGGTTGTCGCTGATCCAGCCAGGTCTTCAGTACCTCTCCAGGGACCCTGGGACTGTTCCAATCCTCAAGCTGAGGAGCCTGGGCACCTGGTAGGCAGCTACCTCCATTCACACTCCCTGGCCCTGAGAGGATTTGCCGACATCTTCCAAGTGCCCAGCACAGCCCTGAGGGCTTTGTTGCTGCAAAATATTTAAGTTTCTAACCTCAGTCGTGAACTTAAGAGCAAATTTAAATTAGCAGTCAATGCAAGATGATGTGGGCACAGGAGGGTCAACAGCAGCAGGCCAAGTCC
Organism: Sciurus carolinensis; assembly: GCF_902686445.1. NCBI lineage: Eukaryota > Metazoa > Chordata > Mammalia > Rodentia > Sciuridae > Sciurus > Sciurus carolinensis. The sequence goes on from NC_062218.1 coordinate 160,386,740, forward strand.
AGAGGGAGAAAAAGGCAGAGAAGCTGGGAGGTAGGGTGGTGGGTGGGGCAGTCGGTGTTGAGGGCTGGGGTGGGGGGTGAACACGTGGGAGACCTCTCAGGGGGGCTCGGGTGCGGAGGAGACAGAGTGCGTTGCAGGTGAAGGGAGCGAGGGCAGGCAGGTAGGGATCCACCCGGCCACCAGACCTGCTTAACTGGAAGGGGAGGGCACAGCTGGGAGGGTGAGGGCCGGCTGAGGCAGAGTGCTTCCTGCAGCCTGGGGATCCAGGGTGGTGACAGGGTGGCCGGTCACAGGGATCAAGGCTGGGCTCTGCAGGACAGCCTGGAAGGTGGGGAGTTGGGAGGGTCTTTGTGCCGAGCGCCTCTCTCTGCAGGCCTCCTGGCCCTTTGGATAGGACACAGCATGGAAAGAAAACAGCCCCTGCCTCCATAGGTCAGTATGTTTCTGGAAACGTGTAAAATGACGTAAGGACCAGGCACTCTCAACTGCCATGCCAGCCCTGGGATCCAGAGACTCTTATTGTTGATGGCAGACACTTTGGCCACTGCTACCCTACTGTGCCCACTCCCTACCCACTGCGTGGCTGGCCCATCTGCCATGTGACACTCTCCTCTGGCCTCCCTGGTTCTGGGGGATTCCTGATCCTGGAGGGGCACCCTCCACGGTCAATCGGATGGATCCTTCCGAGGCCCCTTTCACCCGCGTGGGCCTGGCAAAGTGGGCTCTGTTAGCATCGCCGGTTCTGCAGCTGAGAAAGCTGAGTTTCAGTGAGGGCATGGATTTGTCAGATCATGGTTACGATACAAATCGATTCTTCCAGAAAAAAATTTGGAACCAAAATAAAATATTTGAAAAAATATGTACGTCATAGTCTATATTTACACTTATATATACTAATAACTAGAAGATATCTGTGGGAGAAACAGTCTTAGGCTATTCATGCAAATACTACATACCATGGACTGAAATCCTGGCAGGAAATTTCAAGTTCTATTAATTCTGGAGTGAAGTGTTTTCTGAAATTGGCACAAATAAAGAATTCAAGAAGTGAAGATAACATGAGTTTTGGGTACTAAAAAGGTCTCCATTGAGATCTTCTGAGCGTAGTGTACCTGGTCTGTTGTTGGATGTTTCCAGCAGGAGCCTCTTATCAGTGACAGGGACACACTGTACACTCTCGGTGGGGACAGAGATGGTGGAATCCAGTCTATGTGGCTGCAGTGTGCCTATCACAATGTTACTCTGCGGGCACACGCAGTAACAGTCTCATAGATTGGGTGTGCCTGGGTCTTTGTGTGCTACCCTATGGGGAGGTGGTGGGGAGGGGACCTGAGCTGCACCCTGCATACTGAACTCCCAGGCGGGCTTCAGTTCAGGGAGCCCGACGGGGACTGGCACCCATGACCGGAGGGAAGCAGGATGAAGCCCAGGCGAGTGTGGAGAGATCCCCTCCCCAACGCCCAGACACTTCCGGCAGCCCGTCTGTGGGATTGCTCTGCAGCCTTTTTCCTCTCACGAGAACTTTCCTGAGTTCAAGTCCTCTCCAGCAACCAGGCCATGCCTGGCGCAGACTCAGTGCTTGACGCTGCCCTCTTAAAACACGTCCTGGGGTGAGAGGCCTGCTCTATACGCTCTACTGTGCAAGAAATGTGACGATGTTTTATTTCCTTGAAGGCTCATTAAGCCTTACCCCAGTCCACGTTCTTGTTGGCCTGGCTGGAACTCCCATCTTGGTTGTTCCGTAGATGAGATTAGTGAGATGAGGGACGCTCTTCTTTAGGGCCAAGTCCCACCTGTCTGCTCCCCACCCAAGATGGGTCTTCAGTTCAGGGCTGCGCCATGGCCCCTGCTGACCTCTTCCTTGTGGTTTCCTGCAGGTAGGCGTCTCCTATGCTGCCACACCAGGACCTGGCCTCCCTGAGTTAAATGTGCCATTTGGCCACTCTGGTTGGACACGGCCAGCTTCCATCCTCTTCCCAGTCTTGAGTCTCCCTGTCTCATCACACGCAAAGGCACTTGGCTTTCTCCCTTCCCTATAGCGTAAGAGCCCCAAGTCCCAGCTTTTAGAATCCTGCCTCTGAGGACCCCTGGAGGGCTGGGGGCGGGACAATTGCCGGCAGCGCAGGAAGCGAGGGTGCTACTTGCTGTATTTTCACCTCGAGGTGAGTTTACTAGGTTGTAACCCTTTCGTAAGCGGAAGAGCATCTTGTTTTATCGGTTTTAATGCACAGTGAAGCAGAGACCCCGTTTTAGGGACTTGCCCAGCGTCTTCTGGCGTAAGAGTGGCAGAGTCCAGTAGCAACTGAATCCGGTCTGAGTCCAGACACCGTACAGTTAAGCACACGTGTGCATGCACACACTCACACACTGCCGTCACCCCACATCCAAGCACACACGCACATAGTGCCTCGCATACTTAGACGCTCACACTCATTCACACTCATGTTTGTGTGCACACACACGTGTGCAAGGTAGTAGGCCTGGAGGTCAGGATATATAGGAAATCAGAGCGTGGCTGTCTGGAAAGAGGGAGAAGGCATGACTGGCCGAGAGGTCACACAGCACCCCTTTGGCCCCAAGCGCAGGCCTCGGGCAGGCTGAACCTAGGTGCCCTGGCCGCTTTGACGGGTGGGCTCCTCTTTTGCTCTGCCGTGCCGTTTCCTTGGGGCCCAAGGCCTGCTTCCTCTCCTGGAAATACTCTCGCTCCTCACCCCTGTCCTAGATGATTGGGGTGGTGTTACGGTTTGGATGTGAGGTGTTCCCCAAAAGCTCATATGAGACACTGCAGGAAGGTTCCGAGGAGAAATGATTGGGTTGTAAGAGTCTTAGCCCGGTCAGTGGATTAACCCCTATTGGGATTAACTGAGTGGTAACTGGAGGCAGGCGGAGTGTGGCTGGAGGAGGTGGGAATTGGGGCGTGGCTATGGGTATAAATTTTTATCTGGAGAGTGAAGTCTCTCTCTGCTTCTTGATCACCATGCGAGCTGCTTCCCTCCACAAACTTTTCCCGCCATGATGTTCAACCTCGCCTCGAGCACTGAGGGCTGGAGCCGGCCTTCTGTGGACTAGGAGCTCTGAAACCGTGAGCCCTCAGGTAAACCTTAGCACTTCAGACATGCATGGTTTTAGAAGTCATGAAGACCAGGCTTGCGCCCCCACGGCTGGCCCATCTGCAGTTTTATTCATTCATTCATTTAAAAGCTATTTATTGCGTGATCACCTACCACGAGGGGGTCACTGTGATAATAATCAGATGCCCAACAGGCCAGCGTCCTGTACCAAGGAGGCTGCAGGAGAGAGATGGACAGCAAGCTCATGGAAAAGGAATGAGAGGGACGGGTTCAGGTGGTGGCAGGTCAGAGAAGCTGTGCAGAAGAACTGAAGGCAGGGACCCCAGCAAATACCGGGACACAGGTGCTCACGGCGGCACTGTTCACAGCAGCCAAAAGGTAAAAAAACCCAGATGCCCATCAACAAGTGAATGAGCAAAACCTGGCACAGGCGTACAGTAAAATCGCAGTTGGCCTTAAAAAGAGGGCAACGTGACCCAGGGCACAGCACGGACGAGCCTCGAGGACTTGTTAAGTGAAGCCCACCAGGCACAACAGAACGGATGCCCCATGACACTCCTGCATGTGGCACCAAGAGCGGTCAAGTCCAGGACAGAAGTAGAGCAGAAGCCACCTGGGGCTGGGGCCCTGGGGGTGGGAGGGGGTCTCTGGGACAAGGGCTGTCTAGAGATGAGTGGGGTGACGACCACGTGGCACCTGCCTGCACCTCCCGCACTGAAGTGACATTAGAAAGAAGTTTAATGGGGAAGTTCAGGTGCGTATATTTAACCAAAATAAACATAGATGAATTGTTTTAAAGAGGCAGGTGGCAGGGGGCGGCTGGCAGGGTGGTGTGCCTCATTCACCTGAGGGTGTGGAAGGTACAGGGAATGGACCCTGGAGCTGGAGTGGCCGAGACGGCAGAGGCCAGCCAGGAGCACAGCGTGTGGCACCTGAGTGGACGGAGATGGGGAGGGACAGGTGGGCAGGGGACCCAGTTCATGGGGACTTGCGGGGATTGCAGCTTTTATTCCAGGACCAGTGGGCAGACTGAAAGTTCGGGAGCCCTGGGCGTGACATCACGGACTCACAGCTCTGGAGTGGACTCGGGCCACCTGTGGGCTGGAGATGGCAGGACAAGACAGATACTGAGGAAGCTGTGAGGCGGTGACCATGGCAGGGCAGGTGAGCAGTGAGCCCTGTCCCCGTCTGCATCAGCCTGCTGGCCCACAGCCCCCCCGGCCCCACATCATCAAGCCAGCGGTCGCATGTTGGGAAAGAAACATGAGGAAATCAGCGTGTTGAAATCCGCTGTGCCTGGGTCCCAGGCGCGGCGCTGTGGGCATGGGTGTGGCCCACACTGCCCCTTGGACCGAAGCCTGATTGGCTCAGCTCTGCTGGCCAGAGAGACAGAGGCGCAGGTCCCGAGGGTGGAGTGGAGGATTATGACAGCCTGGGCCTGAGAGCCAGGCAGGGCCAGCTTGACCCCAGCCACCTCTGTGAGCAGCCGTCTGCCTTGGGCAGAGGGGTACACTTTCTCCATGTCCTAATCTGCAAGGGGGGCGAACAGCAGCACTTACATCCCAAGGTTTTCACGAGGATTTGATATGCCACTGTGTTGCTGTGTCTGGCTCAGGGTGACCACACAGTAAAGGACAGTCACACCAACATCATCGTCACCATCACTTTGTGACCTTAGGTCCAAAACATTTCTTCCATCTGCTCTGGTACATTAGGACTGAGAGTTTAAGTCACTTGCACTAATAAGGTTGGCTATTGTGCTGTCAGCTTTCTATTTTGGGGGACAAAACACCTGAGATAATCAACTTATAAGAAGGAAAGTTTCGTTTCGATTTGTTTCAGAGGTTTCAGCTCATAGTCACCTGGTTCTGCTACCACAGGCCTGTGGTGAGAGCTCACTGTGCTGGGAGCGCAGGGCAGGGAGGTCTGCTGACCTCTTGGTGTCCAGGAAGCAGAGAGACGGGAAGGGCAGGTCCCCAGATCACCTCCAAGAGCACATCCCCAGTGACCTAACCACCTCCCACCAGGCCCCACCTCTTGAAGTTTCCACGTCCTCCAAATAGTGCCACTGGCTGGGGACCGGATTCTAACACAGGAACAAGCCTGTGGGAGACGTCCAGATCTGCACCGTCGTGGCTGCTGTTGGCCCTCTGGGGATCAGGGCGAGGTCAGGACCTCCACCTGCCCTCCTTCGGCTCAGGCAGTGGGCACCCCATCTATGGTCCCTGGACACCCTGGTCTTTGTGCATGTCACTCAGATGCTGGAGCTGCCCACCCAGTGCCCGTGGTCCCTGCTAAGGGGGTATTGCCCCTCTTTCAGTCATTGCTGTGTTGACAGGGGACAGGTTAAGGATCCCAACTTCCAATACTTTTCCATGATAATTTAAAGCAGGGCCTTGAAGAGACATGTTCACACCCAAGTTCCCAGCAGCATTGTTCACAAGGGCCAAGAGGTCACAGCCACCCAGGACGAAGGTGAAGTGTGCTCACACATACGGGGAACATTACCAGCTTTAAAGGGGAAGGATGCTCTCACCCAGGAAGACATCAAGCAGGTGAGATCACACAGCCACAAAAAGACAAAAAAGACAAATACCACATGATTCCACCTGCATCAAGTGTCTGACATCGTCAAATCCACGGAGACAGAGTGTGGCATGGTGGTCACTGCAGGCTGGGGGAGGGTGTGGAGCTTGAGTCCTGCAAGATGAAGGTGTTCTTCATGCAGGTGGCAAGCAATGAGGACTTGCTCAGTGCCACCGGGTCACATGCTTAGAACAGTTAAGATGGTCAATTTCCTGTTATGCAGGGATTTTTCCCCCCATGAATCATTTAAAAAAAAAAAAATCTGGGCTTGTGAAAAGAGCAGGTGGTTGTCTCCCGGGTTCCATATAATTGAGACCAACAGTGTTGCCAGTCTCAGGGTGGACAGCCAGCCTCCTGTGAGACACTCCTGGAAACCCGGTGCCCAAGCACCACGTGAACTCCACCCTGCACGTCTCTTACCACACATGCGGCGGTCACCTGTTGGGAGGCACACATGGAAGCGGGCTGAGGGTTTGTCTTGCCTGCTCTAGGCGGGTCCCTTCCCCAGCTCTGGGAATCGCTGGATCCAAGGGTCCCACCTCGGTCTCCAGGGGCCTTAGTCACACGTGGTCATTCTCCCTTGCTGAAACCAGGGCACAAGCAGGCTTCTGCCTCTGCTGGGGCGGGCAGTGGGAGTGCAGACGCTCGTCCCAGGGAGGCTGGACTTGCTGGCCACGTGCAGCGGAACCCAGAGCAAATTTGCCATGGAGATCAAACCTGCCCCACCCCCCACCCCCACCCCGAGCTAAGATTCTTCCTTCCTCCACCATCGCCAGCCGGCCCTGGCAGTGACATCTGGCAACACTGCACTGATTCCGGGGCTTTTCCTGTGTGTTGCCATGGAAACGGGCCCCTGGCACCCCAGAAGAGCATGTTCGTTCCCGTACCCAATTGCCTTCACAGAGGCCCAGAACCCACGCCATGTGCACACATAGTGACCTCAGGGCAAAAGGCTCGGACTGCCCAGCGACACCACATGAGAACGAGCATGTCACACGGCAGGCACTCGAGACTCACATGGGCTGCTGTGTGGCTCACAGGGCGGAGATGACCTTGACTCACAGTGCACCGCGTGGGCAGGAGTCCTCCGAGCTCTCCCCCGGCACCCAGCCAGGAGGCTGAACCCGGAGGGAAAGCGGATCTTTGTTCTAGGTCTGCTCAGGGGGAGGGGAAGATCGATGCCTTGCAATAGGTAAGGGCCGCTGCGACCCTGATTCCCTCCCAGCCACCTGCCACTTCCCGCAGCAGGGGCACCTCCCATGGCTGGACTGACGGGGCCCGATGGGCCCATGATTTTCCAGGGAGGCCTGCAAGGCCCCGGGGGCCTGTGTACTGGAGCAAGCAGAGTCCCGGGGAAGTTCCTGGCTGGGGTTACAGATGAGCTTCATCCATGTGTGCAAAGCACAAGCACATACTTTACACACACGCACACACGCACGTGCACGAGTCTCGTCTAGACCTGCAGAGGGCATCCGACGCGCCACACACACACACACACACAGAAGTGTCTCTGTGCAGACATCCCGGCCCTGGGTGAGCCCGCTCGAGCTCCCGCTGCCCACCGCGGAAAGCAGGTCTCCGAGAGGTCTGCACACTCGTGTTCCCAGCAGCATCGTCACAACCGCCTGGAGGTGGAAGCAGCAGAGCCCACCCACGGATCATAGATAGAGACAGACTGCGGTCCATGGGCACCTTCCTTTAACAAAGAGGACGCTCGACCCAAGCTCTGACGTGAATGACCCTGCTGACAGTGTGACGGTGACATGGACGGGAGAGTCCCAGAGGAGGGCTCCTGGGAGGCACTGGAGTGCGGTGGCACTTTCTCTGGGCAGCGCCGGGTCCTCCTCTTCTCCCTGTGGCTGGAAACCTCCAGAGGGCCTCTCAGGGCCCTTAGCTGCGCACCTGGAGTCTGGAGGAAACACACAGGGCTGGGGGCACTCCCATCCTAGCGGTGCAAGGACAGGGAGAGGCTGGGCTGGCCAGCTGCTTGGCCTGCCACGGGAGAAGGGACACTGAGGTGGCAGTGGCCAGTGCCCCAGTGTGACTGGGGCAGAGAACACAGGAGCATCTGCCCTGCACGTCAGATCACGCATGAGGAGGACCAAAGGCCACCTGGTGCAAGGAATGCCAGAGGTCCACAGGGGCGGGGCAGCTAGCGCAGCCAGACAGCAGAGACCATCCTGCCTTGTAGGAGCCGACACTGGGCGGTCCCCAGAGGAAGGGGCTCTGAGAACCCAGAGTATCCATAGCAGTCACCTTGAACCTTGGCTGAGCCAGGGCAAACAACCCAGGGACCATGGTGCCTGGGGCATCAGCTCTCCAAACCACTCTGAGACCTAGAGGAGCCACAGAAACCTAAGGAGTGGGAGGGGAAAGGCCCCTCTGTTCCCAGGTGGAGTGCCTGTCCCAGCCCCCAGGGCAGGGTGGTCCAGGCAAGGGCACTTTCTGTCCTTGAGGGCACTTGGCAGTGTCTCCAGTCACAGACTGGGTTTTAATCATGAAGACGAGGTGGTCCTAGAGGTGCAGAGGGCTGGGAGGAGTGTCGGGGTTCCTACCCCTCAAAGACTCCAGCCACTGGGCCGTCCTGCCAGCATCTTACAAGGACAGTCATTTCAAGACAGGAATTTCCCCGTGGCCTGGAACCTAAAGAGTTCTGCGGTGTGCTGAAGGGCGACTCCTACGGACAGAGGGCCTGGCCGAAGGAGCCACGGGGACTTCGGTCCCAGCACTCACTCGGGTCACCTCTCATGCTTTCTTTTTTGTGATAGAGTGACACAGTGAATTGATTTCCTCACCTGCAACACCACACACACACACACACCACACACACACACACAATTATTTGGTTTTGTTGCAAATTGACCACAGCCAACCTAGGAAAGAGAATTCCAGGAACCACAACAAAAGTACATATTTGTTTCTTTTAGATTCAAGGAAATTGGAAAATGGCACATTCGAGGCCCCAGATTATGATGACTTCTTTTTCAGAATTTCCTAATTTTGGACACAAAAACTGTAGTACCAGCTTGGGCCACAGGTTAGGTTGAGCATTGAGGTCTCTGGCGTCCACCTCCTCTGAGCTGCGTGACTATTTCTGGTAGCTCTACCTAAGACTGTACCTTTGTAAGACTCTGTATAAAATGGGGTTAATAACTCATGTCTAGCAGGGCTGTGGTGGAGGTTAAATGCACGACAAACACTGGCGCCTAACCTTTGAGCCCAATCCGCTGCTTTTCCAGCTATCCTCACCACGTAGCCATGGGAGGGAGAGTCCCTGCTGCCAACTCTGTTGCTTAGTTTTCCAATGTCACCACCCTAGACTGGAGGGAAAGGACTTCGATTCACTTGTTTTATTTTCTTTCTTGACAAGAGCTCTTTCTTATTCTCTGATCTTTCATTTTGTAGCCTTTTGTCCTCAGGAATGCAATATTCGCCGTCTCTTTCTGAACAAATTATTGTTCTTCTTGTTCTTGGCAGTTTCCTTCTGTTCCCAGCACTGTCTCAATCACCTTTGATTTCTTTTTATCTGTTTTTTTGTTCCAGAGGCTTCGTCTGGTTGCCTAGAGACTTTGGCTGGGGTTCCTATTGAAGAACTGGGAAGCTGCTTGGAAGCCTGTAGGGACTTGTTGACTGGTGGGCTTCACCGTTGGGTGAACATGGCTGAGCTGGTTTTGCCCTTAGGCTACGAGTTTCCCTGGAAAAGAGTTCTCCAGTCTCCTGCCTGGGTTGTTACCCTGACAGCCAGTGTGGCTCTCACTATTCAATATGAAATTTTCATTTAGAATTTCTATAAAATAAAGTCTTCTACCTATATCCCGATGATTATCTAAATCATTTTTCCCCAAAGAAAAGCATCCAGTATTATAGGAGGGACATTTGCCTGGACTCACTGGTTGGACTGATGATGATTGTGATGATGATTTTGATGGTGATGGTGATGGTGATGGTGATGGAGGTGGTGGTGGAGGTGGTGGTGGTGGTGATGGTGGACGTGGTGATGGAGTTGGAGGCTGTGATGGTGGTCATGATGGCGACGGTAGCAGTATGGTGGTGGTGGTGATGGTTATAGTGGTGGAGATGACGGGTTTGGTAAAAGTGATAGGATTCTGGTGGCCATGCTGATGGGGGCGGTGGTGGTGGTGGTGGTGATGATGGTGGCAGTAGAGGTGGTGATGGAGGTGGTAGTGATTGTGATGATGGTGGCCATGGTGATGATGATGATGATGGTGATGGTGATGGCGATGGAGGTGGTGGTGGTGCAGATGGTGGTGGTGGTGATGGTGGTGTTAATGGTGGTGGTGATGGTGGTGGTGATGGTGGTGGTGGTGGTGCAGATGAAGTTGGTGGTGATGGTGGTGGTGGTGGTGGTGGTGGTGGTGGTGGTGGTGATGGTGGTGGGGGTGGTGGTGGTGATGGTGGTGGTGGTGATGGTGGTGGTGGTGGACATGGTAATGGAGGTGGTGGTGGTGCAGATGGAGTTGGTGGTGGTGGTGGTGGTGGTGATGGTGGTGGTGGTGATGGTGGTGGTGATGGTGGTAGTGATGGTGGTGGTGATGGTGGTTGTGGTGGACATGGTAATGGAGGTGGTGATGGTGCAGTTGGTGATGGTGGTGGTGGTGGAGCTAGAGGCAGTGATGGTGGTCATGAAGGTGACGGTAGCAGGATGGTGGTGCTGGTGCTGATGGTTGCAGTGGTGTAGATGACGGCGTTGGTGATGGTGGTGGCGGTGGTGCTAATGGCAGTGGAGGGGTGGATGCAGGTGCTGATAGTGCCTGACATTTCGACCTTTCCTGGTGTCTTCAGCCCCTGCCTCACTCCAGCGCAGAGCTAACTGGTATCTGTCTCCAGCTCCCGAGATGCTCTAGGCCTCTGGTGTCCCTCTCGAGGGCTCCCCCAGTTGATGAGGAAGTAACCCCTGGCCTCTCTGTCCCCTTCTAAGAGTCACTGGGCACGTGTCAGCTCCTATTCCCTTGGCTTTGTGACCTTGTGCCTCTTTTTATTCCATTGTCCCTTCGGTAGGGAATGAGGAAGAAGCAGACGACAATACAATGGCATGAATTTTTCCTTTAAGCGGAAGTTCCCCACTGCCGTTTTATACTTAGTTTTTGCTCCTTTGGTTCTTTTTTCTACCTTTCCCTCCTTATTTTCGATGTAAAGATTAGGTTCCATCTCTAAGCACAGGGAATGCTCCAAGGTGAGGTGAGACTTCCGAGCTCGTCTCTGTGCCAGCCAAGCTCAGACACCACAGGCCTGTGTTTCTCAGGAAATGAAAGCGGCCTGGGCCACTTTGATTCTTGAGTTTTTCAAATAATACTTATTTTTTTTTAAATGAATATATACCAAAACAAAAATAAGGAAAATTAAAAGATATTTTAGATATTTGCATTTGCCAAATTCAGCCTTTCAACACTGAAAAAAACCACAAAGCACTATGATCCTGCACCATTCACAAGATGATCACAGGACTTAAGAAGAGTATCTGTTCAGGACGTATAGGCGGAGGGCACTGGGACGATACGCGGGGTCAAACAGTGCGACAAGCGTCTTCTCTGAATTTCACTTCAGCGTTTGGAGACAACGTCTATTGTCTGAGTCTAGCGCTTTCCCTGGACAGGCTCCCGCCCGCCTGTCTGTGCCCCGCTCCCCCAGGCACACCACTCCTGCCACCAGACAGGACCTGGAACATGGGCTGGGCAGCGCCCCCCATGGGCACTGAGCGCAGGGTGGCGGGTGAGCAGGTGACCTGGCCGCATGCTGAACTGCAGCAGCTGCTTTGCTCCACAGGCCCCAAGTTGCTTGTGACCATGTCCCTGGAACTGAATGTCCCCCGGTCCTGACAGGGAGACAGGAAAGGGGTTAACTAACCAGCAGGATTTCCTCCTTTACGACCCTCGGACTTCCAGAACGCCACCCCACGGGCTTGGAACGTGGGCGGAGTCCGCTCTGTCCTGCACACTTGGAGAAGGCCACGTCTCACTCCTGACCTGCCCGAAGAGTGAGCCGGTTTTTGGTTTTCCACGCTTTCTTCGGTCAGCGTGCACCACCGCAGGCAGGCGTGTACCACATGCAGGTCACTCTCTATGTGAATGAAACATGGCCAGACAGACGTGGGTTCAAATCCCGTCTCCCTGACTCCCCTTAATAAAGACACGACTTTGACTTTGCGACAGCCTCTGCGCTCCGGTTTTCACCTGCACAAAGGTGCAATAGTATCATCAATTTCATAGGGTGATTTTTGTGATTTCAGAATAAAGTTAAGTGAAATAATATGTTATAATAACCTGGCTGGAAGTGCCAATCATGATGCCGTCAGCATCACGGGGCCTGATAAACAGCAGCCAGATCATGGCCCTCGATTCTTTCCTTCAACAAACATTTAATGAGCCTTTATGAAGTGCCAGGTAACTGGGGGCAAGACAGGTGCCTGTCCTTCCAAAATGCGTCGTCCAGGGTCCGAGGTGAGGTGCACACAGGCAGCCGGCATGTCGTGCTGGCAGGACTTCCTTCCCCGGTGTGTAGCCATGCTGAGGCCAGACAGGACTGTCCAGGAGGCTGGGCAGGAGGGGACAGGCCAGACGAGGTGTGGTTAAGGGAACCTGGGGTCGGGGGAACTTGCAAGACAGTTTGATATTCTGCCTTTCCCTGAGCATCAAATTACAAGCACTTTTAGTGCTGCTACACAATCTTCCCGTCATTTTAATGACTGCATAATATTACACTGCTTCAAAATACTGCATTTACCGTCACCTTCCCTCCGTCATTGGATTCTTAGGTTGCCAATTTGGAGCTATTATAGATATCACTATGATGAACATGCATGTGACAGATTCTCCTCTAGGGAATCATTTCTGTAGGATGAATTCTAGGTCAAAGGCTGGGAGTCTCTTGCGACTCACTGCCAAGTTGTCGTCAAAAGCTTCACACGAGGAACGTGATGATCTTACACGCTTTCAGCGCAGGTAGAATCGGTGTTTCTGTTTGTCTTGTTTCTATTTCTTTGACAAGTTGTTCTGTGGGCATCTGGAGGCTACTAGGGCAGGAGAGGGTGACTTGTTCTGACTCAGACTCGGGTTTGGAAGAGGTCCATCTCACAGTAGGCTCATCTCTTCATGCTCCTGAAGGCCAGGGGGACCGGGAGCTAGCCTGTGACACTAATTGCTTTCCTCCTCTCTTCCATGGCTGACTAAATGGATAATTAACCTCATAACAATTACCATGGAATGTAGTTAACAGGGGAAGCATTGTCATTTCCAACCCCAACCACTCTTTTAGGAAGGCAACTGTTAAAAGGGGACCCTTTACTCTTCCACAAGCTCTTTGAAAGGTTTGGAAAGGCACTTGAAACCAGAACAGTATCTGTGGATGCTCCATGATCGATTGACAAGTTGCCATTTGCCTGTGACCTATTGTCTTAGTCCATTTTCTCTTGCTATAACAAAGCACCTGAGACCAGGTAATTTATAAAGAATAGAGGTTTATTGGGCTCACAGTATTGTAGGCTGGGAAGTCCAAGGGCATGGTGCTGGCCTTTGTCGGCGTCTGGTGAGGGCCTTCCTGCTGCATCACAACATGTCGGAGGGCAGCACACAGAAAGCCTCTCTTTCTCTTCTTATAAAGCCACTAATGCCATCAGGAGTCCCACCCTCACAATCTCATCTAATATTAATTACTTCTCAAAGGCCCACCTCCAAATACTGTTCACAGGAGTTCAGAGACTCAGTTTCCACCTCATGAACTTGGGGGACATATTTGAACCATTGCATCTGTCCACTGGGCCCTCAGGGGAGGGCACAAGGTGAAGGTCACCTCAGGATGGAGGGGAAGATTCAGCTTAGAGGAAGTCCTGTGCTGAGAGGAGGCAAGGAGGGGAAGCCTGCCCTTCCTGCCCACCCCCGAGGTGGTTCCTCGGAGGGGAAGCTGGTGGTAAAATGAAGAGACCGACACACAGGAAGCTGGTTTCTCCAGCTCGGGGAGGAACCTTGGGGACGGCCTAGCAAAAGCATCCAGGAGGCTCCTGAGAAAGTGGAACAGGCAGGGCAGAGGGCCTGGGCACACTCCCCGGGTAAGGCAGGAAGGCTGCGGCTGAAGCAGAATCCTGCACACAGCATGTCCAGCTGGCCCAGGGACAATAGGAAGCCCATGCAGAAGGAAGCAGCTGGATAAGCGAGCCGAGGTGGCCTGCAGTGTGTGAAGTATCTACACTTTCCCAGGGATCCCAGCAAGGGACACCAAGTCACTAAGAGGGGCTGGTGTAAGTAGACTCAGAACCAGAGGCAAATAGCTAGTCATGGACCTCAGCAATGGGAGGCCACACCTTGCCCCCGAGACCAGTTGAGATGGCCATCCTCAGCAGACACCAGGCTGGACCTGAGAGTTCACAGCAGGGTGGATTCCAGGAACCACCCAGTGGATTCGTGATCTTTGCAGCTCTTGTCTACCCTGACACCAGCTGCTACGTCAAGCCACCCACACGTGGGAGAAGATGCCTGCGATAAGGAAATATCTGATGCTAGGTACTTTATAAAGAAGAAAGGTTTACCTAGCTCACAGTTTGGAAGGACATGATGCTGGCTCTGGTGATGTCCCCCGTGGCTGTGTCACAGCATGGAGGCTGGCACCATGACAGAGGTACATAGAGGAGGGGGTCTGACATTCAGACAGGATGACAGAGAGCAGGAAGGGACTCTCATAACTTGCTCTCACGAGATTCCAGGCTTCTAGGAGACTTCAGTTCCTTCAGGGGGTGCTCCCCGCAGCGACCTGAAGCTCCTTGGAGTCCCACCCACATCTCCCACATCCCCGCCCTGGGGACCAGGCAGCCACCACACGAACCCTCAGGCACACTCTGTCTCCATCCACCCAGGGCAACCTCCAACCTCTGCACCCCAGAGGCAAGAGAATCTGGAATGCCCAGGAATTCTGGAAGGAGGGGAAGCTCCCCGGGGTCATTCCGAGAATTGGACCAGGAAAGGCCTGTAAATCGATGGGGCTGACCCATGCCCGGAGCACAGGGGTCGGCGTGACAGTGACCATGCTGGTGGAGGCTGCTGGGAGGGCACGTGGTGTCCTGCCCATCGTCCACCCTCTCCTTTCCTGCCCACAGAGCCATGCCGGGACTCAGCGGCAAGCCAGGTGAGACTGAGCCAATCGTAAGGAATATTTTCCCAACATCCCTTGAGGCCATGTGACCCAGTTTTGACCAATAGGGATTAAGAGGAAATCTGCTGTGGGGGCTTCCAGGCCAGTTTTTGCTTATCCCAATTAAAAACAAAACAGACAAACAAAAATTGACCTCCGTCACACCACCTTCTCTCCTTCATCCTGCCTGGAAAACTGATGTGATGTCTGGTGCTGTAGGGGCATCATGTGGATGGAGGCTGAGGGAATTGGAATCACTGGCCTTGGCTTTATTATGAAGCTGCTGAACCAAGACTATCAGCTGCTCTCTCTGGATTCTTGTTAGAAATAAAGAGAATAAACTGCGGGGTCACATTTTCACTTCCTTGCAGCCAAAGACATTCCTAACAGATACAGTAGTGATCTCTCCTTGAGGAGCAAAGACCAGCGGACATCTAGTTTGCTCAGATATCTGGTTCTGTAAAATCGTCCTACCTCACCACTGAAGTATGGCATCATCCTCGCCCCTGAAGACATGGGTGCAGGGAAACCACCCCACTTTGCCCTATCAGAGGTCAGGGGACAGGAAAGTGAGGTCAATCAAATGAAATCAGACATCAACGACCAAGAAATGGCTCCAGGAGGAGAGGGGGCGGGGCACCATGATCCACATCACCTCGAAGAGCCCAACCCCCGCCGCCCCAAGAGGCCCGCCCCTTCCTAACTGCCCTGTCTGTGGGCTCCGCCCGCCTTCCTCCAGACTCTTTCTGGTTTCTGCCTCTCCTCACGGACCAAACTGACTGTTCCACGAGCTCCTGGAGAGCAGGAGTTGAATCCCCAGTGCCTGTGGCCCCAGGTCCTCCCTGGGGCCTGGCACAGCCAAGTACCCGATCTAGAACAGATGAATGAATGAACGAGAGCAGGCCTGTGAGTTAAAGCCAGCGTCTCCGGTCACAGCTCTGGACAGGAGAAGCCGCCTGGCCAGGCAGTTATACCACCTGCCTTGTGGCCCAGCCCACGACGCTCCCCCTTCTGTGGTGTGGGTAGTTACAGCCCCTCTGCAGGACCGACCGGCTGTCAGTTAAACTCCCTCCGCCTGCACAGCATCTGAGTGGGGCCGGCTCAGCTGGGGCCCGGGAACATGCCTTTCCAGCAGCCGTTTCTCCCGTGCGGAGGCCCCCTTGGCCTAACCAATGGCTCAGGAGGCCTCAGGGCAGGCTGTGCTTGGCAGAATTCAGAGAGAAGAAGCAAAGAAGACAAGAAATAAAGGCAAATAGTAACAAAAACCACCGGGACAATCCAGCATGGAGCTCACCAGCCTGCTTATCATGCCAGAATCCATGCGTGCCCAGAAACAGTTCTCTTGCCCCTCGGCAGGTCTCCAAAGATGGTTGTAAAGACTGTGCACTGAACAAGGGTACCTAGCTTCAGCTTCAGGAGAAAATGGGGCTGAAATCCTCAAACAGGCTTCCTTTTCCCAACATGTGTGAAGCCTCTGCCCACCCAACCTGTAAGAGTGAGAAGCTCGGGTAACTCCTCTTGCCTCTGATCCTGAGCAGGCTCAATTCTTTACCCCAAGATGCCACACCAAATATAATTCCTGACATTTGCTGGGCCTGAAGTGTTTGAGAAAACCTTGTTCTGAAACTGCACTGCCCAAGAGCGTATCCAGTAGGAATGTGGCTCTTACCAAAGGAGACGTTCTGCATGTGTAAAATACACGCCAGATCGCTGAAACTTCAAACAGAACCCAAACCCGTCCAAAGCGCTTTATATTGATGACATGCTGAAATGCTAACATTGTAAATATATTGAATTTATGAATATAACATAACTGAAGTTATGTTACTTTCTTCATGTGGCTTCTAGAAAATTCTGAATTCCATATGTAGCTCAAATTCTATGTGTGGATGGTGCTGCAGCCCTCGAGAGAGCTGACAGCTTCTTGGAAACCTCAAGTGGTCTTTCTGCAGGGTGTGTGTGTGTGTGTGTGTGTGTGCGCGCGCGGCTGAGTTGTTGAGCGAGGCAGAATGAATCCCGGGCTGGCAAAATCCAGCCCAGCGTGATTCTGTGGCTACAGAGTGATTCAGAGGCTGGGAGGAGGAACCTGGCCTGATGACATGGTTCCAAAGTCCCTGGAAGCAGAGTAGAACCAGGACTGGAGGAGCTCATAAAACCCAAGGCCAGAGAGCAGTGGAGAACCAGAGGACATGGCCAGCCCAAGGCCAGCCCAAGGCCAGCCTCATGGTCACGGTGTGGGCTTTGGAGCCAGGCTAACTGGCTAGAGTTCTAGCGTTTCTATTACCTAGCCGTGTGCCCTCAAGCAAGTTAGTTAACTTGGCTGTGCCTTAGCTTGTTCGTAGGTAGTGGGGATCTATCTTATCATTGGGTATCTAAGTCAGTGTGGGCTGTGGTAACAAACGGCCATAGGTCAGGGGGCTTATAAACAACCGCAGTTTGTTCCTGCAGAGCTGGAAACCTGAGGTCAGGGTGCCGGCCTCTTCCAGGGTTCAGACTGCTGATCATGTCACTGCCTGATGGAAGGAGGGTAGGGGAGCTTGCTGGTGTCCCTTTAAAATCCGCCCCACACAGGTGCCCGATAAATGCCAAGCCCTCCACAGGGCAAATAACTGAAAGCAATTCATTGTGAAGACCTGACTTTTGGCTGGAGCTAGAAAATTACCCAACTTTGGGAGGAGCTGTCCTCCCGGGGAGGAATCACACCTCACACTCTCACATCAGCGTCAACAGGAAGGTCGGCTGGGTCCGTCCTTGGGCTGGGGCCTGCTGGGCAGGCCCGCCTGGAGTCTGTTTAACAAACATCCTGGCCATCTTCCGGGAGTTCCTTCACTCGCCAAGCAGTTTTGGTCCAACCTGTTCTCCTTTTGTAGCTGGGATTTTGTAAGAGGCCAAATTCCAGGCTGGGGCAGGATAAACAAAATTGCCTTGCTAATGATCAGCAAGTCTGCCTGGCTTGCAACCGCGGAGCCCTCCTTCCCCCCGGACTGTTTACAGGGAGGCTGGTAAAACAGCAGGAGGCTCCAGGCTCTGCAGCATGGTCGCCTGGTGTCTTTTTCTCTGCCCTTTTTTAAGGAATGGACACACCTGCTGTCAGCTGGAAATTCTCTGCCTCAATCTGCTTTACAAATAAATAAAATCTTTTTGAGCCAGACCTTGCATTTATCTAACACTTTATGGTTTACAGAAGATTCCCAGTTCTACCACAGCCTCAGTTTCACAATGGGGTGGGAGATTAGAGCTCAGAGAAGGCAAGTGACTTGCTCAAGGACACACAGTCAGGAAATGGCAGGACCAGGGGTTCAAATTTTTCTACAGAGCAAATCAGGCAAAAATAGTGTTTGTGTTCACTCCTTGGGATCAGGAGCTAGCGCTTCCCTCTGGGTGGGGATGTCCGTCCCTCTGGAGTGGCAGAAAGAACAGGGTCCCTTGTTCCAGTGCAGGTGTTATCCTGATGGGGAAAGATTTGTCCTTGGATGGATGTAGCTCAGAATTCTAGAAGCTTGCTTCCTTGACCTCTCACTGTCCCTCTTGTCACAATCCAAACACAGCCCCAGCTTCTCAACTCCAGCATCCGCGACACACCCACAGCGCTGGGGATGGAGACCAGCGGTCTCTACCATTGAGATATGCTCCCAGACTGCCAATCGTTCTAACTGGGGTAAAAGGTACACGCGGTCCACCCTTCCAAGGAATTTCCAAGTGGGCAGCACAGGCCTGGCCGGACCAGGACTCCGGGCACGCTGAGGTTCAGCGGGTCCCTAGGACTTTCCCGCCCGGCCTGACCGAAGCTCCCCCACCGAGCAGCGGCCACGTCAGTCCCAGCCCTGCTGCTCTCCCCTCTGCTTCTGTGGGTTGGATTCGGCAGCTCTGTCCTTCGGGGACTGCCTGCCCCATTGTTGAAGGGACGTCAGAGCAGCCAGGCTGGGAGGAAGAGATCGGAGCTGCACCCCAGCCGGGCCCCGTCCTGCAGGCTCCACGACCTTAGGCGAATCACCGACCCTCCGTTGCCAGGCCTCCGTTTTTCTCTCTGAAGGAGCGGATGTCGAGGCTTGAAGAGCGTGTCTGCTTCTAAAGCCTCCAGAAGACGTCAACCTCTGGGCCCCTGCTTGGCTCTGCCACAGAGCACCTGGGGCCGGGGCAGCGTGGGCCCCGACCCTGGGTGCCCTGACCCGCCAACCATATCCAGCAGTCCCCTGAGGCCTCCAACGGTGGCCCCTGAGTCCTCTCCAGTGTCAGAGTGGCATCCCGAGAGGTGACAGTGGAGACACAGGCCACCACAGTGAAGTGCAGTCTCTGCTGCCCCAATGGCCACCTGGGGAGGACTGGGCACCATCCCAGAGTGGACGAGGCCCGTGGGGGGCAGGCGCCATGTGCCCCTTTCCCTAATTGTCCTGGCTGGTCATCGTTCCTCCTGATTAATTCCCAATTAACACAGGGAGCCCAGCGTGGGTCTGATTCCGCCAGTTTCCTGCGGCCGCTTCCCAGCTCTCGCTGGCGCGGCTCAGCCCAGGGCCCTGCTGCTCCCACTGGCTGCCCCTCAGGGAGGGACTCGGTGCTCCGTGGTGCCACCCCCCACGGTACTGTGACACTAGCCCCGTGGAGACTGAGGCTCAGGGAGGCTGAGCGCTGGCCCACTGTCCCAATGCTGGTAGGACCTTGGTGGAGACGAGGCTCCCTGGCCGGTCTCCAGATGGCCTCCATTTTCTCCATCAATCGCCAGAACTCAAGACTCTGCCTTCGCAGGACTTGGATCCCTTGGAAGCAACGAGCCCAGAAATGAACGCCAGGCCTTGTCTTCCCAAGGGCAAATCGGTGACATTCGAGGGATGTCCCAACTGGCCGGGGAATCTCCCCGTCGTGTTAGGAATACACAAAGCCATTTGGGTTTTAATAACATGGTGAGAAAATAGTGTGACTTTAAAGTCTTTATTAGGCCTGGAATGCATTTTCCAAAGCAGGAATGAGCTGACTCAGGCAGAGTGTCAGCTGGAAAAACAAGGTCCGGGTTAGGTGGCCCAGAAAAAGCCCGCTCTGGTGCCCAGAGCTTCCCATTGACTTCAATTGCTGGTTAGCACAGGCCAGCAGAAGCATTGTCCCGTCCGTGAATGTGCCATTGGAAATGACCCCACACAGCTAATGGGGGTTTAATAGTGGCTTGCTTGGTCCTGGGTAGAACCCCGTTGTCATTTTTAGTAAGAAAATTACCCGTCTGTCATTCCCTTTAAACTCCGACAGTAATAATTAGCCAGGCCCAGCGAGAACTGGGTTACCCTTGACCCCGGCTGGATGAAAGCTCAGTGACCCATGAACGACTCTGAAATCATTTAACTCTGACCAGCCGGGAGGCGAGGTTGCAGCCGATACTTGGTAGAAAAGGGTTGTAATTCACATTTGTCTATTAGTTCACATCTTTCACAGCCCAGGTGACCCTGAGGCCACGGCAAAGTCTCTCAATTAGGGATCAGCAAACCAAGGCTGGCTGGCCAGCTCTTGCCCACCCCAGCTCACGGGCGGACCCCAGGCCTGTTTACTCACAGGGTGTCTGCACAGTTTTTGCCAAACAACTGAAGAGGCAGGCAGTTCTGGCAGAGGCCCTACCGCCCGCAGAATGTGAAATATTCACTCTGATTCTCTGCAGAGAAAGTTCAAGGGTCTCAGCCCTAATTCCTGAAGGCCAGGTGTGAACCCGGCATCAATCACTGCCCAGCGTGTGAACGTGGACCTGGGATTTGACCCTCTTCTTTGAATCATTTTCTCCACCCACCATTAAAGCCAACGCAAGCACCCGTGTGGGGGCGCCAGTGAGCTCGCCAGCGTCCTCAGCCACGCTGCTCCTTTGACCTTGGGAGAACATGGCTACCTGACTTTTCCGGAACCTTGAAATGTGAGGGGCAGTGATATGCATCACTTCCAGATAGAGCAGATGTGGCTTCCTCTACCATGTTGACGGACACCACATGCCATGAGCTATAGCTTGAATCTGGAATGTCCCCAAAGTCCTGTGTGTTAACAGCTTGGACCCAGCTGGCACTATTAGGAGATGGTGGAAGCTTTCGGAGGCAGAGCTAGTGGGAAATCTTCAGGTCATTAGCAGGTATGCCAGGAGATTGTGGAACCCCAGTCTCTTCTCTCTCTTCCCAGCCATGAGGTGGCCACTTTGCCCTGCCAAGTGCTCCCACCATGATGAGCTGTCTCTCCACAGGCCCAAAGCACTGAGGCCAACTGATCGTGGCCTGGAAGCTCTAAAACTGTGAGCCAAAAGGAAACTTTCCCTTTACAAGTTGACCATCTCAGGAATTTTTTGTAGCAGACAAACACAGGTCATTCATAACCACGTGCTACAGAACTGAGATCTGCTCAAGGCTTCTTCCGAACGCCAATGAAGATCTGTGATCCTCATAGACGGGGAGACTCAGCAGGTGAGTAGCTCAGTGAGGGAAGCTGTGAGGCATCTCAGGGCTGAGCTGAACTTGGGAAAAGATTCACAGAGTCCAGAGGAAAGCAGATGGAAGGCCAGTGCTGACCCTTTGCTGGATGAGAAGCCAGTGGCAACCACAAGGTCCTCCCCTGCCTGTCTGTGGTTTGTACTTCCGACATATGCTGCTCCCAGAGGCAACCATGAGACCCGAGCTCCTCAGGACCACCCCAGTGTCTTAACCAACCCTGGCTCTCAGAAGGTCGGCTCACCGAGAGACCCAGGATGGGCACTTAGCCATCATCTGGCCCGTGCAGACTGAAACCTGAGAGGAAATGGAGTACAGTGAGCCAGCCTGCAGGGTGGGCACCCCTCAGGAGGCAGCCCTCAGACCACACCAAGCTTCTCAACTGAATTGAATAGTTCTGAGCACTAGGTACCAGAACCAAGTTGCCTGGCCCTGCCCCTTGCTGATGGTGTGAGCTCCGGCAAACCTTTTAACGCCTCCGTGTCTCAGTTTTCTCATCTGTAGAACTGCACAAGTTCTGTGTGCTTGTCAGGATGCAGCGAGCTAGCACTTAGAAAGTGCCGACGGACGCTGTACAGATTGGGTAGGGTTTGTGTCTCCCCAAGGGTTAGAGTGTTGTAAGCTTGGCCCCAGTGTGGGGACACTGAGCAGTGGCAGAATCTTCAAGAGGTGAAGCCTAAGGGAATTGATTGGGTCGTTGGAGAGGTTGCCCTTGAGAGGAATTAACGTAGTCCTCACAGGACCTGGTGAGGTCTCCTGCACGTGGTCCACCATAACACCATTCGCCATGATGTGATGCAGCCAAGGAGCCCTGACCAGAGACCAAACCTGATATTGGGCTTCTGCAAAACTCTAAGTTAAATATACCCCTTTTTAAAACAATGCAGCCAGCCTCAGCTATTTCCTTATAGCAATGAAGAATGGACTAAGACCTACACCAAGGCCCTGTGAATGCAGTTGGTGTCGTGGTGATGCGGACTCTGCCCCTTACTCCAGCACACTCCCGCTAGTCATGCTCATGTCCTCCTAGGTCGGAGAGGGCTCACCAGCCCACTCTTGACTGCCACCATCCGTCCTGCCCCTACCCAAGCCCAGTCCGGAAACCATTTTCTTGTCCTGGGAACTTGGAGCAGCATTCCCTTACAGATCCTGACCCCAGGCCGGACCAACCCTGGTCCCCATGCGGTCACGACACCCTCTGGCTGGCCCTGCCTCCTCCTCTCATACTCTCCTGGGGGCGGGGCGGGGGAGAGGCGCACCCTGGCGGGCGGCTGCTCTGAGCCCGTTTGTGTCTTTCCACTTTCATGCTTCAGTTGTGGCCACCCCTGACTCATCAGTTAGTTAATAAGCTCCAGCACAGTTCCTCTTCCTTGTGACCCTCGTCAACAGCCCTGGAGCCAGGAGACTCTGGGCTCCATGGGACGCCCTGTGGGAGAAGCCGGCTCAGTCCCCCCTTCTCACACTCCAGAGCCACTCAAGGGCAAAGGCACTACCTTTTCTTTCTGCTGCTCTGTGTGTGTGTGTGTGTGTGTGTGTACACATGTGTGTGCATAGAAATTTGCTTGTCCTGGGGGGAATCGTGGGCCATCTGGCTGGCTGATCAGGAAGGTCATTATTTTTAACAAAGTCCTAGTAGCTTCCAATCACTGAGCCCTCGCTGGAAGCCAGGCAGCCTGCAAGCACTTGAATCAACCTGTGGGGTGTTCGTGGTAAGATCGGGAGGCAGGTGCTTTTTACAGAGGAAGAAACTGCCGCTCAGAGAACCGAAGGGTCAAGGCCAGCCTTCTGCCTCCCAAACTGTGCCCATGCTTCTCAAAGGTCTCGGCCCACACAGGTCAACCTGACTCCTTGTTAAGATGCACACGCTGATTCGGTGGCTTTGGGCTGGGGCCTAAGATTCAGCACTTCTAAGATGCTCTCGAGTGGCGATGATGCTGCTGGTCCGAGCACACATCTTAAGTCGCGTAGACCTAAATGCCACTCTAGTTCCTCCTGACCTTGAGGTCGATTGCAAGACATTTTATAGAATTCTTTCCTGGAAGAATTTCCTGAAATGGAATGATGGGACAGACTTGTGGCCAGGAGTCCCTCCCAGGTTGGAATTCTAGCAGTTATTTCACGATTCTGACCTTGGGCAACTTCCACACTCAGAAACTCAGTGTCCCCATTCAGAGGATGAGGGTCACAGTTCCATTCGCTGGAGGACCGCAGAGGATGGGATGTGAAGATGCCCCTGGAAAAGGACTCTGCAGGCTGCAGCAAAAGCTTCCAAAGCGACTCATTATTAAAGTAATAAAAACCAAAATATTCTCGTTACTAATAACAATTTCCAATTGAGTGGACCGCGGGTAGAGTCCTGTGTTGCGTTCATTTCATTTTTCATTCATTCCCCAACCTTTCTTTTAGCCATCTGTCTAACGATCAAGGGTAAAAGACTCATCACGGTGTTTTATTGCGCTAATTAGAGGCCTCTGCTACCGCAGCACTTGAGCCCTGTGAACGCTGGGTGAAGAGCTGTTTTACACGCACAAGGCCATTCTCCCAAGCTCCTTCCATCATCGGCAAAATAAATGGAACAGGAGGTAAGCTTGGATCCAAAACAAAACAAAACAAAAAACGAGATCCAAGGCAGGCAGGAAAGCTAGGCAGCTGAGGCCCACGGGCTTCTCAGCCTCGGGGTCCGGCCCGGAGCTGCACAGACGGCTGCAGGAGGTACTGCTAATCTGACCAGATGACAGGCGGTGGCGTCGGGCATTTCTCCGATCTCTGTGGTTTCCCTCTGCGACACACACCATGCCACGGGCTATAAACTGCTATGCCCTCCATGAAGCGGTGGCCCTGATCTCCCCTCCCTTGATTCAGAGCTGGCCTGAGGATGTGGTTTATACCAATAGGACACCGGCGTGAGAGTCAGGGGCTTCCCAGCCCAGGCCCTGGAAGGACTGACATCTCTGCTGTCCCCACTAGGAAGCCAGCTGCCTGCTCTGCAGGGAGTGAAGCCACTCCTGGACGGAACCTGGAGGGCGGGGCCATCTTGGGGTTGTGGCTCCCGACAAGCTTTGGGGAAGCACAACCTCAGCTCCACCGCTGGCGTGGGAAGCCCCCTCAGCGGAGCCCAGTCATCCCATAAGATTGTGGGAATGATATACCCTGTTCCTTGAGGCCCCTATGTTTTGGGATGCTAGTTACATAGCAGTTGATAAATCAACCAGCAGATGTTTCTTTCAAATCTAAATTTTTTCCCAATTTCCCCTCCTGATAAATATGGCTTACGTCTTAGCCAATGGCTCACAGCGTGCTCCTCACCACAGCATGCATATCACTAGGAAGTTTCATAGAAATGAAAATTCTAAGCCCCACCTCAGGCCTACTGGACCAGAAACTGTCTGCTCCAGCAACAAACCTCAGTGAGTCTCACAAAAAGCTCAAGTGTAAAGACCACTGGGCTCAGGCGATGGTTCTCTGGGTAGCTGTGCATGTTAACCATCTGCAGACTTTAAACACGCACACTTGCTTTGGGCTCACTACTGGTCAGGCCTAGGCGCATGTGGTATTGAGCATCCCATGCTGATTTTGCTGCATAGCCACGTAGCCTGGAGGAATAAAAGATGGTCCTCATGATGATTGAATCTCCTAGGTTGGTGCTTTTCAAACCTTAAAGCGCCAAGGATTCACCTGGGAATGTGGTCAAAATATAGATTCTAATTCGATGGCGAGTTGGACATTAAGCATTTCTATTGTAGACGGCTCTCAGTACCCATAGGGGATTGGTTCTGGGACCCTCCACCTTCACCCAAACCCGCAGACATCCAAGTCCCTGATATAAAAGACTGGTATTTGCATATGGCCTATGTACATCCTCCTCTGTACTGTGCATCATCACTAGATGACTTAGAATACCCAACGCAGTGCAGATGTTGTTGCCGTTGACATACTGTATTGTTCAGGGAGTAATGTTAGGAAAACGAAGTCTGTACACATTCACTTTTTTTCCTGAATACTTTTGCTCTGCAGTTGGAACCCGTAAATCCAGAAGGCTGTCTGTATACTCTCCCAGGTGAGACTGATGTTGCAGACATCACCTGGAGGAGCCAAGCTCTGGGAGTTATCATCTGGGAATGTCCTAAAAGGCAGTTTTACAGGACACCTACACACACTATAAATGCCTTCCCTGGGGTAGCTACAGGAAATGCTACGGAAGCAGCCACCACATCCCACTTTGCAGTCTTCAAGGTAGACTCCCATTTCAGTTTTGTTTCCAAAGATCAAAAAGATGTTGTCCAATAGACACAGAGAGCAATGCTCTAAGGCAAACACAGGACTCTTGTTAAGAAAGCCCCAGAAAGTCACTGGGCATGGCTGGGGTCTAACTGGGATGGGACAAGGAGAGGGAAATGAAGCCAAAAATGGTTTGTGGCCAGATAATGAATGGCCTTGAACTTCAGACTCAAAGTTCTAAATTTTATCTATGGTTCACGGGGAGACATGGAAGTTTCTTAGCAGGGGAATAACATCCCTATGCAATCAGAACCTGGTTCCCACAAACGGGAGATGGGTTTCCCTGATTGCCCATCTTTTTCATGACCACAAGATTTATATCACAGGACAGAGAGACGCCAGGAAGACTTGGGGGCCTGGAATTAAATGCAACAGACCCATATTTTGAAACTGGAAACTCGTCTTCCTTGAAAGAGGACTGTTCTCTTGTCTTTTTGAGAAATTGTCCCAAGGAGGAGGAACAACAAGGTTTTTGCTTGCAGAGAGCACAGCTCAGCTCACATGTTCCAGTAAGTAATGTTCTCCACACCACGATGAACAGAAAAATGTGCGTGATGGAATGAAAATCCCTGCTGCCTGGCTACCCGTGGGCAGCCTTGGTTACTATGGAAAATTCCTGATTAAAGTCAGCAGAAGAATTTCCTAGCTAGCGACTATTATTAATAGGAAGCTCAGCCTTGCGCTGACATTCAAGATTGGGTTCTTTAATATGTCACTGCACAAGCAGGTGATTAAACCCCTATGTTTTTTAAAAGCAAAGAGAATGCACCCACCTTCACCAGACTGAGCACCCTTTTTAATAACCCACGCGGTCCTGCTCAGTTAGCATGAGAACAAAACTGCAACCATGAAATTATTTTAACAAGACCATAAAAAAAAACAATTTGCTTGAGTGATGTTCAGGGAGAAGGGGGGACCCACCCTCTCTCTAAACTAATTAAACTGTACTATATGTCCTTGTGTGGTTCCTGACATTTTTCTGGTTCACTCAGTTTGAATGACTATACAAGGATTGGCGCCAGGCTCCCAAATGCCTAACTCAAAACAAAAGCAGGGTCCCTGGAGAATTCCTGGGCATCCAGCAAATTGAGAGGAGTTATTTTGGGTTAATCAATGTCCGTCAGTAGCCATCACATCTTGCCTCATGGAAAAGATGGGCAACTAGGGATCCCTGTTTGAAGCTCAGCTTGGGATGGACGGGAAACTGATGTTGGCTTTATTTTATGTGTTCATAAAATCACAGCCTGCTGTGGATCCAGCCATGGATGAGGGTCTCTCGTTTCCTCCACTCCAGCTCACTAGAACTTGTGTTTTTCCCACTGGCTCAGGCTATTATCAGAAGCCACTGGCAGTTTCCAGAACATCTTTACAGGCAAGTGCTCTATTCCCAGCTTAGAAGGGACCAGACTTTGATTAATGGCTGGGAACTTTGGTTCTTGGCAAGACAAGAAGCTGGATTGAAGCTGGAGAGGCCTTTGGGTATTGGTCAAAGTCAGACACAAGCTGAGGGTCTTGGACCCGGTAGAGCTGAGCGTGTGTGGGTCAGACAGCAAACCCCTGCTGAGAACCATGCCCTGTGTGTGGAGCGCGGATATCACGGCCCTACATTGCTCCAAATGAATGTTTCCCAGCCAGTTTGCAGTTTCCAGAAAGCATTCCCTTTTGAAAAGCTCTGCATTGGTGAGGTAATCCTTTAGATTCTGAAGAACAGATAAAATGTACAGTTCACTTCCATTTAAAGCCATCTACAGTGAGCACCTGCCCCTTGTGAGATACTGAGGGCCACTGTCCCTTAGGGGAACAAGATGAACCCAATAGAGGGGCTTTACGACCTCAAGGGAATGAGACCGTCCTAATTTCAGAGAGGAATCGGGGAGGGAAAGCAACGTGAGGAACGGCAGCACTGCTGAGGGCGATGAACCCGGAGGTGTCCGAGTGCGTGCGTGCGGATGCGGATGTGTGGACACACATCTGCCAGACCTTCTCATCTCCTGGTGACGGAGGCTGGTGGTCCCGGACGACTTTCCCGCTCATTCATCCGCCTTAGCAGGCAAGAAAATCCCAGCTGGAGTCATGGGTTATTTTTGGAGGAGAAAACAGTCAGGTGCTATGGACCGAGAAAGTGCCATCTTTTGGAATCCAAAGAGTGTCTGGCTGTGTAACTTGGAACCTGTCAAATGGGAGCCAAAATGTCCACCTCTCAGGATCATTGAGAGGCAACTCCAAGATAAAGCACCTTAACCCAATGCCTGGGACATGGCAGGTCCTTGATGCCAGTCCCAGTCCATCCTGTCCCCTCCCATCCCATGTGTGCCTTGTACAGAGGTGGCAGGCCACGCCACAGCTCTGCCATGCTGTCCCCTACCCATGTGTCCTGTCCAGTGCCATCGCACCTCCTGTCTCCCACCCTGGAGCTCCATGACAGGCATCGTCTGGCTCTTTGAAGAACAGCCGCTCACCTCTGTGGAGAGGAGGGCCACCAAGAAGAGAAACTGCCAGGAGAGCAGCAACCCTCGCTGGGCTCCTTCCTGTTTTGAAAGCCAGGAACTAGTTTGCAATCGAGGGTGGGCACTGAGGCTTGGGGAGGAGGGTTCCCAGTGCCCTGGGCGTGAGGGCCTGCCTGTGGCATGACTGGCAGGGAGCTCTTGGCCTGCTTCTGGCTTACCTATATGCACTCCATCCATGGGGCTGCCGTGTGTTAGGAAAACCAGGCGCTGGTAGGGCAATGCATGGCCGCCCCTGGTGTCGGGATGGCCGCCCAAGGTGACTCAGCCTTTGATCATTCTTCCCTGTCCCCATGAAGTGGAGCTACTGGACTCGCGACTGTCTGCAGCTCATCAGACGCGCAAGACCTGGCCCTCCATCTGACACGGTGGTCACCACCCACTTTAAAGCCCCGCCCCTCTTGCCTGGATGCCTGCAATTGTCTCTGACCCTGCTGTCCTCAGGCAATTCCACCAGGTCCCCCTCACTCCCTACCGCAATCAGCCATCTTCTCGGAATGCAGGTCCACGCGTACAGGCTGGTCAATCAGAGTAGGACACCCGGGCCGGTGTGACTGGTTCTGTCACGGGCTGTCATCTAAGCCAGGGAGTAATTATAAGTCTCATCTACTAGACACTCACTGTGTGCCAGACACAGGGCAAAACTCAAATAGTCTCACTTCAGCCGCCCACTAGTCCTCTGGGGTCAGACCCTTACTCCCGGCTGGGGGAGGGGCGGGGGCCAGAAGAACCCAAGGAGGTCACAGTCAGAACTTGAACTCAGTTCTTTCTGACTCCAGATCCCGAAGCTTATAATTAAATGTGAGTGTGGACCTAAAGCGCAGTGTTTGTTTTCTCCCAACAAGAAGGCGTTTCACGTAAGTGCTGTCTTCTAGTGAAGCCGCCGTGATAGTGCAGTGCAGACAAACCAAGGAGACAGGGACCTGCCGGCGCTGGCTGCCTGCAGCGCGGTGAGATCGCCTCTTCTGCCAGCAGCGCCCACTGCCTTCCAACCCTAGGTCTCCCTCCCTCTCTTTTTTTTTCCTGGATAAAACCTACCATGTTATAATAAACTGCTACATCTTGGTGGATTGATCAGCTCATTCCTCTGAAATTGATGTGGACATTTTTTTGCATTCATCCTAGAATGAAATCTGCAAGCATCTTCCTTTTTGGTTTAGTACAAAGTGGCTTTGTGACAAGTATCTGTCTCTTCAGTGCAATTTAACAGGCCAAGAAAGGAAGAATCACGTTGTGCCCTGGGTCTCGGGTTGGGAGGGCCTGGTATATGATCACCAACCAAGTGCAGGGACTGATAAACCCAGGAGCTGGGGGCACCAAATGAAGGCCGAGAAGCAAGCTCCCCTCTGTCCTCCTCCCCTCCTGTCTCTCCCTCTCATCCTCTCCTGAGGAAAGCCATGGAAACAAGAATTCTTCCCCAAGGAAGGGCATAGAATTCAGAACCCCCTTTACCCAAAACCAGCCATGAAGCAAAAAACACCAAGTTTCCCCGCCTTTCTGTATAACAACTGACCATAAAAAAGATTAAGACCCTGAATCTGGAGGGGTCCTGCCCCATACCAGACAGGAAGGAATGCCACAAAGGAAGGACTGAGATTTGACCGAGTCGGGGAGGTTCTGACTGCGTTTCCACTGTTGGTTCATGAGCATTAGTTCTGACCCATTTGTCCAAACTTTTCCACAGGCCAAGCTGTCTCTGCCTCAAGAGACCTAAGCACACAAATGGGTGGTCCGCCCTGGGACTCTGGGTCTTCATTCTGAGGGCTTCTGGCAGCTAACACTGTTAACAAATAAGCGTGCTCTCTCTTCTTTTGCTAGGCTCTCTCGCTGCAGGGGTTGACCGTGACACCCCATGACGGCCAGGCCATGATTACCCTTTCTCCCTGAGGCTCCGGCTGAGAGGCTAATCTCCCGCCTCAGGTCTGGCGCAGGGCAGAGCTCATTTAAGTCACATGCTCAGCATCAGGCTGCCCCAGACCAGAGGCTCCACAGATCGTAGCTCTTTTATTCCTCTTTTTTTTTTTCCTCCTAAGAGTTGGTTTTAAGACTCATGAGTATTGGATTAACTCATTTATCCCCCCAATCCAAGCACATGCATCCCAGTTCTCCTTTCTCCTATTTCTCTCCTTAAAATCAAACAATATCATTCCTCCCATCAAATGGTCACTAATACAAGTACTTTGAAAAAATTTTAATTTGTTCTAATTAGTTGTATTGGAAAGTGCAGGCGACATCACTTAGTTCTTCCTGTAGAAAACCCAAAACGCAGAGACAGAAAGTAGAATGGGGGTTGCCAGGGGCAACAGGAGAAGGGACTGGGATGGCTGTTCAATGGCCTGGAGTTTCAGTTTCATAACGTGAAGAAGTGTGGAGCTACAACATGATGGACACATTCAAAACCAGTGGACTCTAACTTCAATGAATTGAGGTGATACATTTAGTGTTTGTGTATTTTACCATGACAAAAAATTTGGAAAAACAATTGGATTTTTCTCATTATACATTCAATTTCCATGCATTCTAGAAAATTTAGAAAATTCAGAAGAATATGAAGAAGTAATAAGTCACGGACATTCACATCCTGCTGCCTAGAGAATCAGATCTGGTATATTTCCTTCAAAATTGTTATTTATGAATGTTAATGTTTTTGAAGATAAACAGTAGTATTCCATGTTTAAAAAAAAAAAGGTGAGGCACTTCTTTCCAATTTAGGTGACAAAGAAAGTTTTTCCCATGAGATATTAGTATACTTTTTCTTTATATATAACATCAATAAAACATCATTTTTCCCCCAATATTTCAAGCACCATGTTCCAGTCACTGAGAAGCACAAGAGCCAAATACGCAGCTCAACGCTGATGAAAGCCTAGAACGCCTGACTGGCTTGTTTCTGTGCTCGTTTCCTTCCTGGTCGTGATCTAGGAGATCCACACAACCTCATCCTTTTGCTGTGTTCCTGGTTCTTCTGGCAGTACTGCCAGGCGTTGTACGATGACACACAGTGATTTCATATGTACAATTACAATCTGAAGAGGGAAAGGAGTCAATATACACAGTCATTGTGAAGGTGATTTATCAAAATGTTAATTTTTCAAAACTGTCATAAGCACATAATCTGGAAGTCGGGTGATAGTGAAGTGTGGGTGTGGGAGGGTGTTCAGTGTGTGCCACAGAGGGACAGACAGCCACCATGCCTGTGGCTCCGTAGTCTGCCCAAGCTCCTGGTAACAGCTTGTCACTCGCTAGTGTTTGTGAGTTCTATCTGCTGTCTTCTGATAAGCCCGGTGACTCATTCTCTCTGGCCCGCAGTGGTCACAGCCCCTGACCTCTCCCGGCCTCCAGAATAGCACCTGCCGTCCACTTTCTGCAGGTCCTGCAGTGGTTTTCAGTGCAAATATGAGCATAAGACTCTCCTTAAACCCTTCTGTGTCCGCCACAGCGTGCACTTTGGAACTCCCCAAGGATGGTGCCACCCTTCATTTTGAAACTGAGAAAGGGACCCAGGGCAGGCCAGCAAGTGAAGGCCCTGCGGGGACCAGAGCGAGCCTTCCCTCCCACATGGAACCAGCTCGCGCACTCACCTACTCAGCGACCAGGTGGGAGGGCTCAGGCGAGTGGGAGGTTCTTGAGGCTCAGCAGTGAGGACCTGGGCACTGGTGCAGAATCACCTGAGTAGAAGGTAATTGCAAATGTGCCACGTGTTACCCAGACTGGAAGCGGGCACCGTGCTGGAGGGTGAGCGGGTCCCCACAGGCGGGCAGAGGCCACTGGGAGGTGGGCAGTTGGGAGGGTCTCTTCAGCAAGTCTGCGTCAACAACGGGCACCTG
This sequence comes from Sciurus carolinensis, assembly GCF_902686445.1. Taxonomy (NCBI): domain Eukaryota; kingdom Metazoa; phylum Chordata; class Mammalia; order Rodentia; family Sciuridae; genus Sciurus; species Sciurus carolinensis. The sequence goes on from NC_062218.1 coordinate 160,418,587, forward strand.
GAGCATCTGGGTCTGGGCATGCGCATGAGAGCCAGCGGAGGAGGATCAGAAAGATGCGTGCTCTGCAGGGAGAAGTGAAGGCTCGGGAGAGCTGGAGGTCCGCTGCTTTGTCCTCACCCCTCTAGTTCCAGAAGCTCATGCCAGACACAGGTGTGCTTCCACACCAAAGGCCTTCGGTTGCAAATCAAGGAGGTAGCCGGGGAACTGGCTTGCCTTCCCGCCCACCCCACAAGGCGCACCCCGCAGGACCAGAGTTACACCTGGCCTCGCTCCTAGCCGCCTCTCTGCCGCTCGCTGAAGGCACCCATTGGAAGAAGTGGCGGATTAATCTTTGTGGTGGAGACCTGCTTACCAGTGAAAGCCGCCCAGCAATGGGAGGGGGCGCGGGCTCTGGAATGGAGGAGAGCTGGGTCCCAAACCCCACTGGGCCCTGAAACCAGATGTGGTCTTCCAGCAAGATGACTTCACCTCTCCACCTCAGCACCCCATCCGCAGGTGAAGCCAGGAAGCGCTTGTTCCCTGCTGGTTTAGGTCTCTTATAAATATCCTTTCGACTCCTCTTCCTAAGAACCCTCTTATGAAACTACTTTATCAAACCCATTTTACAGGTGGGGAAACTGAGACCCAGAGAGAGAGAGACCTGGAATTCAAACCCAAGCCTGCACCAGAGTCCCCTGCTTCACCACTTCCTGTTATCATCCTGAGTGGCACCATGAAAGGAGTTTTAGAAAAAGCAGGGTTGACAAAAGCCCAGCTCCAAGCCTCCAGCCGACTCCCCTTTCCTGGAAGGAAGCAGGTGGGGAGAGTCACACGGGTGTGAGGAGTGGGGCGAGGCTGCCTTGCTGTTCACCAGGTTCCACGACAGCAGCGGGTGCCGGGACATCTCTCCTGCCCCTGCCAGGCGGGGATGGGTCTGACTTCTTCCCACTGTGGCACCGGCGGACTAACCAGGACCCTTCCTTTAGATTCATCCCTATTCGAAGCCCACACTATCACAGGCAGGGTGGGACCCTCCTCGGGCTCTGACTGTGGACTCTCTACACCTGTAGCATGGCCCTTATCAACCTGTCTGGTAATCACGTTAACTTGCCCAGGGCAAGAGTACAAATACCCACATATATTGAAAGTTATAAATCAAGCTAAAAAGCTGTTAAATAAAAGATATTCCATTCACAGACCTTGGCAATCCAAAAGGCCAAGATGGAATTTTAGAATTTCAGATGCTTCAGGACTCTGCTTCCGTGTGGTGACGCAGGAGAACTGGTTCCCAACTCCAGCCTGACCCCTGCTCTCACTTCTCTTGCTGCAGCAGACTCTGCCCTGTGCTGGGAGGGGCCTTGCCCTGGCAAGAACACCTGAGGGTACCCCAGGTCCCATGGACAGACCCCATGGTCCACACCCCTCCCACCCACAGACCTTGAGGCCTGCACATTACTTGTTAGGACTTACGGAGGAAAGACCTCAGGAAGGAGCCCATGGGGTTCCCAGAAATACGCTATTTGGGCAGAGCATCTGTGGCCGATGGGTGTTTGCAGAGAGCATGGTCTAAAGCTGTGATGTCTCAGATGACACAATGTGAGCGACAAGTGTGAGCCACATGCGGAATTTCAAATATAGTAGTAGCCATTTTTTTAAAAAGGTAAAAAGAACCAGGTGGATTTAATTTAAGCTGGGCGTTCTACATCACCCAGTACACACAAACGGGTCACTCCAGTGTGTGATCAGCAGTCATTTTCTATTAGCAAGAAAGGCTCAGGGCACAGAGGCAGAAGGCGCTTTGCAGGCAGCTGACAGTGTCTGTCTCCATCCTCGCCCCCATTTCACAGGTGTGCAGAGTAAAGCTCAGCGCCTGGAGCAGAGCTCGGTTTCATTCCGGCTCCTCCAACTTTCCATTGCCTCGCTCCACCTTCGGACTCAGCTACACAGCTCCAGTGAGGTGTAACAGTGAATTCTGTGACAGACAGACATTCAGATGTGGAGTAGTGTTTCCTCGAGGAGAGAGGCAGGGATGGTGGGAGCTTTCGGAGAGCACATCAATCAGCCTTCCATCGCTATAATGAACTACCTGAGATAATGCACTTACCAAGAAAAAGGGTTTATTTTGGCTCATAGTTTTGGAGATCCAGTCCAAGACTGGAAGGCTCCTTGCTTTGAGTTTCTGGTGGGCATGTAAGATGGTGATGGGGGGAAGCACAGGGCAGACCTCAGGCTTCATCTCATGGCCAGAAAGCAAAAGTGGAAGAGGCCGCAGCCCCATAGAGCCCTTTAAGGACATGCCCCTAAATGACCTAAAGACCACCAGGCCCCCACCTCCTGAAGTTTCCACCCCTTCCAGTATCATGACTCCAGGACCAAGCTCTGCACTTGCAGACCTTGGGGCACCCAGCAGGAGTCTGACACCCTGGGCCTCCACAGGACTGTCCTGTAGTCACTACTCTGAGTCCTGAGACGTGGCCCCAGGAGGGAGCCTGCGGCATAAGCTCTGGGCGTCACCTGGAGGTCCATTTGGCCAAGGGCTCTGGAGTCAAGGAGGGAGGGATAGCCTGAGCCACTTGGCCTCTGGAAGCTGGGCGCCACTGAGGCCCGTTTCCCTGTGCGGTCCCCCCGCAGGGTCCTCTGGTCCTCTGAACCTGGTTTTAGTTATGGAACACTCCCTGGGGACTGACTGTCTTCCCACTTGATCCACTGCTCAGGGGGCCGTGTGTGAACGCTGAGCCTACTTCTTCATCCTTCTTTTCGGTTCTGAACCACTAGCCCCCCGCCCCCCAGGCCCGCTTACCTCTCTGCACGAACTATGTGGGGCGTTGCCCCAGGATCACCCGCTGGAAAGGAGAAGCAATCACGATAATGAAAACGGAGCTGCTGTGTACACAGCCCAGGATGAGGTAGTGCAGGGAAGACCCTTGCCTGCTCCGGCAGCTCTGAAGACAGACCCCGGGAATCCCGGTCCAGGGCAGAGCCCGATGCGGGACAGAACACTGAGCTGACCTCTGCTGGGGGCGCAGGAGGCACACAGCAGGTCTTCGAGGGTCTTGGAGCTTGGCACCTTTCCTGCGACGGGAGAGCGGAAGGAGGTGAGGATGCTCAGGAAGGAGGATGAGGCAGTGCCCGCCAGAGGGGCAGCGGGAGCACGGGCGGAAGCGTGGTGTGCGCCGGACTGACGCAGCCCGGGCTCCAGACCTGCGCTGCAGGAATGAGGCGCCGTCGCTGAGAACTGTGGCCGCACCCTGGAAGGACAGAGGTGCCATGAGGGCTCCTGAGGGGGCCTGTGCACGCAGTGACCCTCCAGGCTCTGCCTCTGAGGAAAGAAGATGGGTATTTGCCCTCCTTTCCCAGGGTCGCCGACGTCCACCCAGGTGATGGCGTCAGACTTGGACCTCCTCCGAAATGCCTACTTCTCGTGCCCTGCGGATCACCAAGACTTCCAGAGGCGGCATTCTCAACGTCCCCTCAACGTCTTCCCCTGACTGCCAGGGCCGTCACCGTGCCAGTGGCCTCCTGAGGTTCCTCTGCCCCAGTCTCTTGCCCTTGTGGCCATGTCTACAGCTCGGTCAAGCTCCTCTAAAATGCAGGCTTGCTCTTGGCGCTCGTGGGCAGAAGGCCCTCGGGAACACCCCTGTCCATCAGATTCCTGCCACAATCCAAACTCCAGCTTATTTAAACAGAAAATATGTGTCTGAAAAGGAGACGGGGGAAGCGCGCGAAACCGTGAGGATTTTGTCGGTAAGCAAGGCAAGGCAGAGGACGTGACCGAGGTGTCCGTCTTCTGTCGCCGCATGACAAAGCACAGTGCTTAAAACATCATCACAGGACCTGACTCCTCCGACTCTGCCGGCTGCCTGGGCTCTCTGGGCAGTTCTGTTCCACGTGGTGTTGGCAGGTCCCAGGCACCTGGAGGCTCTGCTGGACTGAAATGGTCATTGGTCCTGCCGGTGGGTGTCCTGGCTGTCAGCTGGAGCTTAGCTGGAGATGTCAACCAGAGCCTCTCTGATCTCCTCCTGGGATCTTTCCACACAGCTAGGTCCCAAAAGGCAGGAATCCACGGGTGAGAAAGGAGAAGCCTCAGATCTCCTGAGGCCCAACCTCGGGAGTTACAGAGCATCACGTTAGCTGTGTTCCATTGGCCAGAGCAAGTCATGGTCAGCCCAGACACACAATGACTCTGCCTCTTCCCAGGACTGGGAAAGTGGATTTCGCAGCTGTCTTTGTGCCCATCATCCCTTGCTAGCTTATTCCCATTACCTCGTGAAGGAGGGGAGATTGAATAGGGAACTTGATTAACATCAACTGGGATTGGAAGATCAATGGATCCATTCATTTACTAATTTGTTGACTTGGGAATCACTATCACAGAATAGATCGGTCTTCTTGGAATAAGTGAGAAGCAGCTAGAGGGGCTGAAAGCAGCCAGGCAGACCGGGGTCGTCTCTCGTGACCTCGGGTCACCTCGGGTGAGCCACTTAGCCTGTTTGGAACTTAGTTTCCTCATCGATAAAATTGGAATAACTGTAACTCCAAATGAGAAGGACACTCACTCCTTGCAAGGTATTTCTAGGGTTAATTGGCCACGTGTCTGGACCCTGCCAGTTAACCTTGGCACGAATGACCTAGTAGAAGGAAAAGTTTTATTTTCGGTGAAAAAAAAGAAAGAGAGAACACCCTTATGTGACTTCAGAACACTTTTACTACACTACCAACAAAAAAGATGTGGATCTTTTGTATTTTAAAGATCATTAATTGAAGGAACTCCATGACAGAGGTCACCGCTGGGAACCAGGAATCAGAGATGACAGGGAAATCTGTGTTTTAGGGTTTACTTATTGGCATTATCTGAGTATTTCTCTTCTGTTTCTCTATGTTAAAAATAAGAAAGAATTTAGGGACACAGTGGCCCAGGTCTGTAATCCCAGCAGCTCAGGAGGCTGAGGCAGGAGGATCAAGAATTCAGAGCCAGCTTCAGCAAAATCGAAGTGCTAAGCAACTCAGTGAGAACCTGTCTCTAAATAAAATATAAAATAGGGCTGGGGGTGTGGCTCAGTGGTCAAGTGCCCCTGAATTCAATCCCTGGTAACCCCCCTGCAAAAGAATTTAAATAAGAAGAATTTGAATGTTGTCAAGACCGTTTCTTCCTGGTCACTGTTACCTTGGTGAGCACATAGTCGGGCATTAATGCAATTCACATCTTCTCTATAGCAAGCAGACTTGAGCATACGGTGTGTCTCTAAGGCGTTCCTGTCTCTCCACCTCTTCCTGGCTCCTCCTGGATCCCAGGGATAGTTTTCATTCTCTCATTAAGCACCTGTGCAGACTGGAGCCAGCTGGGGCAATGTCCTGCCATTGCTGAACCCCACAGGTCCCCAACACTCTTGCAGTGTCCTCGCCCCATAACCTCCATTGGCAGCCCCTTGCTCCTGTTCAGCTGAACCCTTGGATGTGTGACTTCCAGGCAGCCTGATTCCTAACGTTTCTTAGTAAGACCACAATACAGTGCATATTAGGAGGCAGTCAAGGAGGGGAGGGGAGGCTTGGGGGAGAATGGAGGGAAGGAGAAGAGGTGCTGATTCTTGCATCTCTGTAGAATGCTTCTCCAAAGCCCTTCCTCCTCCAGATCCCTTCTTCCCTTGCCCTGGGTTCTCCTGTCATCTACCCTGTATCTCCTACATGTAGTACAGACTGGTGAAGATCAATAAATATTCTGAAGGACTAGAAAAGGGAATTAAAAAAAGCTTATTGTGTTGGTCAGCTTTCTATCACTGTGACAAAATACCTGAGACAGACAACTTAAAGGAGTAAAAGGTTGATCTTGGTTCATAGTGCAGAGGGTTCGGCAGAGGCTTGATCCCTTTGTCTTGGACCTCTGATGAGGCAGAAGGTCATGGCAGAAGTAGGAATTGGAGCAAAGCCGTTCAGCTCATGGTGAGTAGGAAACAGAGAGCAAGAGCTAGGGAGGGACAGGAAGGGGTAGGGATAAAACAAACCCCTCCAGGGAACTACTTCCTCCAACCGGGCCCCGCCTCCTGAAGTTTCCACCACCTCCCAATGCCCATTAAGCCATGAACTCATGAAGGATTGGTTCACTGAAGAGACCAGAGTCCTCATGACCCAGTTGCCTCCACAAGCCCCACCTCTGAACATTGCTGCATTGGGACCAGGCCTTCAACATGAGTTTTGGGGACACTTGAGATCCAAGCCACCTTCATGCCCCAGCTACCAGCACACACACCCACTGAAGGCCCCCACAGTTCCTGTCAGGTCTGTGAGAACGAGGAGCTTTCCAGTCATTCATTTCTCTAAGTCTCCGCCACCACTGTCCCTGCGCTCCAGATGGCAACAGCCATTGATGTGAGCCAGTCTGTAAAATCATGGCTTCGCTCTGAAAGCAATGCTGCCTGTGGTTGTTTAAAAAAGGAGGGAGTGGGGTGGGCTACCCTCAACCGTTTATTATGACTCCCGCTCTTTTTCTTTCCTTAAGTCGTTTAAAGGGGAAGTCAGACACCCCATCCAGCCAATTCCTGGTCTTTCGTGATAGGTTGATAGGACTGTGTGGGTTAAATTGTGTTGCCCAAAAAGATTTGCTGGAGTCCTGGCCCCCAGGGCCTTCGAGTGTGACCTGATTTGGAAACAGCTCTTGGAGATGTAATTAGTTGATGAGGCCATACAGGAGCAGGAAGGGCCCGTGATTCCACGTGATCAGGGCATCCGAAGAGGAGAAGAGAGGCAGGCCCTTGGACACTCCAGGGAGAACGCCCTGGGACAGCAGAGGTGGAGACAGGACTGCTCTATTTGCTGGCCAAGGGGTGCTGAGGATTGCCACCACTGGAGAAGCTCGCAAGAGGCTGGGGAGCATTTTACCCAAGTTTCTGGCCTCTGACGCCGTGAGGGAACACTCCTTGTTTGTGTTCTTTGTCAGGCACACTGATTGACAGGGCTTCATCTTTGAATCTGCAGCTGGCTAAGAGTCTTCCTAAAGGAAGCCGGTGACGGTTTCAACGGGCGAGGGCGGAGGGAATTTCAGAAGCAAACACAAGCTCTCAGTGGATTCCAACAAGGCCCCATGTCCTCTAAATGACCTGTGAAAAACAGGGCCATTTTGAAGTTAGAACACAGTTCCTCTTTTATTATCCCAAAATTAATAAATAATAAGTTCTCGGGATCATGGGGGAGGGAGGGCAGAATGCCGTGCACCGTGGGCAGGCGTAGAAGGTGCCATCCGAGGCCCACCACCTGGTGGTCCCTGTGTGGCCTCGCGCGGCAGAGCCTGCAGGGTCCTGGAGGAAAGACTCACGCAGTGATCCAGAGGAAGGACCCGCAGGGAGGGACCACAGCTGGAGGCCCAGGGAGAGCCAGGGAACAGCCGAGGTGGTGGAGCTGGCGGAGAGGGCTGAGTGGGGAGAAGGCACGGCGCTAGAGCTGAGGGCAAAGGAAATGGCGGTACTGGAGTCCCTGAGGATGCAGAGACGGGCAGTCAGTGGCATCCAGGGGGCAGGATGTTTCCCATTGGCTGGTCCCAGCAGGAAGCCCGGAGGGGAAGGGAGCCCAGGAGAAGGGACAGAGGGCGGAGAGAGGAAGACGCGAGGGGTTTGAATGGAGAATAACCGGAACAGCAAGTTATTCTCCATCCTGATCTTAGTCTTTCCCTCTGTGGAGTGGGGATGAGAACACTGACCGAGAGGCCAGTGAGGCATTAACTGGGTAATGGGTTATTAGGCACTTAGTGCAATAATTGGCCCAGATACGTCCCTGATAAACATCGGGTGAATAAACAATTGACTGAATTCTTTTATAAGGCAGGCACTTTAGCTTTCTTCTAAAAAAAAAAAAAAAAAAAAAAAAAGACAAAACAAAACAAAAACCTCCGATGATAGCCTTGGATAAATTGTACCTCAGTTCCCTGCCATCGAAGGTACAGAGGGAATCGCGTAGCGAATCAGAGATAATGGACTCCAAGCTGAATCAGGGCTGCCGAAGTCAGGAAGGAGTCGATCTTACCCTGAAAGAGCATGGAGGAGCCACAGAAGGGAAACTGGAAGCCAGTTGATTGTTTGGTTTCTTGGAGTCTCAGGGGTCATGTGGAGGCACTGGTGGCCTTGGCTGAAATGGCAAGTGCCTCCGGTGATAGACTGGCCACAGCGTGGCGGGGGCCCTGGAGAGCCATTTCCAGACCATCATCTTAGAGTACACATGCAAGATGGGGCTCGGCCAGGGCAGGCGGGCTTTGAAAGGGAGGTGAGACAGAAGTCATTTTTAGGAGCTGTTTGAACCCTTCCCCGGTTGCAGGAGGAAGGGGAGGGAATGAATTGAACACCTCTGTGTGGGGGGTGAGGGGCTAGAAGGTTCCTGTGTGTTGCTTCGTGAATCCTCATAGCAACCTGCTGGGGCAGCCGGGAAAACATGCTCAGGGAGGGCTGCACCTTCCCAGCATGCTCTCGGAACTGGGTGGTCCAAGAGGGAGTGAAACTTAGCTCGATATTACTCAGGCCAGGAGATTTTCCCCATCCCACCATATGAGCCCAACAGAACGGCCACACTCCCAACGTGTGGTCTTAACAAGTGCTACCGAAACTTTATCACCATACTGGGAGGGAAAAAAAAACAATCAAACACCATAGGAACAGGAAAGGGGGCCTGGATTGGAATTCCAGCCTGCCTCTGCCCCAGGAGTTGGTGCCATCACGTACCAGTGACTCTCCCACGGTTCCAACACATGCTTTCTCCCCGCACCACCGCATTTTAACGTCTAAAGAATCAGAATAGTTTACAATCAATGGCATGTTAAAGTCTGGCTGACAGTAGTTATTCTTCCTGAGGGCCACATCAAATAAGGGTGAGCCCCGTCAGCGCTGGGGCCTTATATTTACAGAAGCCAGTGACTCCAGGCCCAAGCGCTCTGCATCTGTGGAACCAACCAGCTGCACATAGAACGTCCTTGCAGCTTTACTGAGCATGCACAGAGTTTTTGCCATTACTCCCACAACAATACGTGTAACAACTATTTACATATGATCAGATATGATAAATGCTATCAAGTTAAAGTGTATAGGAGGATGCATGTGTAGGATATGTGCAAATACTATGCCATTTTATACAAGGAGCTTGAGGACCCATGGATTTGGGGACCTAGGCCTACAGTTTCCAGCGGATGACTGTGTATTATTATTGTTTTCATTTCTCAGAAATGAGTACTTTTGCCTGGTTACAAGCAAGCCAGGAGGCCCCGACCTCGCCTCTCCCAGGACATCTTGTTCTGTCTTCATTGGCCACCTCGTCCCTCCTCTACCCTCCAGCTTGGTCCATTTGTTCTGGCTACTGCTGGGTACTTGAATTCCCGCCCCTGCCCTGTTGGCCTGCAGAACCCTGGTTGGACAGAAATTTCCACCCACCAGGAGAGGCTGTACCACCTCATTCCAGGGGAATACCCGGCACAGACATGGAGTTTGGCGTTGCCAGCCTTGTGGTTGGTTGGGGCTGGGCTTGTGACCCAGTTCCACTGTGAAGGAAAGGATGAGAGAGAGAAAGTTGCTTCTCTTCTGAAGAGGACATGGGAGATTCTCCTCTGTCCCCTGGAGAAGGTCAGGTCTTGATGCGCCTGGCGCTGCAGGACCAGGAGAGGATGCTGGGTCTGGCCCAGGAGTAGCGCGGAGGGAACCAGGTCTGCTGATACGGCTGAGCAGCGCCGTCTCGGCCTCTTCCCGCCCTTCTGCTGCTCAGCAAGATTAAGAAGTGACCTTATCCTAGAAGCCACCTTGAGTTTGGCTTTTCTGGTCCATCCAGCTGAAGGTCCCCTGATATACACACAGCGTGGGAGCTTTCCTCTTGCTGTTTGTCTGCATGGCCCTCTACCCTGGCTGGCTCCACTTCATCCCTCAGGCCCAGCTCAGAGGTCCCTCCCTGTCACCTCCCTGTTGAATGTGCCTCCCGCTGGCCCGTCACCCCATCCTATCCTGCTCTGTTTCCTGCAGAGCCCCTGGGACTCATTAAACGTCTCTTATTTAGAGACAGCAGCCTCCTCCCCATGCTGGAACACAGGCCCCAAGGGAGCAGGGACGTGTCTGTCTTATGCGTTCTGCATCTCCAGCACTTAGCTCAGTGTCTGGAACATGGTAGGTGCTCACTGAGTCATTTCTACAGGAAGGAGAAGTGGAGAGCTGGCCTTCTAAACCAGCTCTTCCTCTCCTTGGATGCCATTTAGAATTCCTTGTCTGTCTCTTGGATTCAGGCGATCTTCTTGGATTTCCCTAGCAGCTCAGTGGTGTCCTAGCTCAGGATGCAGCTTCCAGTGGATTGACGAGTGGTTTCCCCTGACCATCAGCAGCCTCTCTTTGCAGAAGAAATTTTAGAAAACAGACAAACAAACGTAGGCAGCTTCCTGTCTGCAGCTCACGTCCCCGTCAGGACAGATGATGCCGTTCCCTAGGACATGCCCTGGCGCAGTTTGGCCTTAGCATCCCTCTGGTCGCCCTCCCTGCCTTCTCTGCCAGTAGCCCCCCCAATCTGTTGCTGCAGGAAAAGCTGTGGTGGTGATGATGTCATCGACCCCCGAGTTCTTCAGAAGATGAACTGAGGCTCAAACAGGGAAGGGACCTGGTGACGGGCAGTGGGCAGAAGCCATGGAAGAGAACTCAGTTCCCCTTTCTCCACATTCGGAGCTGTTTCCAATAACCTGCTTCTTCCCTTAGATGGACACAGACAAAACTGGGATCAAATCCTAAAATTTAACTAGCTCCAGGGTGATCTAGAACTCATCATTTCAATTCCATGAGCCTCAGCTGGCCCATCTGCAGTTCAGGGTGTTTAGCAGGTTCCTTATGGTGTATGTGTGTGGTCCTTAGATGATTGTGTAGGTTGATATATAGGTAATAAAAGCACTAAAGCAGCTTTTACTCTAAATTGTTGTTTGAAGGCCCACCTAAACTGGGATTTAAAACCTGGACCTTTATGAATATGCATATGCTTGTCCTCAGCAAGAGGCTTGGTGTGAACCGGGCATTCTCTGCTTGCCTCCTGCCCGGCCCATTGACATGCCCCAGCCCCTGGACATCTGGTGCCTGCACCAATCTATTAGCTGCCTTGTCTGCCCCCAGAGAAGAGCAATCCAGGCCACCATGAAATATTTAAGCAGTCCTGACAGCTGATCACTTACTGCAACTGGGTTCTGTTAGGATCCTGGGTTGGGTTACAGATGAGAGGCCTGAGCAACTAAGGCTGAGATGTCAAAGGCCCAGGGCAGGGGTGTCCACAAAACAGGAAGGGGACACTGGAAGACAATGGCAGCTGAGGATGCCACTTTGTTAAGAAATGCGAAATTGTCAACCTCAGACTGCCTGCAGGTTTTAAAGAATTGCCAAGGCCTGAGATCCTATTCCGGATGGTAGAAAATTGCAGTCTTTAGAGTTAGAAAGATCTGGGTTCAGATCTAACCTGGCCATTTTCTAGCTATATTCTCTGGCAAGTTACTAAATTGTGCTGATACTCAGTTTCTCTCTCTGGAAGGTGGGGAGAACATGCCCCACCTCCTGGATTATAATGAGATTTAAGTACAATAAGGTGTTTGGAGGTGCCTGGAATCTGTCCCCTCTTCCCATTGAACTGGGGACGTCTTATCTGAGCTGGCTTTAGGAGTGAGACAGTCAGGTGTCCCATGGCCCACAAAGGATGACTGTGCTTAGGGTCACCTGCATAAGCAAGTTCACTCCATCCAACCAGGTGAAACACACTCCGGACGCCCAGCATTTCTGTTCTGCTTCTTTCATTCCCCCACTCCAAAAGGATCTGAGACTACCAAGCACATTTAACTTTTATTACTGTTATATAAAAAGATCAGGAGGAGTGTTGACTGTTTACTCCATAAACATCATGAACTCATGTTTATAGGTGGCTTACTACATGCCAGGCCTGTGTTAAGGGCTTTGCCTATGTTATCTTCTTTCAGAGATAAGCACAGTGCCACAGCCCAGCAAGCAGCAGAGCAGAGCTGCTAAGCATCAATGGCCCTGCCTGGTTTTAAAGCCAGAGCAACCCTGACTTCTAGGTCATGGTTATAAAATAAATTGTTTCAATGGGATCTGAAGAAAGATGGGGGAGGATTGTCCGGGAGAGCTTTAGAGTTACAATAACAAAAATAATTTTTCCTGTAGGGATGCCAAACACCAAAGGTGCTTTTATAGCTGGGGGTTCGTGGCTGTAAAACCTGAAACCTAAATGCCAGCTCCTGCCGGTGGATCAGCTTCACCTGCCTCACCACTGTCAGCTCTGGCACGGGTGCAGAGCATCTCACCTGTTTTCTTATCCTTTATGTCATATTTTCCAATCTGTGTTATGATAAAGTCTCTGCCATAAAGCAAATGTTACAACTTCAAAGTCTCTTGGCCTATTGCACTTGTAGTGGGGGTGGATACTTGTAAGGTCAATTGTATGCCGTAAACAATCCATCGAGTTACGTCCAGTTTGCCTGATGGACACCCAGAAGCTGATGGTTGGGTGCCCAAGGTCTCTGCGCTCCCTGGCAGCCCCAAGTCAAAGAAAACCAACAGGGGTCAGAGCCAGACCTTCCTTACAGGAAGGAGGCGCAGACACTCTGGGTTGTTACTTGGGCTTGGTTCCTTTAAAGTGGATGCCACACCACCAGGCTCGTGGTGGGATGATTTTCTCTGGCTGTGGTTTCCATAGAGTGAACATGGAATCTGTCTGCCCTGCTGAGTGCAAAAAGTCAATGGGATTTAGGGATCCAGGCTCCCTTCCCCTCACAAGCCCCAGGATATTCCAGATTCCACCCTCAAGCATGGATGGATTCTACACACTTCATCTCAGGGAATCTTTTTTTTTTTTTTTTTTTTTCTGTGCTGGGGATTGAACCCAGGGTCTTGTGCTTGCGAGGCAAGCACTCTACCAGCTGAGTCACATCCCCAGCCCTTATCTCAGGGAGCCTTGACAGTTCTCCCATAAGGTGGGCTGTCCAATCCCCATCTGACAGATAAGGCAAAGGAGGCTCTGAGAGGTGAGATGAGCTGCCCAGGGTCACACAGCCGGGAAGTGGCATGGTCTGGTCTAGAGCCCAGATCTCCTTCAGAGAGGTGCAACAATGTGCCCAACCACACACAGAGAGCAGGCTTCAACAGGGGGACCAAGTCCAGACCTGCCCCATCCTCCCCACAACCTCGCTTCCATCTAGCTGGTTAAAAAGCATCCTCTCTGCGCCTGCCCATCTTCCTGGGACTGGTGTCAGGCAGAAACATCGGGAACTCTGGCAGGGGAGAAGGGCTGAGGTATGAAGTCGCTGCTTCAGCTGGGAGATCCAGGGAAAGCTCCTTGGAGGAGGAAACTACCTGAGAGCTGTGAGACAGACAGGAGCACAGAAGGGGCAGGGCCTGAAGTTAGAAGTAGCTCCCCTGGGACAGGGGCGGTGACCAGGGCAGTGTGGGATGAAGGTCATGAATGAAGACCACAGCTCTGGGTGCAGCTGGACCGAGGTGGCCCCAGGGCTCCAGCACGCAGTAGAAGGGCGGACTTCTCCCTAAGAGCAACCTGGACGTCAAAGAGTTCAGGCAGGAGGCGAGACCACCAGAGGTGCACTTTAGAAAGATGATGGTGTGTGTGTGTGTGTGTGTGTGTGTGTGTGTTGGGAAAGCGGGTGTGGAGGAGAGCTGTAGGGGCATCAGGGAAGTCAGAGAGATGCTGCTATAGCTGCCCAGGCATGTCCAGATGAGGTTGGTGGTAGTGAGATTTGGGACATGTTTGAAAACATCATCTGTATTTGATGCTTTGGGGGCCAGCAGCATGGCCAGGGCAGGGGGCTGTTCAGAATGGCTGCCAGGCTTCGGCTCTGGTGCGGCAGGTGAGCGGCAAGGCTGAAGAGCCCCTGCCGTGAGGCCCCCAGACCCCTCCGCCCACAGCACCCAGATAACAATCCCCGCTCTGCCCAGAGCCTTCCGGGAACTCCGGCCAGACAGGCCCCACTGCAACCAGGCCCTGCGCTTTCTAGATTGGGTTCCTGGAAAAGCTGTTCCATTATTGATAAGGAACCCTCCTGACATCACTGCAAGATGACGAGGCGCTCCCCTGGCTGCCCTGCGGATCTGGGTCCTCCAGCTCAGTGACTGGACTATGCGGGGGTGGGGACAAGGCCAAAATGCAGCCACAAGAAGACACTCAGCACAGAGAAAAATAATGATGCCGTGAGAACTCGCAGCCTTTGCTGCGTGTCGGGCATGTTCTTCCAGGGACCATACTCGTCTTAAGGACTCTAACACGGAGGTCCTATAATTATTCCCACTTCACAGGAGAGAAAACTAAGGCAAAGGGAGGCAAAGGAAGTTGCCCCAGGTCACCCACCTTGCAGAGGGCAAAGCCAGGTTTAAACCCCAACAGCCTGGCTCCAGCCTACGGACTCCCCACTGCGCCCAGGTACTCCCCTGGAGGAATTGGAGTGGGGAGCACAGGAGGTGACTGGGGGTGTAGCCCAGTGGTAGAGCACTTGCCTAGAATGCAGAGGCCTTGTGTTCATCCCAGCACTGTGAACAAACAACGGATGAATTAACTGGAATGCCATAGGAAACATCTCACTAAACCCCTGTCTGGTGTTTCTATTCACCACTTAGCTTGATTTGCTAACCTCCTGAGGGGGAGGAATCTTGTCACACCCATCTTACAGATGAGAAAATTAAGGCTGGTCAACTAGGAAATGACAGGCCTGGAATACAAATCTTGGACATTTAACCCAAGGGGCAACAACTGCTCCGGCTTCTCTGCACACATGTTTGGATACCATATTCATAAGCTGTGCAAGTTCATGGCAAAGAACATTCCTGTTTCTACCAGAGGGCACCTGCCGCGCAGTGCACGACCGCCGTCTCAGGGTTTCTGTCCCCACAAAAGCCTGGTGAAAGACCCGCTTTGCAGCTCCACTCGCAGCTGCTCCTGTGTTTCCTGTCCTCTGATCTCGGGCACCTGCCTTACTTTTGTGATCTTGGAAGAGAGGAAGCGAGATCCCAGACCCACTCCTCTAATCTTCCACCAGTTTACTACTTGGAAATATTCAACCGCTGCTCTTTATTTTGCAGCCTTAGAAAATGTTTCACTCTCCCTCTTCTTTCTCCTTAAGTGCTTCCTTTTTGTGCATCCAGCTAAATGGTATTGAGCTCCTGCTCAGCAGTGGGGTGCTGCAGAGGGGTGAGGGATGCAGCAAACAGCAGTCCCAGCCCTACCTTTCGCCAGCTCTGTGGCTTGAGCAAGTTCCTCCGAGCCTCATGGTCTCAGCATTCCCATCCCTAACACAGGCTACCCCTGCCACCCAGGCCTCCTGGGTCGCCACAGAGAGGAAAGAGCCGATGCCGTGAAATTCTCCCATGTGATGCTCCGTACCCAGTGTGCTGAGTAAACATGTTCAGGGCACCATGACTTGAGTGTAAGAGGAGACAACAGGAACACTTTCCCCTCCCCGCCCCGCCCGCTCTGCAGGAAGATGTTTTCTAGGCCACATCCAAAGCAGCCCTGAGTCCTTTGTGAAACAGGGCAGACGGTGATGAGAAGAAACTACGGTGATGAGAAGAAACTAGGGTGATTCCACCCGTGATTGAGGCTGGTGGCTTAGAAATAGCAGAAAGCACCCTAGGGCTGGTCCCATGCTTGAGAAAGAGGCAGACATGCAGGTCTGCCCCAGGTCCTGGCTCTGCCATGCCCCAGCTCTGTGACTTAGGGACAAAGTCCCCATCACTCCAGAGCCTTGGGACCATTTTCTATAAACTATCTTCAGAGCTGTTAAAAAGATTAATTGAGAGAACTGTATGAAAGATCAGAGCAGATGGAATATGTAGAGTAAGGACCAGATCTTAACTTCAGCTCTGTGATAAGTAGGCATGGTGGGGGGTGGGGCACTTGTTTAAGATTTCATTGACCAGTTAGAATTTTAGCAGCTCCATGGAGAACAACTAAAGGGTGAGCACTGGACAGTTTCCTATTTTCACTATTCAACAGAAGAAACCATCAGAAATATACGTGTTCTGTCGATGGAAGCAAAGCTAAGTGTGGCCCAGCCTAGTTTCTTGCATCCAGTTTGGAGCCGGGTTCAGGAGCAGTTGTCACCTGATCCCATCTCCTGCTTATGTCACAGGGTGGGCTCATGGTAGGCCCTCTGGGGAGATTATGATTAGTCCAGTTGGTAGCACCCATCAAAGTGAGATGAGTGGGTCATGGTTAAAGAAGAAGTACATTTCAGGGTCCTATAGCACAGGGCGGTGACTTCACCTCGCCATAGCCTAGTGTATGTTTTGATAGTAACGAGAAGAGAGGAGCTCAAAGGCTCCAAACAGGAAATAATGAGGAGGAGATGGACAGATCAAGTCCCTGAGTACATCCGTACACACTCTATCCAGGCACTGAAAAATCACATGTAACCCACAGGCATGGGCAATCGTATTAGGTTAATCAGAACATTTTTAAATGTTAAAAAAAATGTGCAGCAAGCACTGCGAACAGACCCGCACCCTCAACGATGGGGTCTGAGCCTCACAAAGCACACACAACACAGAGCTCGATGGGCTCATTCATGCATCAGCTCATGCATATGCATGAAGGCGCCGGTCAGCGACCAATCCAGGGACAGCTTCTAAGCAGAAGAGGAAAGGGCGTTGGACCAGGGAAGTGGAACTCTATTCAAATCTGTGTTTTGCTTCTTTCTTCTCTCTGAGCCTCAGTTTCCTCATTTGTACAAAAAGGGATAATCTAACCAGGGTAGTGGGGAATATTGAAAGAGAAAACTGATATAAACCTTGCCAGACGCAGTGACTGGAAAGTAATAGGGGCTTCATAAATGCCACTTAAAGGGGAATCTGCTGCGGACTACAGAGTTGTGAAGGTTGCGTGTGTGCCTCTTGGTATCCCAGGATATGTCAGCTTTGTGTCAGGTTCTGGCATATGGAGATGAATAAAACATGCCATTGTGGGGTCTCTGTATTCATGAGTCCTACATCTACAGATTCAACCCAATATCAAAGTTTTTCTCTTAAATTTTCCCCTAAACTGAATGTGCACAAACTTTTCCCTGTCATTACTTCCCAAATAATACAGAAACTATTTACATAGAATTACATTATATTAGGTGTCACGAGTCATCCATATATGATTTAAAGTGTGCAGGGAGACGTGTGTAGGTTATATGTAAGTACTAGGCCATTTTATATAAGGGACTTGAGCATGGGTGGTTCTCCTGGGGTCTTGGCATGTATAATTCAAATTAATCCTGAGAACCACTATATATGATAGATGGCTAGGTCCCAGTGGTTCATGTGAATTCTGTCTGCACGTCTCTGGGGCTCCTGATCTCAGATGAGACCCACAAATCAGCTTTCCTGAGAACTCTTTTCCTAAGATGGGTGGTGGGGAGGGGGAAATTTCTGGAACCAACCCCCTGCAGATAGCAAAAGATGGCTGTGCTTTATTACTTGTCTATGTGAAACACGAGCCATATCAGGGAAGACATCACAGGTGACTTCCTCACCAGGTTTGAAGGGAATGAGGTCGTTTGTGATCCAAGTCAGTCCTGAGCTTACAGAGTACTCTCAGGGCATTTCCTGCATTCAAGAACGTGGCCACAGAGAAAACTTAGATTCAACACACAGTTCAATTTGAGTGGTTGAGGGACCCCAACCCAGGTGCGGCAGGACAGAAGGCAAGGCCCTGCTCCCAGTCAGGCTCGCTCCAGTGCAGCCGTGCCTCAGCCACCACGCTCCACAATTCCAGTAACAGTCACTAGCGCAGGGGGCCCAAATACGACTTTGCCTGCAAATCATCAGTACAGGGAAATAATGGACTTCTTTGTCACTCAGGTGTTTCCAAAATCTCCCCTTCCCCAGTAGCTCTACACTTCACTCTCTGTCGCCCAGTTTTGTACCCCTAGGAGGCTGATCAGGGCTCATGGAATCAATGGTTCCTGGTTGGGCTCCAACAATGGGGATCCCAGGCCTGAGACTGGGGGGCAGGTGGAAAAGTGAGACTGAGCTTTTCAAATATCTGCCTCTGCCTTGCTGTATCACCAGGGGTTGGCTGAGTCCCTCAATCAGAGGCCATACCTCCTGCCATGTAGTTCCCTCCATGGGGGCTCTGTGTCCTGTCTCCTGAAACCCGGGGTGTGGGTGGGAATGACAACGCTGGGCTATTACCAATCCCAGGGAACCATAGAACTGTATCCCCCTCACCTTCGTAAATAGCTCCTTCATTAAACTCTCCTCCGGTCGCCTAATTTGAGCATGCCATCTGTTTTCTCCCAGCCCCCGACTGACACCTCCAGGTTCCCATTCTGTAGCCTGCTTTGCACTGTGCATACATTTTTCTGGACCAGTGGAAAATAAGGCTGGAAACTCGGCTGTGACAAGGTTGTCCTTTCAGATCTTCACACAGTCTGTGTGCTATTTGGTTGGAGTCCTAAGAGTCACTTTTCCTCCCTGTTAGGAAAAGAGGTTTTCAGGTCTAATCTGAAATCAGGAACCTCAAAGATGTGTGTGGAATGAATCCACATGAACCATAGGACCTATTCATCTACCACACGTGGTGATTCTCAGGATTAATTTAAATTATACATGCCAAGCCCCAGGAGAACATCTGGTCTGTCAACCCTATTTCATCAGACCCTTGGCTTGTCTTTATTCCCTAGTGATTCCCACATATATTGCTCCGAACATCCGCTCTGCTCTGTAGTCTCGTCCTTTATACATCTGCAATGTGTAGAAAGGTAAGTCACTGTTTTCAAATCCTACTTATGCCAGGCACTGCCGACCATGCAATAAATGGTAGCCGTTGGTGCAGGAAATAGATGACTTATTCCATCTGCTTCCTGCTTTATCCACTTACTGGCTTGTAGCTTGAACCAGTTACTTAACACCCTTGCTAACATCTCAGATTCCCCATGCATAAAATACATATAATAATATCACCTCCCTTTTAGAAATGCTGAGAGGACTAAAGAAGTAACATCTATAAAGTACTTACACAGGTGTCTTATGATTACATCCATTACCCGTTTAATTCACATAATAAGAAGTATATGTGATTGTCATAAATTTGCAGGTCTGTTTGACATCTAAGTCTGGCTTCTGCACACTTTCACTGTGGCCCTGGAGAGTACGTCTGGCTGACAGAATTCAAGAAGGGGTGTAACAAATATATTAACAATGGCCACTGTGTATCAGGGCATTCAAGCACCAGGAACCAGGATAAACAATCTACACACATCTTCCTGATTTCCACTTACAGTGATGCAGGAAGAAACCATCATCAACCCCATTTTCCATGAGCAAAGGGTTAAGTTACATGCATACACAGTGGAGCCTGTGGAACTGAACCCTGTTCCTTCCACGCTCTTAACCACCAGGAAAATACAGTCACACTTCTCAGTCAGCAGAACTCGGGCATCTCCAAGAAACCTGTCTGCAGTGTGCACTCCGTTCTAATAGAGACCAGGATGGCATCTTCTGCTGCAGTGGCGGGCAGAGTTTAGCGCGGAGGCTGGCAAATGCAGCCTCTGATGTCATCCATTCCATTACCCCAAGCGCAGACGCGCACGTTTAAAAAAAAAAGGCTGAAGAAAAATTAAGAAGGATGGAGGCCCAGAGCCCAGCCCACTGAAAAGCTGCAGCTGGCATTACCAACGCTGATCACAGTGGTCACTAAACAGGAAGTGCCCGAGACCCTAACTGCCCAGGTCATCACGAGTCCCACCCTTCCCGCAAGGAGGAATGAGGGTGTCCTGACAGGCTGCCAGCCAGGCGCAGCTGCAGAGCAGGATGGCCACCCAGGGCCGCCCATCTGGGGGACAACAGCTCTAGTACAGTCCACCCTCTGTGTGCTCTGCCATCCCCTGGCGCGACCTCAGCCTGCTGCCCAGGCCAGGGCAGAAGACTTCCCCATTTCCTCCTTAAACGGTTTCACTGAGGACAAAGGGAAGGACAAAGAGCAGTGGGGAAGACACGACCGCGGGAGGGACAAAGGACAATCGTGTGTCCAACCCAGGAGGAAAGACACTGGGGACAACGCTAAGGAGTGGGAGAGAACAACACGACCCTGCGGCCCACAGCTGCCCCGGGGAGGGGCCCAAGCCTTGCTAGAACCCGCCCGACTCTCCTGCTCTGGAGAGCTCCGGGGAGCTCCTGGGAGAGAACAACACGACCCTGCGGCCCACAGCTGCCCCGGGGAGGGGCCCAAGCCTTGCTAGAACCCGCCCGACCCTCCTGCTCTGGAGAGCTCCGGGGAGCTTCGGGGACCCCACACTCAGTACAGGCCCAGCACCCGAGGCTCCACTCTGTGGGCCGTCCCCTGGCAACGATGATTGGGCCACGGGAAGGGTCAGCTGACCCAGGTAGACCAATCAGAATGTCACTGGAAGGGACGCCCACAAGGGCGGGGCTTTTCCTCTCCTACTTTGTGCTACAAGTGCCCAAGAGAAATCCTGGATCCCAGTAGGTGCTCAGTATTTATTTAGGGGCACCTTTCTCTACACCTGGAATCGGCATTCAGCCAGTTGGTCTCCCTAGAGCAAGAGCAGCGAAGTTCCCTCACAGCTGGAGCTGGGGCTGTCCTGTTCTGCAGACTGGATGCAAGAATGCGCAGAGGGTGGAGACGGAGGCGGACAGGCAGAACAGGCTTCCAGAACACACCCCGCCAGCTCCAGTGGGTCCTGGTGTTTAAAACCAAGTCGTTCTAATGAAACAACAGTCTCTCTGAAATCCTGCCTCAAGGGACTGGTGGAGGTCCCCGTGAACTCTTGAAGTATTTTTAGTTGAGTGCACTTGGAGGCACAAGGGACAGCTTTAGTCCTTCCCCAGGCACCTCTTCTGATCTGCCTGCTGAGACAGGAAAGAGGAAGGTGCGGGTGCCAGCTCTGGAGTCTGACAGCCTGGTGCCCAGTCCTGGCTTCAACCCACTCACCTGCAACACGCATGAGGTTACCTCACCTTGCTGAACTTCTGTTTGCTCCTTTGCAGAATGGATTTTAGAATTGCCCCCACCTCCAGGGGTCATTTTTTAAAATGTGAAGCACATGGTGCTTAGCACATGGTTAGTGCTGGATAAATAGTAATACTGTTTCTGATACATTGAACAAGCAGGACTCATAAAAGCAACTTGATTTTGGTCTACCATTTCCCTTCAAGAATATTGTACCATCTGACCTTGCTCCTGAATGTGAACATGGACAGATTCATGGGTTTTCTAATCTCTGTTGGCTCATAAAAGGTCCTGTGGTCACTTTAAGTTAGAGACAATGCCTCGATTCACCCCCCATATCTCTCTCCTCCTCCTGCTTGGGCCTGCTGCCAGCAGGAGCCGGTGAGTCTGGCTTTTCTGCTCTTTAACTAGCTTGCTAACCTAGTTTCTGGTCCCTCTAAGAATCATGTCGGGATAAGAAAGGGAGGTAAGGAGGATAGGAAGGCTCTTCGTTGTTGGTCCTGTCCAAGCTGCCTGTGCCCTCACCCAGTCTGGCAGGTGCTTGCAGTTCACGGGGCCCCTCCTGGTGCTCTGCAGATTTTGTGGAGACAGCCCTGTGGTGCCACCTGAGATTCCAGCCCCCTATGTAGGTAGCGTTTTTATTTGGGTTGTCATTCCCTGTCTCCCTCTTTGGCCTCCCCTTTCAGGCCCTTCCTCCTGGGCAGGGACCCTTTCATGGTGACTGAAGGCTGAAATTCTTACTGCTGTTGTACAGGTGGCACCTCGCCCCTTCCCTCTGTCTCCCTTACCTGTGACCTGCTCATGTGCCCACTTTCTCTGTTGCCACAGGCCACTGTAGCATCTGTGAGCATGAACTAGACCCAGGCCCACCACCTCCCCCAGCAGCAGGGCACATGAAACTCTCTCTGAGAGTCTTAGTGGACCAGGACAAAGAGGGACAGCACCAGCACCTGTCCAGAAGAAGTTTCCAGGAACCCTTCCCTGCATGTCAGCAGCCAATCCTTTCCTACCCCGCAGAGGTGAAGGGCCTTGGGGAGTGTGCCACAGGGGCACTTAATCTTTCAGTTCTCAGAAGGTGACTGTGTGCATTATCTCACTTCTTCCTCACGGTCACTCTATTCAGGTAGTACCTCTGCTGTCTCCAACTTCCAGATGAGGACACTGAGACACAAGTTAGTCCAAGATCATACCCTGGGAACTTAGAGTCAGATTTGCACACACATCTGTCTGACTCCTTTCCACTGCCACACACAGCAAAGCTCCCCAAGAAGAGGACATAACTGGAGTTCTGTGACCTTGATCTGTGTGACCTGGTACTTAGCCCTGGGCCTTCCAAGGACCCAGAGTACTCTGGATCAAGGGGATGTCCCTGAGACCTGCGTAGAGAGGCAGCAGCTGCCTCAATACAGAGCAAACACACAGAAGTGAGACTTCCTTGATGTGGGTAGAGGCAGCCAGCCCTGTGACTGGCAGCTGGGTTCAGAGAACTGGCCAAAGAAAAACCTCGCTTCCTTTGCACATAAAGGATCCATTCTCAGTCGCACATGCTGGCACGACACTCAGACCAGAGCTGCAGAGGTTGGACAATGAAACAGACACAGGCAAGAGCAAGTTTTCTTTTTTTCTTAATGCAAAACCCAGACAATGCTAGACGCATACACAAGTTTCATATGAACTGGCATTTTTATAGTTGAGATTTCTTGTGCCAAAATTTGGGGGGCAGATGGCAAAGAGAAGTGTCTATGAAGGCATAGATACTTGTGGCCCTCCCGCGTGGGTTGAAAACACCCCCCAACACTTCTCCTCTGTCCAGCGTCTCCTCTTTCTCCACCTCTCCATCGTTGATACCTTCCAGTGGCCATCCCTGGGCCAACTACAGAGGAGTGACAGTCAACACCCCTCTCCAGGACTCAGAGTCAGGTAGAGAAGAGTGGCAAGAAAAACCAGCAATGGAAATACAGGACCACAGAGCTGAGATGGAGATGCAGTCCTGGGCCAGCTGAAGATGCTTCAGTCGACCACAGATCATGCATACGACAGTGGTCCCATGAGATGATCATGGCGTAGAATTCCCTAGCAATGTTGTAGTTGTGATGTTGTAGTTGTGATGTCTCCGTGCAGCAGCGGAGAAGTTGGTGTATGCCCACTTCGGCACCGCAGGTGTGATCCTGTGCAGTCTGACTCTGGACAACCGTGGGAACCACCTGGTACTAATTGACTATGCTCGTGCTCACTATTTTGGAGTGTACTCCTGCTTATAAAAAAGAAAGCTCACTGCAAAGCAGAGTGCAGTGTTGGCTGCAGCAGCTTGTATTCACTGCCTCTCTCGGGTGCATGGAGGGGCTGCGTGGAAGACCAACTAGACTTGATGGAAGCACCTCTGACCTTCCAACCACAAAACCTCCTGAAGATGCACTCCTCAAAATGTGCCCGCAGCCCCCTGTGAGGCCATGCACAAAGGTGTTCACAGACTGCTGCAAGGCCACAGAGCATGATGGTGGTGACTTTCCAGACATCTTGTGACCCTGGAGGGAAAGGGGAATGGTTAGAACATAGGCCATTCCTTCCATCACAATCACCATGGGCATGGAGTCCACGTGGGACTGAGTCTGACTCCCCCGCCGTGGTTCCCTCCCCGCTCTTTGTTCCTGTGGGCCTCTCGTGTCCAAAGTGTCCAGGTGTATGCGTGATTTCCATCCAGCAAGCTTCCTAAATGCAAACCTACTACTTCTTTTGGGGCTCAGTCAAAGAAATCATGATCTAACTGGTCCAACAATGGAAAATGAACACTCTTGCTGCATCGCGTCTAGTGATAGGCAAATTAAGAACATTGCAAAGGTGATTTTGACAATGCGGTCCAAGTCGTCTTCAGAATGTGATGACCCCAGTCAGGTGCCATTGTACTGAGCACAGTTTCCCATGTAAGGAAAAGTCAGTGTGCATGCAGGTGAGAGGCCTTGACTCAGTAGCCATCTTTGTGCCCTTTGTCCTTGGAGTACCTGGGGTCTTCTGATTCTCAGTGACAAAAGCACCCAAGTTCTATCCAAAACCCAGAATTGGGTTTCACAGGTATGGGAACAATGACAACGGAATAGTGGCCACTCTGGCTTGTGGCTGCACCTGCAGGCTCCCTACGGCCCTGATGTTTCTGGTGTTTCTGTAATTACCTTCCAACCTCAGAAATGAAGACTCCATACCGGAGCTGGGAAGTTCTCTCCAGGACGAGGAGCATCTGAGCCGAGACCTTTCCCTCCATAATCTGAACATCAAAATTCAATCGAGTGTAATAGTCATTGCTTAGATCCTATTTCTAAAGTGGTCCAACCCAACAAGCACTAAAATAACATCCAAATGTTATCTTGCACTGCAAGCAAGAAAGAAAAATAAAAATCAGGCTGCTTTATCATTTGTCTCTCATGAACACATCTTATGAATATTTTTCTTTAAAAGACTAATCTGCTGAGGACTTGGAAAAAATGTATTTGTGTGCATTCATTAAGCCTCCAAGTTTGAAGCACATTCTGGGACTAATTATTTTTTAACAAACTAATCAGCATGTTTCATTCATAAATTGGGATTTATCAGTATAGCACATGAAAGGAGAGAACATATTATTATTTTAATTTGGTTAATGTACAAAAACGCGCTGTGTTCGTAATGACCTGCTTTTGCTAAATAGAGGCAGGCTGCAAATAGTAGCAGCTTCTCTAATGAGGGTGCTGGCTCCCGGCCCCAGCTGCTCGCACTAGACACTTGGTTTGCACCCTGACCTATTAGAGCTGTGCTCCTCCCTCAAAAACTAAAGGCCTCCTGTTTGTTTTGCTGATAGAGCCAGTAAGGCCTGCTTTGTCGTGTGAGGAGAAGGCCTGCAGGCTGGCCTGGGGGCGCTGTGGTGAGGGCCATTCACTCACACACTCCCTGAAACTGTCAAGAGTAAGGCCCAGGGCCTTACTCAGTAGCTCAGTGGTACAGAGTGTGCTTGGCACGCAGAAGGCTCTGGGTTTGATCCCCAACACCAAAAAATAAAAGAAAGGAAGGCCCCACTCCACTACCGTGAGATGCCACCGTGACCTACTGGTCCCTGTCTTCTCTCAGCCTACCTGACCTGCTGTCTCCATGCGCAGCTTGTCTGCCCTGCAAGCAAGTTTCCGGTTCTGAAGTCCTCGAACACAGGGATTTCTTTATCAGCCTAGCCTGAGGATCCCATTTGCTCCTGCGGATGAGTGCACCCACTCCTTGCCTCTGAGCTGCTCCTACACACTTGGATGTAGAGCCACTGAACCAGAACCCAGGGTCACCCAGAAAGACTGGATTATGTCCCCAGCCCCTCATAGACAGGAGCCTGGATTATGTCCCCAGCCCCTCCAAACATGGAGGCCAGGTTAGAACTGGAATCTTCTGGCCCCCTCTGGCCTACAGAACTGCTCTGACCTCACTTAGAGCGCAGCTGAGGAGGAGTGGGGGCAGGAGTCCCTGCTGGCCTTTATGTGACACACAGGAGCAGGGTCCGGTCGCATTCTTTCTGTCCAGCCCTGGAGCCAGCCTGCCGAGGTCTCCACCCGGGGACATCCTGATGTGGCACATTCTACAGCCAGGCTTGCTTTTGTGTTTTAAAAGAGAACATTTCCTCTTCTGTTTTTTTCTTTTTTATTTTCACTAGAGAAGCTATTTTTAAATTATGAAAGAAATACACATGCTCAATGGAGAAAATTTAGAAAGAGCAGAGAACTCTCCATTAGGAGTCAATCTGCAATTCCACTACCAAGAGACAGCCAGCAGGCACAGGTCATTTGGAGTATTGCCTCCTGGCCTCTGTGCCTGTGGCAGAACAGGTGGGCTCAGGCAGTAAGAGTAGCCAGGGCTTCCCCTGAAGCTGGGGGGTGGGGGGGACTGAAGCAATACTCAAGCAGGAGGGGAAAATGGTGCTGTATTTTAAATGTGTACATACGATGATCAGTCACATGCTTAATGGCAAGAGTGCATCTATGATTGTGTACAACTGAATTTAAAATATCTCTGCATAACTGTATTTAGAGATCATGTCAAAAATTGAAATCAATGGACCCAAGGTCTGGTCACATAGCTTTCCTGAATCCCTGCTGCTCCCAGGGCTTTTAGACATGCCTCATGTTTATAACCTTTGCATTTTTGTATTATTCCTTCATATTATTTTCCTAGCCGTTTTCCAAATCTATAAAAATTCTTCCACAACAAGATTCAATGGCTCCTCAGCATTCCACTGTGTAGACTTACCATGTAAATTTTCACCCATTAGTAAACAGTTTAGATGGTTCTTACTTTTTCTTTTTTTTTTTTTTTGTATTATGAATAATATCACATTCAATATATTTCTGTGAAAATCATGGTGACTATCTGGGGTTATTTCCTCTGGATGGATTCCTGAAAGGAAAATTCCTAGGTCAAGGGTAGGAACATTTTCATGTTGCTCAATTTGTTCTCAAATGGGGTGGCAGTGATTTACCCTGCAAGTTAGAGCATTTTCACTATTTAAATTAATCGTTAATTGCACAAGAGATTCATAGAATACATTCTCCTTGCACCGCATTTGAAAAGTAAGACCGAAGTCTCTTTTCTATGGTCTCTTCCAGTCTCCGAGTCCTCAGAGGTAGCCACAGCTTCAGTCTGACAGAGAGGTTAGCAAGCCTTCCACCTGGCTGTCGGTGTTTTTACTTGGAATAAAAACTCACAGAACCCCGTAACTAGGGAACACGGTGCTTCGTGTGTGGATCTTTCACATGGGTGCTGTCACTGCATACATACTACGCAACTGCTTCCCCCTAAGATGTGTGTCTTGGAGATTTTGTCCTGAATTTCCATACATCCAAGGGATGGATGCAGACCACTCTACCTAGCCATCTCTTTGCGCATACAGATCGGGGCCACGCCCATCTTTCCATTTCTATGAAGAGTGCTGCCAAGTCTGCCCTTTTCCTTGAACAAATGACTTGGCAAGTGAAAAACTTGTCTTCTCTACTTAAACTTGTTTTTTTCTATTTCCCTTACTTAAAACTAAATCGTTGACTTTCTGGGTCTTGGGCTGTGCACACTTAATCTTGATAGATGTTGCCAACTTGTGCAGAGTGTTTCAAGTCACTTTTTTAGGGATGGTCTAGAATGCTTTGGATTTAGGCTTAACTGTCTGGGATGGGATCTTGAAGTGTTCTGTCATATTGGATGTTCCCAAAGGTCTTGCACATTTTTATCCATTACTCCGCACATCTTCAACTCCGTAGGCCTGGTGTGGCCTTTGACCGTGGCCCACGGCCAGCGAGGGCGGATGAGACACTCTCTCCTTTGCCAGCCCCATCCTCTTCTGCCCGGATCAGACACCTGATTCCCGTCAGCACCTGCCAAGCCCCTGCTCGTCTTTCCAGATAGCACTCGAGTGTCCCTCCTTGGAAGCCCTCCCTGGAGACCAGGCAGAGCAAGGCAGCTCTCTCCAGTGTCCCCATGGCACCTGTATTTATTGGCTTTTATGCTTATTGCAATAGCAATGTAACCATCTCTCTCCTTTCAAATGGGTGGTCTGGGGCACGCTGAGGTGCATGGCATTTGACCGTGTTTGTGGGCCACTGACAATGACAAGCACGTTGGTATGGCTGACTGTCAGCTTGCAAGGGGAAGGGATCCAGCTTCTGCAGCACTCTTCAGAGACGGCTTAACACAGGTGGCTGTAAGCAAATAAGCAAATAGGCAAGAGACATTAGGTGACTAGTTACTGAATCTCCATGGTGAGGATCTGGATAAAAACGGATGAATAATAGCAACAAACTCACATGCACAAGAACATTTCCACATCTCTGGAAAGTGTCTGTAGCATTCCTCACTTCAATATTTCTTCATGAAACCTACAGGCTTTTTATGTAACTTGTTTTATGAAATGCGTCACAGGGAATGACAAACTGAAAAACCTCCTCAAACAGTTGGAATATAGTAACTTTATTGTCATAAATCTCTGAGTAGGATGTCAACTATGAAAAGAAATGTATGAGAAAAGACTGGAAATAAGTATATCAAAATGCTAACAATGTTTGTCCCAGTGGAGTCAGGGCCATGTGTGAATTTCTCTTCTTCTTTTTACATTGTTAACATTTTCAGACTATTTTACCATGTATATGAATTAATTTTTAGTCAGAGAAAAAGAAATAACTAAAATATTTTTCATTTAATCAAGTTTCTAAGGAGAAAATTGTAAATGCTCTGTGATGTGCCTGCATACATGACAAGAGAAAATGATTCCAAGAGGACTAACCCCAATTCTCAACCCTCACATTAGGGAGTCACTCGTTCGGTGTCGGCTGGGTTCCTCGGATGAGCTGGGGACTATACTGGGGCAGAGGGTAGGCAAGTAAGCCAGGTACAATCCCTGCCTGCACAAAGCTTTCAGTCTAGTAAGAGCTATGAATCCAAATACCAAGGTGGCCAGACATGAAGGAGAAAGGAGTCCCACCCACTAGCAGGCCCATCTATGATCCCCGGTGACATCCGAAGGCCCGGGAAAGACTACACATGGAAGCCCACCTCTGCTGTGTCCAAACACAGCTGCCCTTTGGTACCATAGGAAATGGTTCCAAAAATCCTCTCAGATGCTAAAACCCAAGGATGCTCCAGTCCCTTTAATTAATTGGCATATTATTTGCATATGACCGATCTACCTCCTCTCCCTACTTTAAATCATCTCTAAATGACTTATAACATCTAATACAGTGCAAATGCCATGTAAATTGTTGGTATCATTTACAGAATTGTGACGAGAAAATGTCTGTACAGTGTTCAGTACAGACACAATTGTTACCCAAATATTTTTGACCCATAGAGGGTTAAACCCAAGGATGAGGAGGGTCAACCATTTCTATGACCCTTCTGCACATGTGTGACCTCTGGGGAAGAAAAGAATACTAGTGTTCCATTTACATGTTGCTTGATCACTGGTTTTGAGAATGATATTCTCCGATTCCTGAATGTCACTTGATCCCATAAATAAATGATGATAGGGCTCCATGGCTGCATGTATGTTTGAATTTCACGAGTCCTCTGTTCCCCAGCAGAAATGCAGTTTACTTGGCATCTTCTAGGACTGCGTACATCCCCCTGAGCAGGCAGGAGGGCCTGGTGCGTGGACCTGCGGTCCCCACTCCACCCTCTCTCTGGCTGCCATCCACCTGAGGCAGGTGCTCTTGCTGCACTGCTGGAAGGCTGCTGCCCTCAGCTCTGTACCAGGGGCCACTCCCGAGTCCTCGCCACGTCCACAGGGCCGACCAGAGCCTGCCGTAGTAGACATCTAGTGCACTTTGTTCTGAACCGAGCTCACTGGCGTTCAGTTCTCTCTACTCGCCCATGTCTCCCCAGTCAAAAATTGATAACAGCAGCTGACACTCTCGGGCATAGCCTGCGCACTGTGTCGAGTGCTCTCCGGGTCTGACCTCACCTAAGCTGCCAACAAGCTGCTTAACTCTCTCACTCTCATTTCCCAGATGCAGAGACTGAGGCTCAGGAGCAAGAATTCCTAGTCATAAGTCAGGAGGCTGGCAAGTGGCAGAGGTGGGATCGAATCAATCTTTCCTGAATTGAAAGATCTCTGGGTGCTTTCCTTAATGTCCTCGAGTCAAGGGTACACAGAGGACATCTCTTGTGATTCCTGGACATTCGTTGGACACATTATACTTTTACTTCAGAGTGTATTAGGAAAAAAATAATGATAGCATCTGTTTATGGCATGTCACATTGATTTTTCTACTTATATCAGGGATACAAAATATTCCTTTTAACTTATTTTCTGAAGTTCTAAAACATTGAGTCCATTTATAAATAATGTCCCGTGAATGCTAACAAACATAATACAATAACACAACACAAACTATTTATTTGAATATATAAAAATGACTAGATTTTGAAAAACATTGCCTCAGAAAATATATGGATTTAACAGAAACATGTGAGCACACACTCACACAGTGAAACTAATTTTTAAATTCTCACCATGCCCCTTATAAGTGTGCAGAGTGTTGATTTAAAAATTGTAACCCAGGCTGGGCAAAGAGGCACATGCCTATAATCCCAGCTGCTCGGGAGGCTGAGGCAGGAGAATCTCAAATTTGAGGCCAGTCTGGGCAACTGGCTCAAAAAAAAAAAAAAAAAAGGGCTGGAGATATAACTCAGTGGTAAAGTGTCTCCGGGTTCAATCCCCAGTACTAAATAAATAAATTAAATAAATCGCATCTCAGACCCCTCCTATAAAGACTCTAAGAAGGCTCTACATTTCTATATTTGAAGCATGTTTATTGCTTTTTCCCCTTTCTATTTTTGTAACTTAAATAGCTGAATGGATTTAAAAAAAAATTGCCTCTAAATAAAAAATGAGCTAGGGGCCTGGCGCTTCCTCTGCCTCATTTCAACTCTGAGCAAATGGTGAATTACAGCACCCCTGGACATAGTGGTTTCTAACTACCAAGCTGCCAGGCTTTTAAATAACAGCAGCACAGAAGTGTGGCCATAATGCTACCTATTTCCCTTGCTAAATTATTTATGCATTTATTATATTTTACATGGGCTGTTGGACGTGAAGGTACTTCTGTGGGACTAGGTCATTTCAAGAAGCCCATTACTGAGAATCAACTCAGCTATATTAGAAACTGGCGCAGCCACTTGTACGTGGTATTGCTCATTAATATTAGATAATTACTGCCTCTGCAGTAGTTTTGGGGTGGTGGTAACTTTATGTGCATGTACGTATGTGCACGGGCACTATCCAATGACTCCAAGGCAATCCACTTCATTAAGGAGCTGTTTAACATGGAGGTACATCAATAAAGATGAGCTTAATGCAGTCCTCCAATGTACCTAGGACAGCCCAGCCAAATGAATCTATTATCCTGCATAATGTGTTTTATGCAAGATTGAAATGGTTTACTGTTTGTAAAAATCACTCCAGGATTCACAGTGACTAGCCCGCTGTCAGAGTCTCCGCGTGTAGAAGTTTTATGTCAATGGCAACTTCACACCTGCTCTTAGGAAGTGGCTGTATCCTCCCCAAACACACAGAACAACAACAAAATTGAGAGTACTACGTATAAAATGGCCCAAAGTACACTTGTTTCTAAATTCAACCTAATATATATTACTTTGGACTTACTTGTGACTTGTGTAGAAGAAAGAAAAAAAATAATTCGACTTTAAGTCAGTGAACACTCAGTCAAGGCCTGCTGTATGCTGAACTCAATGCCAGAGACAGGCACAGAAGAGAGAAAAGAAGGGTCCCTGAGGGCAGGAACCTCTCCAGCCAGTGGCCTCTAACAGTCTAGAACGTGGCCGTCTGTCGGTCATGGAGCTGAGTGTCAGCACCAGCCTCGGAGAAGGCACCGCCTCTGCGTGGTGGTCAGAGCCCATCAGGGGAGGGACACGTGAGCAGCAGAAGGACCGCAGTCCTTGAGGGGTGAGCAGGGGGACTGCTGACCCTTCACTTGTTTCCCTTCTCCTTTGCCAGCAGCAGCTGATTTTGCTCATGTTTCGGGTTGGGATCTTTTGGTGTTGGAAGGTGGGCCCAGGTCTGGTCGAGGTCGAGGCTCTTGGCCCAGGTCTGAACAAACAGTTATAGTAGTGTGTCAGTAAGTGTGTTGGTGGGCCTTTGGAAAAGACCTGCCCTCCCTGACCAGGACAAAGCTCAAGGTGAGAAACTGCAGGCTCTTCGTAGCCCTCTGTTCCTCACTTCTGAGGGCCACTGTGCAGCGGCCAGGACTGGGGCAGGCATCGAAGACCAAGAGCACCCAGAGCTTCCCACCAGCCACCTCTAGCCCTTTCTTTCTTTCTTTTTAATTTGATGCTGGGGATTGCACCCAGGAGCGCTTATCAGTGAGATCTATCCCCAGCCCTTTTTATTACTTATTTTGAGACAGGGTTTTCCTAAGTTGCTTTGGGCCTTGCTAAGTTGCTGAGGCTGGCCTTGGACTCGCCATCCTCTGTGTGTGCTGTCTCTAGCCCTCTCAGCGTGGGAGAAACAACCTCTGACCGTGTCAGGTGCTGCTGCTCGTGCCTTCTGTTACCTGCAGCAAACAGCGCCCAGGACTGGCTGGTGGGCTTTGGAAATAAGTTTTCCAGGGTGTTTGGAGTAACGCTCCTGGAGATGGTGGGAGATGGTACTGGAATGTCAGGCAGGTTCCGGGCTGACCAGGGCCCAAGGCCATGGCACAGGAGTCTGGCCATGGTTTCCAAACACCAGCGCTCTCCCAGTCGGGCACACGGGACGACGTCTGGGGCTCAGTGCACCATCTAAAGCACACAGTGAGATGTGGTTCCTCCCGCTCCTCGTCCTTCTGGTCACTGCAAGAGACCTTTCAAATTTGGGCTAGAACGCCTCTTTCTAACCTCATCATCTTTTCCTTTCTAAAAAAAGAAAGAAGGTCTCAGGCTCAGGGACTTAATGCAGAAGGAAGTTAACACCCCTCTTTTGTTTTTGTCTTTATATTTACGCTTGGTTATAGCAAGTGATACCAGGTTTGATTTGGGGTGGGGGATCGAGTTTCTTTGAATGTCTGCCTACTCTACATTGTTTTAAAGAGTAAGCCAACTTTCAGAAAAATGTCAAGGGACAGGGCAGAAGCCACACCCAGGACAACGCTTGTAATGTTGAAGTGAAAATCACTGAGGTTCGAAGAACATGACTGAGTACATCAGGGAGCCACTGGGAGCCTGGTCTTCAACGGAGTCGTGTAATCAGACTCCCTGTTAGAAAGACTCAGTGAGCGCGGCAAGGCCCTCAGCTTGAAGGGCGGGGACCGTTTCCACCATGCTGCTTGACAAGGTCCGAGCATGAGGAAGGGGCGTTTGAAAAAAAAAAAAGAAAGAAAGAAAAGGAAGAAAATCAGGTGAGAAATGATTAGACTAGAATGAAGGACAGGAGATACGGCCACTTGGGGACAATTGCAGGGGAAGGAAAGGGAGAGGGTGGAGTTTGGCTTAGGTGAGCGAGAGGATGAATCATGGCACCATTAAATGAGCTAGTCTTGGTGCAGCTGGCTGTGTCCGGCTGATGTACGTCGCTAAACCGTGGTTCTCCAAGCATGTTCGCCAGAGCAGCAGCACCTGGAAACTTGCTAGCAATGCAAATTCTTGCTTCTTCCATAGTTATTTGTTACAGTTTGGATCTCTAGTGACTCCCAAAGGCCCAGGTGCTAAAGGCTTGGTCACCAGCTTGTCACACTTTTGGGAGTGGTGGGACCTTAGAGAGGTGGGGCCTGGTGGGAGGAGGTTAGGTGACCTGAGGTATGCCTTTGAAGGGAATATTAAGACCTTGGCCACTTCCTTTCCTTTTTACTTCCCAGTTACCATGAGGTGAGCAGCTCCTTTGCCATATTCTCTCGCCCTGATGTCCTGTGTCACCATAAGCCCAAAGCAACAGGACCAAGCAACCGTGGATGGAATCTTTTGAAACCATGAGCCAAAATAAACCTTTTCACCTTATAAGTTAATTTTCTCAGGTATTTTGTCACAGTGATGGAAAGCTGACAACACTTTATTGAATTATAAATTCTAGTCTAGTTTAAGTAGTTCACCAGGTGACTCAAACACATGCTAAAATCCAAGGGTCACTGGACAGGAGAAAGAGTTCTGATCAAGACAGCTAAGCAAAAAAGTTATTTTACACCAGACCTTTCTCTGGGCCTCAGTTTACTCAACTGCAAAATGAGGGTGTTGACTTGGCTATGAGAGTTCCAGTAAGTCACTAAATCTTTCTGGGTTTCAGTGCCCCACCCCCCAAGCACCCATCTCCTCCTCCTTTGCTAGTATTAGAATCCCAACCTTTTATTTAGTACTTGTGAGCCCAGAATAAAGACCAATATCTTATGCCTAGGTGTGATGAACATGTGGCCTTTTATGTGAGAATCATTTTTGTTTTAGCCATTCCAATTTTGGTTTTTCTGTGCTTTTACATTATTCTGAGAAAACCTCTTGAGCTTTATATTTTTATGAAAAATTACTATAAGATGGGCTATACGGCCTGCAGTGAAAAATTACTATAAGAAAAATGAATACCAAGATAGAGATACCCTCTATCTTGGGGGCTGGCATCTGAATTTGATGAGTTCCCAAAGGGCATGAGGCACTCTGAAGTTTGAGGTTGAGCATTTAGAAATCACTTCTTATCATTGTTCCCTAGTAATATACATATTCCAAGAACAGGGAGCAAGAGATTTGGACATAAAAGGAAAGGATCATTTTTAGTGGGCTTCTTTTCTTTTTAAAAACAGAGATGACTTTTTTTTTGCTTAAAGATTCAAGACGGGAACTTTTTAGCAGAAATTCTGGCCATAAGGAAGTCATCACACAAACTAGACCAGCTCCTGTGGCTTTCTAGCCATGTTGGGTTTTATCTCTGACTCCCAGCTCTCTGGACTCTGGACCCTACAGTTTCCCTGCACGCTTGAGAGAGCTATTCTTTTCCCAGCAACGCAGGTAAAAATCCTCCAACGCAGCCTCTGGGTGTGAGATGGCAGCTCTTTGGCGGTGTGGCCATGGTTTTGACAGAGGAAGTGAAGTGCATCCAGCTAAAACGGCAAGGGATAGCCCAGGTCAGCAGGCTGCCCACGCGGGGGGCTGGAGCCACAGAAGACTCCAGATCATTCTGCGTGATGCACGTCACAGTTTGGAAGGTCAACCCCCTGGTCCAGCTCCCCTAAATCTTTGCCAGGACACAGACACTTCAAGTGAAGCATGTCCGTGTGCTGGACCTTTCCAAACCAGTTATTCAGTAACGATGCCTTGGAGGACTGACTTCGCCACTCCCCACCGAAAGGGCTTGTTAACCGTGGAGTCTATGCGAATGATAATATCTCAAGTGGAAAGGCAGGAGGAAGATAGTGGTTAAGAGGCAGAGGGCTTGCCCAGGTTGCAAGACAACAAAAGCAGAAAACACAACCCAGCAATTAGCCATTTAAAGAACGGGTGCTTTCTAAGTCCACACACACACTTTCCAATATTGGAACAGGTGAAGGCTAGAGGTGCAATTTCATAAAACCTGCTTTCAGGACTTGGTTTTGTTTCTGACCAGGTTGCTTTATGGAGTAAGCTTCCAGGTACTCTCAGAAAAGAGTATCCTCCCAAAGTAATTCCATCCTCCTCTCTTCCCCTGCCTGCGTGGGCTCTGCCTCGGAATCTTCCATTTTTAGAGTCTACCACTACACCAGAATGCTCATTAATGCGTCGGGCAAAGGAACTGCTGGGTATTAATCTCTTGGGAACTGGACCATTTACCTGTCTGGGCCTGTCTTCTCACTATAGCTCACTAACTGAAACCAATACCAAGGACACTGTGCCCTTCAAGTCAATTACAGAAAGCTCTGGGTCGCTAACTCTGAAAGAACCAACAGCTTGAAACATTTCTGCATGCAATGCACATGGGCTCATGCCATTTGTGGTGTCTCTGTGTATGGACGTCACGTTTCATAGTGTCCCTGTTTCGTGGAAATGAACCGCAGCAGGGTCGCCACATCGCCCAGCTCCAGTGGGCCACGTTCGCAGGCTAGTCCATGGGCCTCAGGGAGCTGCACAGGGCGGAGCATGGGCAGCGGCTGGTGGTTCTGATTGCCATAGTCATCAGGTGGGCCCTGGGTAGCTGGGTGTGGGCCGCTGGGAGCAGGCTCACAGTGTGTTCCAGGGCAGTGGAGGAGGACATTAGAGCAGGAGCCGAGCAGAGTTCAGCCTGTGATTACAGGGCGAGGCTTACGTCCTCCACCATGCTGTAAAAGGTCTGGGGGAGGAGGGACTGAGGTTCTACTTCCTGGGAGGCTCCAGGCCTGGGGCGTGGTTAACCTGAAATCCCAGAGGCAGCTGGGAGGCAGCCTCCAGGTACAGGCATTCCCCAGCCTGCAACGTCTCTGATGGGGTATTTTTGCACCAGATAGGGAGGGTTTCATTTTGTTATCTGGTGGCACCCTTAATGTTTGGGCAAGAACTCGCTTTCTGGGGAGCATGCTCCATGGGAAGGGCTCTCTCCTTCCTGCAGAGTATTCCAGCCAGCACTCATCTGCAACTGGAGATCCCTTCGGAGATCCTAAAAGGAGCGCTGAACTGTTGTCATGGTTACCATGGGACAGTTTCTGAGGCCAGAATATTTTTTCCAAGGAGGGCAGGCCTGGGCTGCGTATCCTGAGTTTCTTGAGTGGGCGATGAACCTAAGAGAATTGAATCTCTCTTCCTTCTCTCCTGCCCCCAGTACCAAACCAGAAAACTGACTAAGGTCTCCAGTGATCATCCTAGCTGCAGCCCTGCCCAAACCTACTGCCTGCACTGGATTTAGTCCTAGAAGATCAGGCTGACCTGGAAGCACCTGACTGGTTCTGGGTGTGGTTCCCTCCTACAGACTAAGACAGGCTCCTGCATTCTGTAGTGCATGTTACTGCTTCTACATAGAAATGCTTGTGAAGTAATTCTCTGCACTTATTATGCTGATAAGGAATCGACTTTTTTGAACGCCTCCTATCAGCCTAGCACTTCTGTGTATCTCATATCATTTACAAACCCAGAGAGAGTGGAGGTGGTGGTGGGCATATTGTCTGCATATTATTTATGAGGAAAGAAGGGTTTTAGAAGTGATACCCAGGGCTGCATAATGAGGAAGCAGCAAACCTGATATTCAAATTCATGGCTGTTTGGTTCTAAGATAGTCCCTTTTCCTCTTAAGTCACAGCTGCCATTTTAGCCACCGTAAAGAAAGAACTGGTACCTTCAAGAGACTCTCCACCATCTACTGGGCTCCATCCATCCATTCAATACACATGTCTGGAGTCTCTCTGTGCCTGATCCACTACTGGCTGCTGGGAACATAAAGACAAATCAGACATAACCTCTATCCTCAAGAAACGAAACCACTGACAACCAGCAGTAATTTAATTAAAAAAAAATCTACGAGATTCTAGAAGGAGGATAGGAGGGGAAATCATTCTGGAGGAAATAACACCTGACAGAACCAACTAGATCTGGAGGCATGTTCAGTGGTAGGAAATAACAAAACAGAGTAAGACCAAATCTCTGTGCTCTAGGAACTCACAGAATTGCAAAAACAAGACTCATACTTATGGTACAATGACAGAGAATCCCTGATTAAGGCTTCATATAGGTGAGCCACATATATGTGTTGGAGATCTGAGAGACTGAGGCACAGAAATTGGGGCCATGGCAGGAATAATACAGAAATGAAACTGAAGCCACTTTTGTTTATAGGATTCTCTTTAAACCTGTCTTTTCCTCACTAATTTTTCCACAGTCATTTCTGACTCTACACTGATTCTCCCCCCCTCCCCTTTTTTTCCCCAGTTTTTCATTTCCTGCTAAAGGAAAACAGTTCTTCAACATCTTTAAAGCTTGTGCTGAGAGCAAGAACTACCCCAGGCTCTGATGGTGGTCATAATGCTGGGAATGTACAAGATGAAAATGATACTGAGGACTGAGCAGCAAACCTACTGATGGAAATTTGAGATGTGAACCCCAAGTCAAATGGCATAAGGAATGAAACTAATTCAGGTTTGAAAACAAGCTGTCACTTAGGAAAGGCTCCATTGTCGCAGGTTTGTCCATTCATGTCTTCAGGATTCATTCACTGATACCTCCTGTCTATAATGCCTACTCCTTAAAGATCCCACAGTCCAGCACAGGGCTGGGAGACATAGGCAACTCTTACTATATAATGCGATAAGCAAGCACGAGTTGTACCTAGGGCCGTGGACACCTGGGAGAGCGAATTTAGAAAGTAGAGTGGGTGGCTTTTGAACTGACTCCTAAAACCAGGCGTTCGGCAAGCAGAGATGAGAGTAAAGGACGCCTACAAGGGCACTTAGGAGTATGTTCAGAGGGCGATGAGGCGTTAAAAATATGCTTCCATAAGGTGAAAAGGCTGGAATACCATACTAGTCTGGCCTTTATCCTCGAGTTAAGGGACAGATGTAGAAGCGATATGAACAGAGGACCATGATTAAATTTTCATTTAGGAAATGTCCCTCCGCACTGCGTTAGGCTAGACCAGCACCGGCGAAATGAGGGCTCAGCCACGCACGCCCACAGCAGCTACGGCTTTAAGACACCATGGGAGAGTTGGAGGTGCGGGAGCCGGGATGAGGGTGAGGGGAGAGTCCGTCACAAGGTCCACACTCCCGGCAAGGACCTACGCAGAGCGGGGCACCGCACAGCGCCTGGGAAGACCTGCTTCCCTGTCCTGATCCCTCTGGGGCGGAGCTCGGGCCAGAGCACGTGACGCCTGGGGCACCACCTTTATTAAGGGCAGTCCTCTCGTTGATCGGCCTTTCGCAGGTCTCCATTTCGAGCCTCAACACTTTGACTTTATGCCACATAGTGCGAGAAGCCCATCTATTCCGCGTGTCCCTGTACGATCCTCCTTCGGAGCCTGGTTCGGGAAGATAAACATCGAAGGGGCCCTTTGCCCACACAAAAGATGGCGGCGTGCTGCGCCGACTCCGGTGGGGGGACGGGTTCCAGGCGCCCGGCCTCACTGGGCGAGGCGCAGACGGAAGGGGCGTCTCCGCAGGCAACTTCTCGACCTTCCTGGGATGGGCCCCGAGCCCGGGAGGCGGGGCTGGGTCTGCATTCTAGCAGCGCATTGGTCTTCCGGCGGGTGGGCGGGGATTCGGCGGCGCCCCACCTCTCCCTCCTCGAACCGGAAGTGTCTCTCGGTCTTTCCAGCTGGTTGTCATTTCACTCGGCTCGGTCCTGAGGAGAAGGACTCAGCCGCGGCTGCTGGACCCGGGCACCGGGAGGCGGCGGCGGCGGCGGCGGCGACAGCAGGGAGGAAGAGGAGGAAGAAGGAAAGAAAAAGAAGAGCCAGGCGGAGTCCGCAAC
Organism: Sciurus carolinensis; assembly: GCF_902686445.1. Classification (NCBI taxonomy): domain Eukaryota; kingdom Metazoa; phylum Chordata; class Mammalia; order Rodentia; family Sciuridae; genus Sciurus; species Sciurus carolinensis. The sequence goes on from NC_062218.1 coordinate 160,457,383, forward strand.
GACGACAGCTGGGACTGCGGGACCGGGGTAAAGCGGCGGCGGCGACAGGGACGGCCCAGCAACCGTGAGGAGAAACAAAAGCCTTCTAAATTATAGTTTAAAACCCCGGGGAGCCGAGCGAGCCGAGGGGAGGCCCTTCTCCGTAGCCCAAGCGCGCTGGTGGGGTTTTCCTTCCTCCCCGCCCCCCCACCCCTGCGGAGAATCGAACTGAGAACTGAACAAACCGCCCCTGGGTCCCATGAGGGAGAAAAACCCCGGAGCCGCAGAGAGGGGAAGAGGCAGGAACCGCAGGACCTTCCCGGCCGCCCCCGTGGTCCGCGCTCCCCCGGGCCGCCCGCTCGCCCTGTCCCGCTGATCCCCGATCGCCTCCCGAGAGGGGCAGACGCGTGTTCGCAGCCCCTTTCATGGGGGAGAGGAGGCCGGGGGCAGCCCGAGAACAGCGACCGCAGCAAGATCTGCACCCGGAGCCTCGGGAACAGCCCCGGAGGCCAGAACTGCGCCCAGCGAAGGAGCAGAGACAGGACCAGGAGCAGCAGAAACCTCCCTGCAGTCGTCTTTCCATTAGTCAATGCTGATTTCCCCTCCCGCAACCGAGAGCTCACCTCCCGCCCCAGATAACCTAATATAATCTATATATATAAATATATAATATATAATGTTCTTAAATTATTCCTGATTTTTTTAACCAAGCTGCCAAGAAGAGAAGAACGTATTCTCCCCTTAGCCCTATTCTAATTTTTATGTGAGTGAATCTAAACTGCTGAGGAAGACCATATGTGATTGTTAAATTATATATATATACACATATATATATTTTTACTCCGCGCAATGCTTATTCTTCTACATCCATAGATGCTTGAGAAGCTGTGTTTTTGTCATTCATGTGTATTTTCCTTTGGAAAAAGAAAGCGCCTATTTTACTAACCAAAGACTTGATTTTTACCCTCTTCGTTTTTATTCCCTCCTAGAAATCAGCCCAATTGGATTCATGTCAATATTTTAAAGAGATTTTTTTTTTTTTTTTTTTAGTTGCTTTTTTCTTCTTTCCGAGAGAGACCAGAATTCCAAACCAGAGCTACTTAGGGTGATAAGCTGCCATCTTTGAGCTAGCTATAAATAAGATATTTCAAGCAAACAAACAAGCAACTTAATTTGGGGTAGAGGGAAAAAAGGCGAGTGACATCAGGTTGTCGTTTTTTATTGTGAGATTCTGATCCTAAAAATAATAAATGGGGGATTACGGGTTTGGAGTGCTAGTGCAAAGCAATACTGGGAATAAATCTGCTTTTCCAGTCCGATTCCATCCACATCTGCAACCTCCACACCATCACCAAAATGCCACCCCCAGCCCTGCTGCTTTTATAAATAATAACACAGCTGCCAATGGCAGCAGTGCTGGGTCAGCTTGGCTCTTTCCTGCTCCAGCTACCCATAACATTCAGGATGAGATCTTGGGGTCAGAAAAAGCCAAAAGTCAGCAACAGGAACAGCAAGACCCTTTAGAGAAGCAGCAGCTCTCCCCGAGTCCAGGTCAGGAAGCTGGAATACTGCCTGAAACCGAAAAGGCAAAATCTGAAGAAAACCAAGGGGACAGTTCATCAGAAAACAGCAATGGGAAGGAGAAAATACGAATTGAATCACCAGTTTTGACAGGGTTTGATTATCAAGAAGCCACGGGGCTAGGTACTTCGACCCAACCCTTGACATCGAGTGCATCCTCTCTTACTGGTTTCAGTAACTGGTCAGCAGCCATAGCGCCTTCTTCATCTACAATAATCAACGAGGATGCAAGTTTCTTTCACCAGGGAGGGGTCCCTGCTGCTTCGGCTAATAACGGTGCTCTGTTGTTTCAGAATTTCCCCCATCATGTCAGCCCTGGCTTTGGCGGCAGCTTCTCCCCTCAGCTCGGGCCTCTCTCGCAGCACCACCCTCACCACCCTCACTTCCAGCATCACCACAGCCAGCATCAGCAGCAGAGGAGGTCTCCTGCCAGCCCCCACCCGCCTCCCTTTGCACACAGGAGTGCTGCTTTTAACCAGCTGCCTCATTTGGCGAATAATCTTAACAAACCCCCCTCTCCATGGAGCAGCTACCAGAGTCCCTCTCCAACCCCGTCATCTTCCTGGAGCCCAGGAGGTGGCGGATATGGAGGCTGGGGAGGTTCCCAAGGCCGAGATCACCGCAGAGGGCTGAACGGTGGAATAACACCACTGAACTCTATCTCACCTTTGAAGAAAAATTTTGCAAGCAATCACATTCAGCTCCAGAAGTATGCTCGTCCCACCTCTGCCTTTGCTCCAAAATCCTGGATGGAAGATAGCTTGAACAGGGCTGACAATATTTTTCCTTTTCCGGTAAGATTCTGTGCCATTAATAGATTAAGATGAATAAGGAAATAGCATGGTGTAATGGAGCTGAAGAGTTCGAATTGTCCATTATCACCTCAGAGCTCTTCTTAAAATATGAATCAGTTTCCAGACTTTATCAGAAGAGTGTAATTTGGAACAAAATGTTCAGCTGATTCTTTGGCAATTTTCTAATTATAGCCTAAATTTTTCCGTAGCTAGTGATGTCATGATTATTAACTATACTACCTTTCTTGCCCTACAGGAGAAATGAGGGTCAGTTTTCCCTGCTTATTTAGGTGAGAACAAACAATACACAGATGTAAATATATTTCATTGTGGAAGCCAATGAATATTTTTCTGTCCATATGAAGTAACAATGTAACTTTTAAAAAATTATTTCTTTTGACAGTTAAGGTAGTGATTCACCGAAAACTGACTATTGAATTCCAGTTTTCTCAGTAGGTTGTATTTTAAACCTGGGACCTTGCAGTCTGAACAGTCTGAATTGAGCTCTCAGACCTCTGCAAATTCTGACTGGCCTTGTGTCAGTAAGGGCGACTAGTGAGAGAGATGACCTAAAGTGTAATCTGATCACCAGTTTTGTTTTATTTTTGTGGGCTGGGGGTTGAACCTGGGTCCTCCTCCCAGAGCATTTCTTTTGAATACCATGAAACTGGTCATCTCATGGTGACTGTTTTTTGTGGATGCCTTTCACCCATTTGTTTACTTTCCAGTGTTAACACTAGGGGTGTAGATAATTAAACCATTCCTAAAAATAGATGCAGGCAAAGATCACTTGTCTTTCTTGCTACCAGTATATCCTCTCTCTGGCAAGAGTCACCTTGTTGGATGTTTTGAACTCATGAGCAGCCAGTTTAGTTGATATAAACAAGATAAGGGAATTTCATTATTAGTTGAATATCACGTGCCTCATTAAATTTCTATACTTTGGGAGTGTGATCATTTATGTATGTTTAGAAAATTTATAGGTGGTAAGATAATATTGAATCAGTCATCACAACAAGCCCACAAGGTAAGTTCTATTATTATCCCCATTTTACAGATAAGGAAATTGTAGCTGCTATGGATATGAATTCTAGGTTAAAAACCAAGGATTAAAAATATGTGAACATGCATGTGTACACAGACACACATGCTGCCACTGGAGTGTTATTTAGAGTTCTTTCTATAAGGGCCAAAATAGTACAAAATAGTTGTAGTGTTCCCAAATTCCTTGTTAACACAAGCTGAAGTATCTGTTTTTATTAGTAACTATTTAGTGGGATGGGAGGTTTGCCAAGAGAATTCGTTGTCATTCCGTGGAATTAAATATCTGTTCTACCCTAATGATTCAGGTGCAATATATCTTAAAATATTTGATTAAATTTAGTTTTAGATTGTTAAAAATGCTTGTGTTGCCCGTTGAGCAACTGTTAACATTTTCTTTTAGACAGTATTTTTACTCAAACTGAAGTACAATTATGTTTTAGTGGTCAGATAAATGACTGTGTAAGACATTGGCAATTCCATGAAGTCTAGTTATAAAAACTTGCTTTTCATATTCCTTTGAACAAAAATTTAAAGGAAATTTAATGCAAAGGTAACTTCTATGAATTATTTTTGTATTACTAATTTTAAAAATCCAGGTTGGCATTCTGTATCTTTTAACTGAATTAAAATCTGGCTCAGAATTAAACATACTTTTCAGTCTTATTTTGCTATTATAAAATGACAGAATGAATTTTTGCAAACTTATGATCCGTCATCTCACATTCTCAGCTTCTTATGATAAAGGTTTGCTTTGGGAAAAATGAAAAGTTCAGAAAAGAATAAAATATGCACATACGCACATTAATATTTTCCCCTGTGGGGCTAATGGAATGTGTTTAATGTGAAATCTTTTTGATCAGTTTCTTTGGAGGTTAAGCTAATTTATGAAATAATAGACTAATACTAAAAGATGTTGATAGAATCTAACTCTTCCCTTGTCTATTTTGTTGAGAATGGAAAAAGGTCAGTGTACCTGGCTCAAATATGGCAGGATGGGATTAGAAAGTAAATTGGTGATTTCTGCTCTCCTTCCCCATCAGCTTTAGGAGTGTGTGTGTGGGGGTCGGGGGAGGCGAGAGAACAAGCACTGGGGTGATTTGAAAGTCACTAGAGGAATAAGTGATTGAAAAAATCTCTATGACAAACAACTCCTGGTTGAAATTTGAAAAAATTCATAAGAAGTAAATAAACTTAGGACTGTGGTGCTTGCTTAAATGAATGCAGTTCTTCTTGTGTGTGTGTGCGTGTGTGTGTGTGTTTTAAACAATAATTCTTTTGAACTACTTTTTGGCAAAACGTACCCCTCTGAGTTGATATAAATTACTTGGTTAAATTTGATATGAAAAAACTGGAAGGGATATTTCTTTGACTGGTACCCAGGAGACCTAGGTTGAAGTCTTGGCTTTCTCAGTACCAGCATTGTGAGGCCTCAGTTTCTTCACCAAGCGTGAAGGGTGACCCAGGTGGTCCCTGAAGTTCCTTTTGATTCTAAAGCAGCCTACTATGCAACCTAAACTGCTTGACTGTAATTCATACTTTTTTCTAAACATTCCTGTCTTATTTAAATTTGTAACTTAGCACTAATAATTTTAGGAAAAGTTTATAGATATTAGTCATTAAATTTCAATTGCTGCTGAAAAGAATTCTTAGATGTTATGGAGAGATCTTGACATATACTATAGAAATTATAGGCTAGAACTTAACAGGGTTACATTATAATATTAATATTCAAGCAAAGGTTAGCATGGAATTGTTATATTAAGTGGAAATAATGTCCCTGAAATGTAATTGTTACTAGGCAATGTTTATTTTAATTTGAAATGGACTAGAATTATTTCTAGCTTTGTTTACTGCAGGCTTGGGTACTTAAAGGGAATTGAAATTAATGATGACATTTTATATTAGTTTTTTGTCCAATCTCAACATTTCCTTTTATCCATGTTTATAAATCATGAGAAGATTCCAAATATGTGAATAACACTCCCTCCCAATAACTGATATGGAAAGGCATTGTATTTTGGAATTTTTTTTTTGTATTGAACATGTTTATAGGTTATTTTTGCTTAGCCTGAAACTTCATTGTGTGAATTCAGCTGGCATGCTTCAAATCCTGTTTTCAGGCACATTAAAGTAGTATGCATCTAACAATAGCTAAGATGCCTGCTGGGTTCTAAGTGTTTTACACAAATTAACACATTTTATTCATTCACCAGTCCTGAGGTTGCAATTATTATTATTCACGTACAAGATGGGACTCTTAACAATTGTGCTATAGTGTCTCCTCAAGTCATAACATAGGCAAGGTTGGGGTGAGGAGAAGGCCTACAAGAAGTGTGGGAGATGGAAAAAAAAAACTACATTGCCAAGTGGTGAACACCGCTGATTGTAAGGCTGCCAAGTCCTGGGTCCTCCAGGGGCCTGAGGTGGAGGACCACTTGAGCCCAGGAGTTGAGATCAGACTGTGCAAAATAGGCAGACTCTGTCCCTTAAAACAAACAAACAAACAAACAAACAAACATAAAAGCTGATTGTAGGGTTCTGAGAGTGAAAAGTCATAGGATCTATTTGTTTGTCAACTTTAAATGTTAAACTCAGATGATGTTCAAGTCAATACTTTTGTTTTTAATTTTGAGTGGTTGCTGTATACCATGCAGTGGGCTAGGTGCTTTCACATGTGTTATTTTACTTCCTGTGTAGGATTTCTCAACACTATGACTTTTGGTTTTATTGTCCTGATTTTAGAATTAAAAAAACAAAAACAAGGCCCATAATTCTTGTGAGTACAGGAATGATCTGATCCTTATAGTAAGGGGGGGAAAATCCTACTTGTCTTGCCAAACTCATTCTGGAATTCTGATGTCCAAATCAAATAATGTATTGGGACAACTGCCAATAATTATATTTGAATATAGCACTTCTTTAGTGGCATGCTTAGCTCTTCTGTCTTTGCAGGAAAGGAGAAGAGAGCTGCCTAGTTTGTATGCTAACACAGTTACCTACTGCTTCATTGTGCTCTTGCTTCTATTAGCTAAGAACTGGGAGTCACAAGCCTCTCTGTTAAAAAGATTATCCTTAAACTGAATTGGTAGGAAATACTTTAGGACTTTGAACCAGCCCCATATGTAGGGGATGTAGACCCAAGTGCCACAGATTTGTTAAGTTGTCTCAACTAGGCAAATAGTTCTTGTCACTTTAATTTTCAGCTCCCTTGGTGCTGTCAGTTTATTGATCCTTAAATCATGTACCACAACTTCTATTTGCAAAGTTGCAGCAGTGTTTCAGTTCTGAAACTCATGGTGAATTATTAGAATCATGCAATCTCATTCCATTTTCTTTTTCTTAATATAATCCCAAAAGGAATTTTTGCAAAGGACTTTTTCTTTGACTTAGAAACATTTTCTTTAACTCTCAAATATGGGTTGGAGAGTTCTTTTGGAAATACTTTGGGGAAAGCCTACCACATACAATTTCCTCCCTTTTTGTAAATTTAATTGCTTTTCTAATGGGGTGGGAATAATTTTAGGGTAGCCTTTTTTTTTTTTTTTAACTGTATTTTGTCTTTGGAGAAGTCATAAAATATGGCCAACGCATTGCTCCAACACCTTTCAGGAAAAACCTGTTTATTGCCAGCCTGGTGAATGTGGTTGTTGCTAGTTGCAATTAGAAAGATGGTACTTAATCATGAGGTTAAAATTTGGGAGTAATCCATATTGGTGTTCATAAAAGAAATGGGAAGGTGCCTTTAACTTAATCTATACATAGATTTGAATTTTACTGTCTAAATGAAATTTCCATGTGATTTTTCTCTCCAGATAGAAGGAAAATAATCTTGAAGATCTAGTACCACATCATTTTCAGTAATGTATTATACTTGGGTTTTTGGTCTCATCACAGATAAGATAATGTGAATAACGTGTTTTTCTTTAAGTCAGAGAGCTTATAGTGTGAGATTCATTTTAATTTTGTGGCAAATACTTTATTTTGTGTTAAATTGTTTAAAGGTGCCTTTCAGAAAGTAAAAGTATATTTTTGCCATGATAAATTTTCAACTATATATATATTTAAATCCAAATTTAGTGTAGATTCTCATCAATTTTTTTCTCATTACATTATTGAAACAATGAGTTATATTTTCAAGTTCTCAGACAATATTTAAGTGTATAAAATGATGAAATGTAGATCTTAAATTTTACTAAATCAGTTTCTGCATGTGCAACATGAATAATTATTGAGAAAAGCTGTTTTGTGAGGCCAAAAGTGTAGCATGGGCTATGGATCCACAAGTTTGACCCTGAACTCTAATTTGCAGCATGGCCTTGAGTAAATCCCTTCAATTTGAAAGACAGCCCCTCATCAACGTAATAGTACCTAATAGTGAAGGGTTATTGTGAGGGGCCCTGTATGTGGCCATATTAGGCAGCATAAAATTTTTTTAAATTTAAAATATGGCTCCCAAATATTTTTTTTAAATTCATTTTTATTGTAAACAAATGGGATACATCTTGTTTCTCTGTTTGTAACATGAAGTAGAGGCATACCATTTGTGTAATCATACATTTACCTAGGGTAATAGTTTTTTATTCATTCTGTTTTTTTTTTCCCTCCCCCCACCCCTCCCACCCCTCTTATCCTTCTATACAGTCCCTCCTTCCTCCATTCTTGCCCCCCTCCCACCCCCCATTATTTGTCATCATCTGCTTATCAGTGAGATCATTCGTCCTTTGGTTTTTTGAGATTGGTTTATCTCACTTAGCATGATATTCTCCAGTTTCATCCATTTGCCTGCAAATATAGCTCCCAAATATTGAATAAAATTATAAGGTAATTATAAGTATGGTTTGGGTTCCTTTAAAAGATTTTGAACAATTCTTACTGCATATGTTTAATTTCTCAAATTACTCCTTTGGAATCAATTATAGAAGCAACCCAGGACAGGTACATTGTTTAACAGAATTATAAGTTTTCTTGAAGGGAAGTTTTATAATTATACATATATATATGCTTATTAGCATTGGTAGCCTGTGTTTTTCAGTATTTTGAAAGTTTGCCTGTAACTGTTTTATTAAGAACTTTAGAACATGTATTGCTTTTATATAAAAGAAGATTAGTATTTTAATGGAAGATTAATATTTTAATGGAAAAATTGTGACTTTTGGTAAGAAGTAGGAAATAGTACCATAGATTTGAATTGGGTATGGTTTTATTTTTATCCTGGAATTAGGTTTTTTTTTTTTATATCTTAACTAATTTCTGGCATACATTTATTGAACACCTGCTATATTATGGACTGGCATAGGACTCACGAAAATGATTTTATGTTGTGTTCTGACCTGTGCTGATCTTCAGTGATACTGAACGTGAATTTTTCCCCTCACACATGATGATCAGCTAGCCTAATGTTATTTTAATCTATGATTAAACTTTAAGGCAAACAGACTCAACTTTAGGTATAATATAAACAATATATAAATTTACATTAATAAAATGTATAGAAACTTCCGAAAATATTTGGGCATTTGCACATATACACTTGTGTAAGCTACCTTGTATACTTAGGCACACCCTGTGCTGATTTACGTTCTGTGACAAAATGGTACTATGAAAGGCAAACTTTAGCCTATGAATAACAGAATTCAAGTTCCATTTACATGTCAAGGAACAGCTCAATCAGCTGTGTATAGTCCTGTCTCATGCTTTCAGGCTTGATTATTGAAGTTTAGAGCCCTAAGCTGAGCGTGCCATTTCCGTATTGTAGGATATTTAGGTTGGACAGTTTCTATTTGCCAAATATTTATCAAATATATCCCAGTCATTTTTATAGGCCAAAATTGTTATAGTTAATCCCTAGGTATTATACATTTTAAAACCTTATTTATATTAAAAACATCATGTAACCTTTTTAATAATAGTTCTTCCAGGTATTCTTGAGGATTGCCTCTAGTCAATAGGTGCATGGTGCCAGTCAATAATATAGCTCCTGTTGTTTTATTGTCTGTGAGACCTAAAAAGGACAAACACCTCAATATAAGAGCATTACTACTCAGAAAAATATCCTAATTATAGTTATGAATGTTGGATCTGATTCTGAATGTGGCTCTGCCATTTCCTGGCTATGTGACCCAGGGCAAGCTACTCCACCTTCCCGATCCTAAACTTTCTCATTTATTTTGTCTGTTTTTTTGTTCGTTTGTTTGTTTTTTGAGATTAAAAAATATGTCTGATATTTGCCTTCCAGAAGATTCTGTTGAATGAAAACAAGTCATCCAATAGAAATATTAATTCAGTCTTAGGAGTAGCAGTTTTTTTAGTTTTAAAAACAAAACGACTGTTCTTAAATAATGGTGAATTGGGCTAGATAATGTTTGTTTTTTTTGAACACTGTTGAAAATACAGCGACCACCGGTGATTCCTGCCTCCACCCCACCTTTTTTATTTTTAATTTTTTTAGTTGCAAATGGACACAATACCCTTTATTTATTTATTTGTGGTGCTGAGGGTGGAACCCAGGCCTCACACGTGCCAGGCAAATGCTCTACCACGTGAGCCACAGCCGCGGCCCCTCCACCCCCACTTTTTATACATTCCTTCCATAGTGTCTTTTAAGTTTTTTATCATGGAAAAATTTAAACATATTCAATAGTAGGCAAAATAGTACGGCAAACTCTCACTGCCTGCCGCCTGGCTTGCCGGCTGTCGGCTCCTGGACGGCCTTTCATCTCGGCCTGGACGCCTCCCCCTTTCACATTATCCTGAAGCACTTCCCAGATGTGGTATCATTTCATCTGGAAATGGTTCAGGTATCTCTAAGAGATAAGGACTCTAAAAACCAAACCAAACAAAAGATATCTTTTAAGTTTTTCTTTTTGAAAGAGTGAGAAACTGAGGCAAGGCCCGCATTTCTGAAACTGCCCAGCCTGGTCTTAATCACTGCAGACAACGCTAAGGGCCCCATCTCCTCAGCCACCAAAACAAATAAATAAAAAGAACAGAAAAGGTCCAGCCAAAGTACCAGACGTCAGCTAGCGACCAGGAGTTTGGAGTCCTCTTTTCATCGTAGCCCTCCTCTGGGTTTGGGCGTCTGTGGACCAGTGGGCAGGAGCTCTGGAAGGAAGAGTAAGGAGAGAGGGAACAGGACTGGACGGAGTATTTTGGGTTTTTTGTTTTTTAAGAGGAATGTAGAAGTGTCAGGCGTGGAGGCACATGCCTGTAGCCTCAGCTGCTCTGGAGCCTGAGGGGGGATTGAAAGGTCAAGGCCAGCCTTGGCAACTTAGTGAGACCCTGTCCCAAGATAAAAAATTAAAAGGCCTTGGTGCGTAGCTGAGTGGTAGAGTGCCTCTGGGTTCCATTCCCAGTAACTGGCACATGCGCATGTGCCCTCAAAAGGAATGTGGAGCTTTGGGGTCTTTTGCAGGCCTTTGGCTCCACCAAACCTTTTCACTTCGTTGTCTTTGAATGCACAAATGCTGGACGCTTTCGATGGCCTGGGAATACTTACCCAGGCTGAGGGCATCGTTCCATGAAGAGTACAGTGTGGTGACCTGTTTTGTGTTTGAGGATGGACGAGTGCCTTCTGCCCGGGAAACTGGAGGCCTAAGGATGTGGGCGTGAGACTTGTGAGGACCCAAAGGGCAGAGCCCGGGCAGACGCTGCCTGGGGCTCACAGAAGAGAGGTGGGCGGTTCCAGGATACCGCTTGGGTTTAGGAGTAAAGATCGTGCATTCGAGGGGCGCATTCCCCTGCCGACCAGGCACTTACCAGGCCTAGCAGACAGGAGGAAGAGGAGCCCTGACAGCCAGTCAGGGTCTTCATGGTCTTTATCCCTCAGGGCTGGTTTTAGTACTATTTCCTTAAACCAATGGCTTTTTGTCTTGAATGGCTTATTAGGTAAGAGAAACCTTCTGTGATATTTGTAGGTTCAGAGATTTGGGTGTGTGATTATCTCTCTGAAAACATGCTGTGGGAAATAACAACACTGTTCTGAATTGTTCTGCTCTAGTCAGTACCTAATTTAACCTGTGAGTTTCCCTGTTGCACAGAGAGAAGGGGTGGAGGGAATGTTTACTCTGTTGACTGCCGGGCCTTGGTACCTGCTGGTGCGTGTCTTTTCTCATTTATTCCTCAGCACGGTTTTATATGGGAATCATTATTATCTTCTTTTTTTTTTTTTTTTTTTTTTTGCGGTACTGGGGATCGAACTCAGGGCCTTGTGCTTTCGAGGTAAGCACTCTACCAGCTGAGCTATCCCCCCAGCCCTATTATCTTCATTTTGAGGAAGAAATCAAGGCTCAATGCTGCTGCCGTATCAGCATTACTTGCCTAGTGAGTGACGACTTGAATGCAGAGCTTATGGTAGATTTCAGTGATTTCTTTCTGCCAGGCAAGGTAAGAATGAGCAGGACAGGGCTAATGATCCAATAACCGACTAGCGGGGCCTAGGGTGCCTGTTTGATTTTTTTTATACAAATAAGTGGTGATAATAAGTGTTTACCACATTCAGGATTTCTGATGCTTTCAAAATGACTATAGTTAGTTCAGTGAAGGAGGCATTAAAAAATGTTCTCAAAGGCTTTCCAGAGGGATCTTCTGATTCATTGGTTCAGGTGGGAACCAGATGCAGCTGTTGATCCAGTGAGAGTAAACCCCAGAAGACATTTCATCCTTTTGTATATAGTTTGTAATTCTGTTAGGGAACCTTTGGTTACCTGAGATCTCTGCCTCTGTGGAAGAGGTCATGATGAGAAAATATTAACTGAAAAGGGAACTTGCTAAGAAATATGAGATGCTACTGAACATAGTTCCTCCTACTTTAGATACTTACCTCTTTGACTTCAACCTTTGACCCTTGTCTGCATTCAGACCATGTAAATAGAATGAAGGATTTCATGCCTTACAGATGTCAACGGTAAACATTCTAGTTCATGACAAGATTCATTTAAATGAACTACTTCTTTGAACTTCTGCTCTGAAGCCAGACTCTGCCACTCAGTGTGTGACTGCAAGGGCAATTAGTTAAGCTCTCATAGCTTCATTTGCCTAAGATGAGGCTAACAACAGTAGTGACTTCACTTGATGGTGAGAAGGTAATGAAGTGAATGATGGATAATTCACACAAGATGCACAAAAGAGAGGTAGGAGGAACGTGTTAGCCACTTCCTCTATTGGTGGTGGTGAACTTACAGCATGCGCCCCACATGCTTTATAACTGGGTGTGAAAGTGAGGGAGCTCATGATCCCCATTACAGTCCAGTGGGAGATAGTCCTGAGTTTCTCGACATCCTGTGGAATGTCTGAGTGCAGAGGGGGTGGGCACAGGGGAGAGTGACCTGTTGCCTGCACAGGGATGCGAGGTTTATTTGGAAGTGGGATCCTACAAGTTGAATGTACCGTCGACTCTTGATGATCTGTGGACTTAAATATCATTTGATCCAAAAAGAATATTTACATTTTGAAAAAATCTTGGATTAAACTCTCATGACCTCTGATTAATTATGGGCCCCTCTGGCATCTCAAACTTCCTATTTATTTTGGCAGCTGACACACTGGCATAGACTTTCTTTTTAAACCAAAATATTTTTCTTTCCCTTCTTCACCAGGGAATGTATAAGCCAGAAAGAGAAGCATCCATAGCTTGATACAGATTCATAGCAGTCTGAAAAGCAATCACAGGAACAGATATTTTTACGGAAAGAGAATGAGTAAAGAGGATAGCTGATTTGGCTTTGGTTTTTAATAATTTGATTACATTCAACTAATTACATTTTGTTTTAGACTCAGTCCAGTCATGCCAAGACATACAAATTCGAGTTTATATAAACAACTGAGTGGCTGTGGGGACAGTGGTGGGTAGCATAGGGTATATTTAGATAAGAAAATTTAGGCTGAGGACAGTTACTACCTGTGAGCACAAGATTTAGCTGTCAACATCCCAACATCCAGCCCAAAAAATGGAACTTGAAGGGTTACATACCTCTCATTCTCTAATGGAAGTAAGTCTACTTTTATGTAACAGTGAAACCTTTGAGAAAAATTTGCCTTGTGGTTTCTAACCATGGCGTTTTGACAGATATAATGACTCTTCCCCTTGATAACATCCATGAGTGTTTAGCAAATGGTAGATACTAATGTTTACTTATTAAAATCCAAGATCATACTCTTCAGCCACAGTTTATCAAGGCAAGCCAAGGAGGACTGGGATATCCTAGGCAGTTTTCTGGTGATATGACTTGATTAAAAAAAAAAAAAAATCAACCTCAATAAATCAGTAATGAGCCTATCCTTTGCATAGGACATTTGACCAACAGTTTGAGAGAGAGGAGACACATCATTATTAAGCCAGAAGGCAGAGATTCTGTTTTTGGGTGAAAATGGAACCATATGCCTAAGGTACCAGGTATATAGAAGCCAGAGATCATATTTTAAAGTGAAAATATAAGTGCCGGATTTGTATTTTGTTCTTAATGGTGAGCCACTTACCTTTCTGGGCTTTTCTCAAATAGCAACTCCCTATTTGTTGAACTTGATTATAATCTTTTCCCAAGGTATGCATCTTAGAGCTTGGAAAAGAGAGCTTTGTTTTAGGTGTTGAAAGCAAAGCCCTTCTCTTCCTATGAAAACCTTAAAATGGTTCTTGTGGAATATTTAAGCTGGACTGTATACAGCTATCACTCATAGTATCAGCTACAAATCTAATGCAGCTAACCTGTTGGAATTGCATAACTCAGTGGTTCTCAAAGTGTGTTCCCTGGCATCACTTGGAAACTTGTGAGAAATGTGGATTCTTGGACTCTACCCAGACCTACTGATGAGAAACTCTGGAGCTTGACTCAGTAATCCTGTTTTAACAAGACCTCCAGGTGATTCTGATGTTCTCTCAAGTATAAAAAACATTGGCTTAGCTCATCATCTGAATGTTGAAAGAAATTGCCATGGCTGGGCATGGTGGCGCACGCCTGGAATACCAGCTACCTGGGAGGCTGAGCTGGGAGGTTCTCAGGTTTGAGGCCAGCCTGGGCAATTTAGTGAAACCTGGTCTCAAAAGGAAAGAAAATAAATTGCTGCAGATGATTATTTTGGCTTATGGCATAATTACAGTTCAGTTGTTTTTCTTGATAGTGATAGACCAACAGGTTCATGTGCTTCTGTGGCTACTTCTGGAATGTTATGAGAAGGCCTGTGCTCAGCTGTGTGCTGACGCAGGCCTTCCTATTTTGCGGCGGCAGGCAGCAGTTTTCAGGTGCATATTAAAGGTGGGGTCCTGCCCTTTGAAATGCTCACTTTGTTTTTTAAGAAGGTCGTTTTTATTCACTTTGATTTTCATAGTGGTCTTGTATAGTTTTTCTTTTAGAAATAGTCCTGTGAAGTAGAGATGACAGAAACAACCAGCCAGTTTGACATGCAGCTCAGCATTTTAAATATAAGAATTAAGATTGCAAAACAAAATGAGGGCTAAGCATTGTAATAAAGTGTGCTGTGTTGAGCCTTGAAGATAATTGGTGCTCTTATATTTTTGTGCATGATTATTAAGCTCACATGTTCTAGGATCAGAAGGTCTGGGTTCAAGTTCTGCCTCCTCTGCTTACGTGGCATTGAGAAACTTGTTTAGTTACTGTAAACTTCATTTTCTTCATTTCTGAAATGGAGTAACAATTGAACATCCCCAGTTGTCTAGGAATCAGTAAAACTGTATGCAAGGCATAATGTTAGCTGCTGCTATTATTAGTATTACTTCCAACTCTCCTGTGGTAACTTAGAGATACATTTGTAATAGGTCTCTAATTTGTGTGCCACACCTGTTTGTCATCTCCCAATGGGGAGAAGGAAGGTAAGACTTCTCTTCTTATGGTTTTCAGAACTCTGATATCATCCTGTTTTGTTCATTCTTTCCTTGATTACGTAATTCTTGATTACCTCCTGTTTGCGAGGCATTGGCCAGCATGTTCACGCCCTTTGAGGGAGGCCTCAAAGCAGAGGGCCTCCCTTATTCAAATGTGTGTCTGAAGTACCCAGGCCTCTGCCATGACGTTTCCCTTACCTCGGGACTCATCAGCTGCTTTGGTGCGACCCCTGGGCGCTGCTGAACTCTGCAGTAACCTGTCTATGTAGTAAACTGTATTTCCTATCCCAGTGGTTATTATTAAAATGGGAATAATATAGTCTAACTTAGGAGTTTTGAGGATTAATTAAGACAGAATTCATAAGGTACTGAGAATACAACACAGCACACTTTATTACAATGCTTAGCCCTCATTTTGTTTTGCAATCTTAATTCTTATATTTAATATGCTGAGCTGCATGTCCCTAACAGATGCTTAATAAAGGTAAGTTCTGCTAATTTACCTCTCCCCCCTTTCAGCTGCCAAGAGAAACTGGCAAAAGTGAGTTGAACAAAGTTGTCAGTATCTTTTGTAAAATATTTTTTAATCTCTCTTTTTTTTTTTTGTACTGAGGATGAACTCGGGCTGCTTAAACACTGAGCCACATCCCCAGCCCTTTTTTATTTTATTTTTTATTTAGAGACAGGGTCTCGCTGAGTTACTAAGTGCCTCGCTAAGTTGCTGAGGCTGACTTTGAACTCACGATCCTCCTGCCTCAGCCTCCCAAGCTGCTGGGATTATAGGTGTGTACCATCATGCCTGGCTAAATCTTTAATATTCTATCTGAAATCAGGACACTTTACTCCCTTTTCTCCCAACAAGTTATTTCAGTAATTTTTTAGAAAGAAAATAGTTGTTTGTATTATGTATTGTGTGATGAAAGTGAATTGACTGTTCAGACTCCCAGGACTTCTGGGAGGGTACCTCATTGGTTAGAGCATGTGCTGAACACGTGCGAGTGCCTGGCTTTACTCCCCAGAACTGAGAAAAGACTCGAGAGTTTTATTTTCTTACTAATCTACCTCTGACCCTTGCCTTTTTGTGGACAATATGTGGTGAACTTTAATTCGTCGTTTTTATCCACATTTTTAGTTCCTGCCATAATTTTCATTACAATTTATAAATTGGACATTTTGGAAGAGCACATACATCTTAGAATGTTGGAAACTAAAATACAAAAATGGGCAGGGTGTGGCTCAGGGGTAGAGAGCTTGTGTAGCCTGCACAGAGCCCTGGTTCCATCCCAGCCCTCAAAACCCAGGACAGAAACAAAAAGCAAAACCCCCAAGTACTTTGGAGCTGGGAAAGAGAAATTAGAGATCTGATCAGACCTCTTCCTTTTATGGATCAGGAAAACGTTCTGGAGGACAAGCATGCCCCGAGTAGTTGGGGCTTCCTGGGGTCTAACACTCATCACATTGATTTATGCTGATTTTCTTATTTTGGTCATCAGCTCAAGTTCAATCAAGAAGAGTTGTCACTTAACGAATTTTTAACTTTATAGTTAGTTTACTTTTTGGGAAATGGACCTAGAAAATAGATCAGTAATTATATCTGGTTCAGTTAGCAATTATAAGAGGCAAAATTGAAGGATGAAATTAGGAACTCAAAGCACTCTTACTTCTTTGATTTAACTCTCATTGGGTAGGAAAGCCAACATTGTTTTGCTGTGCTTATATGTTGGGTTTCTGTGTGTTTCTGTTCCTCTGCCTACTTCCTAATGGCACAGACCCTTCCAGTTTAAGTTTTTAAACTCATTGTATGTTAAAAATCGAAGAAAATCAGGGAGTAAGTTAAGAAAGATAAACTTTGGACCCTCTGAGATCAAAATATTTACTTGACAAAATGTCAATTACCAAATGTTAAAGTACCAAAGCATCATGTGAAATGACCTTTCGCTGGGTGTGGTGTCACCCGACTGTGATCCTGGTTCCCTGGGAGGCTGAGGCAGGAGGATACCTAGTTGCATCCCAAGTTGAAGCTTCAGCAACTTAGCTAGACCCTGTCTCAAAATAAGCATTTTAAAAAGGGGGCTTGGGATATAGCTCGGTGTCAGTACTAGAATGCTTGCCTAACATGGGAGGCCCTGGGTTTGATCCCTGGTACTATGGGGGGAAAAAAGTAATACATTAAAAATACTATTCAAATGTAGTTTATAATAAGTATAATTCCTAATATGGTTGGGTTCTGGAGAAGAATACATATTAGACTAGGGTTGGCAGGAATGTGGTGCTTGTTCCACTGGGCTTTATACTGTGCATTTACTATAATCACAGCAATCTGTTGAGGCAGTTTCCTTCCAAGTTCACATAGAACCTGAGAATCCTTCTTGATGCATCACAGTCGATCAGAGTGTGTATAATGTTATTTTCTTGTCACCTCGCAATTAAATCATAAAATTTAAAGGGTTTTTTTCCCAGTCCCACAAACCATTACTTAAATTTTAACTTTTCATTTAGAATTTTATCTTTAACATACGTCACCAATTAAAAGTTAGTGGTTATTAAGTTTAGCAAAAATGTATGTTCCAGGCAATGTACTTGAGGCAGGGGGCGCTATGAAATGATTTGCTAAGTTTTGGTACCCCATTTAGAAACTCACAGGGCTTCTTGACTTAATGGAAAGAGCTCTTCTGAACAAAGTCAAGCAAAACCCTTCTGTGTTGTATGCTTTCTTCAGCTGCTTCTCTTTGGTGTTCTTCATCAGTGATTGTCAGAGTGCAAGTTCCGGAAATTCACAAGGTTGCTTACTGCTTTACTTGCCTGAAAAAGAATAATAGGCCCAGTTCTTCCTCCTACTCCATTATTTATTTTGGCAAAAGAAAACATACAGCTCTATAGTGGGAAAGGGGAAATCTATAAACAAACCTTAAGATAAGGAAGTAGGAAAGAAGAAATATTTAAACATTTAAAAAATTACTTGAAGGGTTTCATCCATTCCTTGATGGAAACATTTGCACACTAATAGGATGTGCTTGAGACACGGCGGGACAGAAATTCCCCACCTGTTTTGTACCATGGCACACGTAGACAAGGTGGTCTTCCAGGGACACCTCACCGCACACCCTCTGCCAGTCCTGCAGGCTGAGGGGATGACTGGGTTGGCACATAGGTGCCCATTTGTGGTGACCTCCCTGGGAACATTGGACGTAGGATGCAGTTCCTGCCCTTGGGAACCTCACCGTCAGAGGACACAGTCAACTGAACTGTGACCCCGAAGTCTGGCCTTCAGGGTGGGTGTGTGTGGGAGATGGGTTCTGTGGGCGGCCCAGTTATCTGGTTCTGGACTCCGAGAGGAGGGCCAGCCCAGCCGCAGCCGGTCTAGCTGGTGTGTCTTGGACGAGCTTCTGCAGCGCTTCCCTGCCCAGGTGTTGACTTAATTCAGTGCTCGAGGAGCGCAGTTCTGGCCATGTCCTCCTGCTCTCTGTGGACCTTGCTGAGGAGAAGTAGGTGAGGAAAGGTGGGAAGGAGGTTTTGGGGTGCGGCACACCACTCTCAGACAGAACAGCGTGTTAAAGACCCGGCCTCTCGAGGGCGCTGCCCCAGCCTCCGTGGAGAACCCACACCGTCCTTTCTGCTGTTGCTCGTATCTGACTAGAACTGCAGTCAAACGCCAACATCCCGGGACGCACAGTTCGTATCAGAGCGGCTCCTTCGCCGAACACTGCTGGGGGTCCTCATGGTGGGGCAGGTGAGCATGCAGGGTGTGGTGTTAGAGAGGCACAAGGGAGAAGCGGCAGCTCCATCGAAAGCGCTCTCCTGTGAAGGACAGTTTCTGTCAGCCAGATGTTCTAGAAGTTAGCTAGGAAACCAGAAAAGGGAGAGCCCAGAAATTTAAGCAAACAAACAATAAAATTAGGAGGTGAATTTTTTTAAGAAGCTAAAGTTTTGAGTTAAAAAGTAATGGGCCAGGCGCAGCGGCACATACCTGTAATTCCAGTGACTTGATGGGCTGTGGCAGGAGGATTGCAAGTCGGAGACCAGCCTCAGCAATTTAGGGAGACCTGGTCTCAAAATAAAAAATAAAAAGGGCTGGTGAGGTAGCTCAGTGGTAAAGTACCCCTGGGTTCAACCTCCAGTACAAAAGAAAGGAATGTTGGTAATGTAGCTGAGTGGTGGAGTGTGTGCTTAGCACACCCAAGTCCCTGGGTTCGCTCCCTGGCACCAACAATAAAAAAATAAGGAACTGAAGAGAGTCATGGAACCTGCTGGGCTGACTTCTTTGGAAGCTTGTTGACTGTGTGTGTGTGTGTGTGTGTGTGTGTGTAGGGGTGGATCAGAAGCATGTATTGCTTCCTCTCAGAGTAATATGAAAATGTTTTCATCTCCTGCATTTAACTTACTAGCTGTGCTTTAATTTTAGTTATCTGTGGTAGTCTTCACCCTGAGGAATGCCAGAGCAGTGGGATGTTATATATTTTAGGAGTCCCCACCCATTCTTAAAATGTACTGGGTTAAGCCAGGGTTTTAGAGGAACAGCACACCCTACGCCCTTTCTTCCAAGCTGAGATTGTAAATAAGATTGAGATAGTCTTTGGTTTTCTCATCTAGATGCTGACTCTGATCTGTGTCTTTTATCCTTTACTTATCAGGGAAAGGGCTGGGTTGTTTGGGACCTCCTACTTTGTGCCTGGCGGGTAGGAAGGGATAGAACCTGCTTCAGCAACTCCTCATTGTCTCCTTGGGGGAAGCTTGTGGCAGTAAGAAAAGCTCTCCCTGTGTCCCATCATTCCAGATTGAGTTTTATATTGGGGGAGGGGAGATTAGACCAACTTTTTTTTTTTTTTTTACATATTTTACGTGTGTGTATGGGGGGTGTTGTCTGTATTCTGAATGAGTTGTTAGTTTTAAAAATTCTTTAGAGAAGGTAAATGATTAGAATTCAAGGACAGTCTTGGTAATACAGAGATAGATAAACCAATCATTTTTATTTTCTTTCATTGAGAGCATAATTTGTCTTTTCATGATTAACCAGTGATATTGTTTTGGAATACTTTACTATTTAGCTATCTAACAAACATTTGATGACTATGAGCAAACCTTGACTTATAAGAAAATATTATCCTGAGAGCACACAGAGATGCCAGTTTAGAAGTCAGTCTTGAAACAAACTTAGAAAGCTTTGCCACACTATTACAGTCTCAAGTGGTAGAAAAGATAGATTTATTTATATTTAATTTAATGTTCTTAACTACTATGGAGATTAGTTTTAATGGTTTATGCTTTATTAATAAAAGTGATGCTTTGTTGAAATAAATTGTTAAAAACAAAATTACTCTCTACTGAGCTCTATATACTTTTGTAGTTTTTGATGTTTTGAAAGTATAAATAATAACATTTAGTAATAATGTACCTGATACAGAGCACGAGTACCTTTGCTATTTTTTGATCTCTGTCCCAGGAACTGCAATTTGTTTTCCTATTTTTACATGTAAATGCTGTTTTAAAAAGTGGTTTGTGGTTGTTTGGTTTACAGGACCGCCCCAGGGCATTTGATATGCACTCCCTGGAGAGCTCACTCATCGACATAATGAGAGCAGAAAATGATTCCATTAAAGGTAAGTTGAGAAATGTACTGTTCTATTTTAGTAAATTGTCAGAACATATATTATGTATTTAATCCAATGAGCAATATAGCCAATATTTTGGAATCCTATTTTGTATCAAGTTAGTGCTATCAATTTTACACATGAACTCTTTGTTAAAAAATCAAATAATATTTGATGGGCATCTACAGTAGACCCATCGTGATACCAAACTAAGCCCAGCAAGAGGACTAATTGGTAGAAGTGGGCAGTTAACTCAAAGACATGAATTGTACTCTTAATTATTTTTTATGTATCAGGCAAGAAAACTTCTTAGTGTGTCTACCCATTTAGGCCAGTGATTAAACCAAGAAGAGTCAAGTCTTCATAGATTTTTTTTTTTTTTTTTTTGCCTAGTTGCACATTTTTTAAGATGGCCAACTGTTTTCACAATTAAAATAAGTTTTGTAATTTAAGAAAAAATTTTATATATTATGTTAAAAAAGTAGTACTATTCCTATTTGGTTTTTGGTCTCAATTTTGGTACTGATTAGTTGTGGTATCTTGAAAAAGCATTCAGTTTGACCAGTCCTATTTCTTCATCTTTATGATATAGGACTTACAATCACCTGGGAGCTTCAGCAATAAAATTCAGATGCCAGCCCCACCCATATGTGGGATAGGACCTGACAGATTCTTTTTAATGTCAGGCGCAGCATGTACCTTCATTGAGAATTACCAGACTAGATGTTCTATAAGGGCCCTTCCTCTGATTCTGTGAAAACTACTCCTCAAAATAGAATAAAATGTTGTTTTTCACAAACATCTCAGTTTACTAAAAATTGAAAACCAAGATTTTTTTGTATTTGTTTTGTAGGGCTACATCCCTCTAGCCCTTTTACTATTTTATTTTGAGACAGTGTCTGGCTAGGTTGCCCAGGCTGACCTTGAACTTGCAATTCTCCTGTCTCAGCCTCCCATGTCACTGGGATTGCAGGCATGCACCACTGCACTCAGCTACAGATTCCCCCCCACAAAGAAATTTGGAGTATTTAGTACATTGGTCACCCTACATATTTGTTAGTTCCTTCGTTCATTCATTTGGCATTTAGGAACCTGCTTTGTGCCAGACATAGAACTTTGCACTGAGGGCAAAGGTGGCAAGTGGTAACCAGCCAGTTAGTTTTCCTTTGAGTTTGGTTTATCATATTAAAAAATAAAAGGAATACTTTGGGGATTCTAGACATGAAAAATAATGTGTATAAGAATATGCATCCATCTCATGAGTTAACTTTGAAATAGCACTGTTTCAAAGGCCTTTTAAGAAAAATTTGAAGGCCATTGCTGAATTCCTCATGAGATTCTGGCAGGTAATTCCAGTCTAGATGCATGTCTGTCTCTCCAGAAAGGTGCCCTCAGCCTGGGTTTTGCTCTTGCTCCTTCCCCCATTCTGACTTTGGGTGTCCTTCATTCTCTCCACTCTTGGTTCTCTCATCCTGAAAGGTGAAGAGTGTCTAAGGCCATTTCTAGCACCAGAAAAACTGTGTACTTAAAAAGTAGCTCCAGGAAAAACCTGAGTAAGGTCTGGGGTTGTACATGTCACTGTCTGGGCTGTGCTGTAGTATGTGAGTGTTACCATTTGGCAACGCACAGATAAAGGTGCATGAGAATCTCTCTAGTACTTTTTGCAACTTGGTGAGAATTTATAATTACTTCAGAATTAAAAGTTAAGTCCAAAAAAATAACTGAAGGACGTTCATTTATTTATTTGGCACTGGGGATTGAACCTACATTCCTAGCCTTTTTTTTTTTTTTTTTTTGATTTTGAGGCAGGGTCTCTCTAAGTTGCTAAGGCTGGCCTTGCACTTACGATCCTCCTACCTCAGCCTCTGAGTTGCTGGGATTACAGGCAAGCGCTGCTGTGCTAGGCTCTTTTATTCCTAATGTATTTAATTTTTTCAACCATATTTTTTTGAGAGCCTCCTACATACTGAGTACCAGGAATGATAGGTAGTCAAATCATTTTTCGTGGTAAGTGCCTATGGTTTTTATCAGAGAAAACACAGGTTACAAACAGCAGTAGATATACTTTATTATGTGAATTTTCTAAGAAGCAAACCTCTAACTGGTACTGAAATAGATATGAAGAACTTGCACACATTATTTTAGGATTAACTGCAGGATTTCCTTGGTTTATCCATTTTAGCCAGGATATCTCATGTTTATGTCCATCTTCTAGTTTGCTAAGTGGATTATTATATGAAGTTCATTTTTATTCATTCCTTTTTTAAACATATTCTCCTCAATTTTACCTATATTCTCTTTAGCCAATTCTGTAAGGATAATCAAAAGTTAAATGACAGAAAAAATTATGTGTGATTGATCTAGTCTGGGAACCTTAGGATTTTGTGAAATTATAATTTATAAGAAGCAGCATGACAGGGTGGGAAAATCATGGGTTTTTGGCGTCAGGTCTAGATTTAAATCACCACTCTGCCATTACATTCTGTGGTGTTCATGAGGTTTAAATGATATGATGTATCTGTAAAATCCAGCATGTGCCTAGTTCAGAAGACACTCAAGGGATGATATGGTATGTTACTAAATATCTATTAAGGCCTTTTTCATGTTCCTCAAATAAGAAAGCCAGCTTCAATGTAACTTTAGGTATTAAATGAAATGTGTGTTTTTTCCTTCAAAGAGTAATAAAGAATTCATAGATAAGGGCAGGGCCTGCAATGCTAGTTTATAATTATGCTTGACTTTTTTTTTAAAACCAAGATCATAAACTTGATATCATTGTAGTCTGTTATTACCCAAATGTAGTTTTGCTTATGGGAATAGTTTATTTCTTATCATACTCTGTTTCAAGTTAGTTTAAGGAATACCATGATTTTAACAGTGATTCTCTTGTGAGAGTTGGTTTAAAGGTAATAACAAAATCTGAATACCTTAACTAAGTAACAGGGTTGTTTTAGAATAGGTATCTAAAATTTGCCAATCCATTTTGAAAGTAAATAAATAAAATACCTCTCCCAGTGCTCTGCTTCCTAGGAACAGAAATAGAAATTGGCGTTAATTCTATGAGACTAGTAGAGAGCAATATCTCTCGAGAAAAAAAAATGTAAAAATTGAATTAAAAGGATTAATTGGAGAATTTTTTAAAACATGAAGGCAGATTTTATATTTGAATTCATTTTATGTTAATAATTTCACAAAACATATTATGAATAGCCCCATTTATTTTTATCTTTCATTGACAGTGCTCATAGATATGTGGTTTGTGGCTGTATTTAAATAATAAAACCTAAAACTGATACAAAACTAAACATTGAATCCATTGATGTAGCTTAATTAATTACATGAACAAAAAGTCAAAAAATTGAATTTATGTTTCCCCTCTGGGAAAAAAATCATCTCTCTTGATGTTGTGGTGTTTAAATTTTTTATTTTTGCCATCAACAAACAAGATGCTTGATATGCCTAGAGAACTTCAAGTATAGTTTTTGATTTTGTTTATCACTGTGTTGATTCCAGCTGGCTTCCTTAGAAACCTTTTATCTTTTTTTTTCCAACAAATGTTCAGGAGGACTTTGTCTTCATTTCATAATTTATGTCAGTTTCTTTTTAAAAAATAACTTATTCTACAACTATTTTTCTAAGAATTTTAAAGCTACTATCATTTTCTCCACATACAGGGACTTAGCTCCTTGGGGAGGGACAGGGTCCGCCCTCTACCTTATCTCTGTGTTCTTTCTCTGGTCAGCTGGCAGGTCTCTGTGTTATTTTTATCCTGGAAATTGTGCCTTGCCTTCTCCATAACCAGCGCCAGTGACAGTTCACAGAAGCTTGTCCCCAGAGACCAATGTCGTTTTCTTTGCTGCACACGCAGTCTCATAAGCCAGGAGCCTGAGCTACAGACTGATTCTGAATTTTGATCACCCGCACGGCAGCTTGCGCATTGCTGCAGTATTATTGAGCTTATCAAGAATTTTCTTTCCCTGGACAGAAAAATATTTTACTATCATAGATGCCCAGATGCTTATTTTGGGCTTATTTTATCCTACTATATTTGTGGTTTTTTTTCCTCGCCTGTGAAATTGGTACTTATTATTTAGAAATAGAGCAGCATGAAATAGATTAAAACCACATGTGAGTACATCTGTTTTCAGCCTTCTGAAACATAGGTTGGATACAGTGACATAAAGATTCGTAAAGCAGTGTTTTATTCAGCGTGTCCTGTAAGACAGACCCCCACCCCCACATGGGAAGGGAATAAAGGAACATAGGAATAAACCAAGAAGCAGTAGTTATGGAATGGAGGCACTGGATAAAGAGACAAAAAATAGTACTTGAAAATTATCAGATGTCAACAGAATGTACAATTCACAATTTCATAGGAGTAGCTGAGTGTTTAGAATTTGATATATGAAAACAATTCAGTATCCAGTTTGCTTCATTCACTAGAAAGCAAGAACAAAGGCAGTTGTCAAAACATTATGGTTGTTCTTCAGATAATAACTGAATTATGAGTCAGAATATCATCCTAATTTTTCCTTTGAATATGGTAAAAATGGAGTCTTTTCTCATCATGTGTTTGAGAACGTATCTTGCTTTCAATTTTTAGAAGAGGGAGACTTGGCATACCCACCATAACTCCTGGAAGTTTCAGGCATTTCAGATATTTAGTTTGAATGCAAGCAATAAGGATTGCATTCAGCATGGCAGGTCTTTTATAGATGCCCATGTGCTCAGGAAACCGATGGCGGATGTGGAGTAAGTAGTGGGTCCTTGTTACACAGTCAAACCCGTCACTGCCTCACTTGCTTCATGCATTCATTTAATTAAATTTTATTTTAAGAGTTGTCGATCTACTCCAAAAACGCTTCGCATTTAATTCCTGATTGCCGAAGGTGTTGTGTCCTTCATTTTAATATAATCTTGATGGTTTTCTTTCTTTGCACATTATGTTTAGGGGCCTTCTCCCTCTACTTTTCATTGCTGTAAAATTTGTTTGCAACAAATGCTTAAATGAGTGGGCAAGTGATGATTCCATCTGTGCCTCTTTTCTTTGTTGCTAAGCAAAAGAATTTATAATATTCTTCTAGAAGAAAATCATGAAACTTAGTTGCAAGTTTAGTGTAAAAGCTTGTTTCATTAATTTCATATAAGATTTTTTTATGTCACTGTAAAAGTGTTGGGATAATAATTTAAATTATTTAATTTATTTAAATTATTTAAATTCTATATCTTTATTGTGGGGAGAGAATGAATTTAGTGCTACTTGTTAAGATAAATAATAGCTAAGAAACCTTAACTTTTTTTGGATACGCAATTCTCTTAATATTCCTTTATTCCAGATTGCCACTACTTAGTTCTCTGTATTATAGAACAGACATTCTCTGTATTGGAGAACAGACATTATATTCTGATAAACAGATGTTTTAGAACAGATTTTATATGGATATGAACTTTATGTAGACTGAGAGCTCTAGAAACTTAGTGAGTTACCAAGATAGGATTAAATTTTTCATTTATTTAAATCATGTGTTATAAACGTGAAATAATTTGGACATAAATAAAAATTTTAAAGATTAGAGGAACTCCTACTGAAATAGGAGTTGCTTTAGGATTAGAAGGATTTATTTCAAGGAATGGTTTGGGGGGATCAGTATCATTCTTACAGTGTTTAACCTTTCTCTATCTAAGTCAGTTTTTCCTGTGGCAATTTGAGAATAGATAACTCTGTACCCCAGCCACCCCCAACCTTTTTACAGGGTTAGGTGACCATTTTCCTTTAAGAGACATCTAGTGAGGCATGATGCAAAATACCATACAGAAGAAATGGACAGTGCAAACTAGCTAATTTTCCTTGGATTCATAATCAAATTTCTCCTCTCCAAATAAATTGCTATTGTATGATATCAAATGTCTTCTGGCAAATCCAGGGATCTTTATGTATTAAGAATGTCAGGATCCAGGCTCAGCCCTCCAGCTGCCCTGCATGCCTGATCAGAGCCTTCCTGGATTGCTGGTTCTTTCTTGTTCTGTTTGGGTGATACCAAATAATTCAAAGCAGCAGAGTAGGGGAGTGGCTGAGTCTCCAGAGAGTAGAAAACTTCCTTCCTTCAGGAAGGCTCCTGGGTAATGGGGAGAGATACATAGCCAAGTGTACAGTTTAAACTGGGCTGCAGCTAACGTGGTGTGTGGCTATTAGACATGAAGTGCATTTCCTCTCCTTCTGAACCTCCCTCTCCTGACCAGGGTAGTGGAACATCCCATGCAGTCTCCTTTGCCTTTACTTGTGCAGTAGGATGGGACCGGGCTTCTGTGTTGAGGTAACTTTGGTTGTGAGGAAGAAGAGGGCACAGTTATGTGGCATGGTTTGCTCTGTGTCGCTGCCAGTGCAGGGCCTGTTCTTAACTTGAACAGCTGCCTGCTTTCCTGTTGACTTTTGATCAGGATTTATTGGATTTCTTAGGGCCCAGTGTGGGCAGAGTTTATGGAGGTGTGGACTTTGAACAGTGTGCTGTACCTTTGCAGATTTGGGTTTGCCTTTGTTTTTGTCTTTTTTTTTTTTTTAAGGGAGGAGGGAAAGGGGAAATGCCTGGGAGAGAAAAAAATGTGATGTGTGAACGTTGATTGGCTCATAGAATTGGACTGGGATCACCCTCGCTGTGCCTCTGAACTGAAACCAGCTCAGTCTGTACGGAGCACGTCTTATGCACTGGCCAGATCCTTATGGGCCCTATTCCTTACGTAACATGCCCTGAAAGTCAAAAGTGCTGATCTTCTGCCATCTGTCCTCCGCACATTTGTGATTGGGATATTTGACTCTTGTTTTTATTTGTTCTGAAAATCATACAAGCAATTGTCATATTCATGATGTGAATCCACAATTGCTTAGGCAGTCCTTTACTTTCATCTTGAATATTGACCACAGGAATTCTGCTTTGAGTTGGTGAGGCTACTCTGATTCTTACCTGGGTGAGGAGGGGAGGTGGAGAGGAGCTTTTTGTGTGTTATGATTGAATTTTGTTGATACACATGCAGGGCAGGGACTGGTAAAGTAATAAAGTAGATGTGGTAATTAAACACTTTAGAGATAATAAATCAGAAAGCAAGCAATAATCAAGTAGCAAATTAGATACATTCCTTTAATGTCTTTACATTGTTGCATTAAGTATTATGTATGTAGAGGTGGATTTTACCAGATAGACAAAAATAGTAATATTCTCCATTTAGAAATGAAATCTGAATAAAATTTAAGTACTAAGGCTTTCAGACTTTCAGCAGTTTGTCACTGATAAGTATCAGTGACCTCTCCATTATCTAAAAGAGAAAGGGTTCACATTTCTACAGATTCCCTGTTACTTGTGCTACACACCTGATGAATTTTGTGTGCAGTGTACCTTTTGATAGTGCCACTTATTTTTCTTTCTAATGTCTTTCTATTAAATTTCTATAAAACTATGTGGAGAGGGGCTGGGGAGATAGCTCAGTTGGTAGAGCGCTTGCCTTGCAAGCACAAGGCCCTGGGTTCAATCCCCAGCACCGCAAAAAAAAAAAAAAAAAACTATGTGGAGAGGTGATTCTTGCTTTCTCTCTTGCTGGTAGTTACTGAAACAGCCCCATATACTTATATCTGCTTAATAAACCCTTTGTCATTGGTGAAGGTCTTGAGGCCTTCCTTGATCCTGTTATGTAATCCTGGACTGTGTCATCGGGTGACTTTGGGGGAGGGAAAACTGTCATAAAAATATCTAAGATTCTTATCACATGCAGTTTAGCAACAGGAAGAAAGGAAGAGTTCACATTTGTGCCATAAAAATTATTGCTTCCTGATGATATGCATGGAATTTTTACCTGAATGCTGTATGCAGTTGATTAATTCATCAGCTCTATGTGCCTGACTTGTGAATTTATTTTTTTTCCCTCATGTTGCCTCTGTCCTCACTATAACAGTTTAAAAGACTAAGAAGAAAGAAAGAAAGAAACAAGCCAAAACCCCAGAATAAACCACATTGAATTTGTTGCTGCTTAGCAGTAGAGTTTGTGTAAATCAGACTTTTTACTAATTTTAAACTAGTTACTACTCTTTGAAAAAGCTGTTGCAGTGGCCAGCATATGCTGTCTCTGGGCTTCATTGTTTTGTCTAATTGGCTGGTTCTGAATTCATTCCCACACCAGTGCACTCAGATCTAAAAGCAAGCCTTTGTTTTATCCCTGGTATTACCTGGTAACCAGTCAATTAAGAACATTAGTGGGACTCTGAAGGAAAAGCAGTTCCATAATCTCTTTGGAATCTAGTTGGGCAGATGCCAGATGCTATACATTGGGAAAGGGAAGGAGGAGTTAGCCAATTAGAGGGCCCTTTTTAGTGCTTGGGAAACCAACAATACAGCACAAGTCTTAGTTTGAAGACCAGCCTTGATTAATTGAAGTATAAAGAACTTAAATCTAACTTCTACTGGCTATAATATCCCAAATAATAAATATCTACCTTGGTTGCCTAAATAGAGATATTGAAATCAGCTACTTGATCTCTTTATTGTAATGATCAGGAATTGTTAACATGTAATACACTTCTCAAAGTATTAAGAAATAAAAAGAAAAATTTAGGATTGTGCTCAAACCTGGCTATGCTGTCACCAGCTGTGTGGCCTGAGGTTGGTCATTTCTCTTTTTTTACCTGTAAACAGAGGGGTTGATCTCAATGATCTTTAAATTACCATAGGCAGTTCTATATAGTCTTACATTACAAACTTCAAAGTTTTTACAGTTAAATGACAGAGTAGCACGTAGATATCACGTGGGTCTGAGCATGGCAGTATTTCATATTGAAAAGCTTGTATAAGGGGAATAAGCAGAAACTAGTCAAACTGAGTCAGTTGAATGAAGGCTTTGCTTCTAGACTACATCTTTTCTTTGAGATAGGCCTAAAAATTGTTTAGGAAAAACATTATACTTGGCCTCTAGAAATGTTTCTGTTCTCCATTTGTGGACCATGAGTCTCTTCAGCTATGGGAATCATTTCATGGAGCCTGTGGACCCATTAGTGATCAAGCATTCCAGTTAGGTAATTGGTGTATCACTTCAGTCTGTGTGATTATCTTCTAGGAGCACAAGGATGCTGATGTAATGCAGTCAAAACACATTTAAATGTGTCACAGATCTCAGATTGTTCCTAAGGTTATTTAGTTGAAGTTTTAGTTGTTTTATGTGTGTTTATTCACTGGGTGGGGGTTGAGTGTAGAGAGGTCTTCGATCGTTGTCATGGAGGGAGCCTCTGGGAAATAATCTTGTTCAAGGTAGGTCTTAATAGTTATAAAGGCTACTAAATACTGTTGCAGAGGCCTTCTCCACTTGTTGCACTTCATACTCCACTGTTAGCATGCTCCCCAGCAAAAGAACGCAGCATAGAGAAGGGATGAATCGAGGAAAGGCTGAGGCGGACACTCGCCACGCTACGTGGTCATCTTCACCAGAGAACAGGTCAGCGCACCCTCTGACATCTGAGCCAACATTTTGCTCTCAGGGCAGGGCTATGCATATGGGGACATCCTGGCATATGGCTGCTTCTGGGAAGGGAGACAGGGGCCACTAAAACCTCTTTAAACCATTTGACTTGGAAATATCTTACCTTATAGCCTCTGCTTATAATCCAGCTTCACAAACATTTGAGCATGTTCTGTGTACCAGGTAGGTTGAAGGACACTTGATGCATTTTCCATTCTGAGGTAGACCTTGACATCCTGTATGAACAACAGTGTTAACAGTCAGTCCCAAGTTTCAGGGCACTTTAGGTACCATTTTGCTGACTTTTACTGAGTGTCCCTTCTGAGAATGATCCCAAACCTGAATCTGTACAGTAACTTTTTATTTAAATTTTATGATCTCTATTTTTATAGTTGAAAACCATCAAAGCTTAGAGAGATGCAAGAGCTTCTATAAAGTCCCTCCCCTTTCTAGGTACCTAGAGGTTGGGATAGGCACACAGGGCCTCTTGCCCCTGGTTCAGTGGCTCAGGCATTGATTAACCTTTAAAAGGGAAACAGAGATTAGAAAACTTAAACACTTTTGGCTGTATGCTTTGACACAGAAGATGTTAGCATTTCCTAATTTTAATTTAGGAGTCTAGGGACTGAATTTTGAAATATGTATTTTTTCATAATGATCTTCTGTAAAAGACTTGGATATCAGACTTGAGGGCTTCATATATTGAGGAGAGGAGGTCAAGATAGAATCACTGAGGGGACTTTTCCAAGTTGGTTATTCTCTGCCCTGATTCTGATTCACTGGGTCTGTCACGGGACTTAAGCACGTGTTCTCCCCAAGTGATTCAGATACACTGCTCTCCCTCCCCACCCCCACATCCCCCACTCCACTTTGAGAATATCTGTGAAGTCCAAGGCTGGCTGAGGCCATTCATACAACAAATATACATCAAGCATCTGCTGGGCTCTAGGCAGTATGTTAGACTCTTGACGTCAAGCAGGCACTAAAAACAGATTCCAGGTCTCATGTAGCTTATTTTCCAAATAATTAGCAAAAATATTTGAATAACTTGTTTGTTATTTAATTTTGAAGGCTAATGAAGTAAGACTCAGACCCGTGAGTGTGTATAAGAGAAAATAGGGACTGGGCATTCTGAGAAAGAGCAAAGACTAGAATTCTTGGATTAGGTGTGAAATTCAAGTACAGTCTTCATTAAGTTTCAAAAAGCTGTTAGGCCTTATTTGAAATAAGTGATTAAAGTTGATGATAGGTCTGTATGTTGAGCCAGCTAATGACTTGGTTCATTATTTTTGGGGATTTGGATTTCACTACCAGTTTTAAGGACAGCTGTTTGTCAATGCAGGGGTAGTAGTCTGTTTTATAAAATAATGATTATAAATAAGATAAGCACTCTTTTTATTAGTTTTTGTGGTCAATCAGAGAAACAATCCAGCATTAGTTTGTCTTTTTTTATGTTCATGTCAATATGGAGAACCATTTTTGAAAAATCTTTTTTACTCTGGAGGCAGTTCTACAATTCTTTATTCAGTGGCTCTTTTAAATCGTGCTTCTCAAAACACATGTGTCTTTTAATCAATCTTTTTGCAAATTAACTTAGAAGAACTTTAGTTTATTGTCTTGACCTTCCCCCTCACCCTCTGAATTACTTACAGATTTTATACCATTCATAGGTTGGTTTTTCTACTTTTCTTTTCACTCTGTTATCCATTTTTTTTTTTTTTTCTTTCCTTAAAGTTGACTTTGGCTGGTTTAGTTTGGACCAAAACCATGCCTAGTTTTGTAGAGCTTTAAAGATTGCCATTAATCACTGGTATCATAACATCCTCTTAAGGCAAGTTATCTTGTAGCTCTGTCCTCTAAATGTGGCAGCCGAGTCAGAAGGCTTCTGGCAAGGATAAAAATAGCCTCCTACTTGCTTCTCTGCTGTTGGCTTTTCTGGCAGTAGGAAATCTTTTGAATTCCTTAATTGGGTCAGTTCCTTGCTGGCTTCTCTAGACATTCCCTTCTGCCTGGAATTCTTAGATGATTTTAGATCTTACAACTTTGCACCTGTCATGAGTTGTTGTCAATCTTTTCTTTACACGAAACCTTTCTTAATCTACAGAAATTTATTCCGTTGACTTAATTGTAGGTCAATGTTTTTGCCACTATTACAGTCTGTTTTTCACTGCTCTATCACAATTTAAAGATTAAATTTTACTTTTTAGCACAAAAAGATCCTCCTTAGTTTAAAATTAATAGGAAAAAAATTAAGTTGAATTTTCAAAGTTCTCCTTTCCTAAAAATTCTTTTGTCTACTTGCTAGTTTGGCTCTAATAAAAGTAAGGAGTTAGGTTTTTCTTCCTTTTTTATTTCCCAGAGAAGAATTGTATCCCTGTTTGTAACCAAGGACACTAGCAAACTTCATTTCTCTGGAACCGAAAAATCCCCCAGATTGTCCCTCCCTTCACTGAGGTTCCAGTTTGGAACTGACTAGCCAAGAGAAACCCTCCCTCTCCCTTCTCTCTCTCAAGTGGAAAATTATTGGCTTTCTCTGGCTAGGGAGTGGAAAGGAATTAATATTCATTAGGCACCTACTGCATCCTGTAGACTTTTCTTGCTGTTCTGCAAAAAATTATCTCAGTATTGTCTCACAACAGCTTTGTGAAGTAAACAGAAATGTGGATCTCTGTTTTCCTGAGATTCAGTAAAGCTAGGTATTTGACATAGGCCGCAAGATGAGATGGATTTGATTCTACCCTTTCCACTGTGTCTTTCAAGGCAGAGAGACCACCAGTTGCTGACTTTGTTTCATTCACTCATACATTCTTTAATTCACTTGACAACTGTTTATTGAGCACTTTTCTCTGTTCCAGGCTCAGGATGCAAGACCTAAAATCTATCCTCAAAGATTTTGTTGCCTTAGAGCAAGAGGGAGCTTAGAGTGGGTAAATAAGGTTCAGTGCAGGAAGTGTCAAGGACACTGTACACTTGGGGTTATCTGAGCCAGAGCATGGGTGGCTTGGGGCAGGGAAGACTTCACAAAGGATGTGAACCGAAGAGGAGGTGGAGGCTTGGGTGGTAAGACATTGGAGGCAGGCAGAGGAGGGCCCTGGAGAGAGGAAGTAAGCTAGAAGTAGAAGTCATGAACCAGGAGTCTGAATGACTGGAGTGCCTGATGTGAGAAGGGAAATGCAGTGTGCAGAGACAGGAAAGGGCGTGGATTCGAGGATTTTTATAAGTCCTGGCTTTGAAACTGAAAGCCAGATTCATCTCAGAGAGGGCTTTTGTTTAGTCCAAACTCTGTGTGTGTGCGTTTAATGAATTTTAAATGACTCTGGGAAGGAACAAGACTGTTCAGTTGGTGTCAGTCCCAACCAGTTCTTCCTTTGTAATTTTGCATAGAAATGTCTTTATGGGAAGTTGGTTGTAGCACAGGTAGATCAGGGGATACAGTAAGCTTACGATTTTGATTTGGGAAATTATTTTTACATTGATAGAGTAAATTGCTAAAAATTCTCTTCATAGCATAAAGTTATAGAACATATGGAATAAGTTTTGTTTTCATATTAATGTTGGTTCTGCATTTGTGTAAAGCTGGTATTTGCATTCCATGAATTCATTACACACCTCAAATCTCGCTGTGCATTGTCCAGATCCCCACAGCGCCATCTTGCTGCGAGTCTCAGGCAGTGTGAGTAAAAACAGCAGATGTGGAAGAGGTGGGTGGAGTGTGTCCTTTAAAAAGCCTATGTCTGGGTGTCATAGTGCACACCTGTAATCCCAGCTATTCGAGAGCTTGAGGCAGGAGGATTGCCAAATTTGAGGTCAGCCTCAGCAAATTGGCAAGGACCTAAGCAACTTAGTGACACCCTGACTCAAAATAGAAAATAAGGGACTGGGGTTGTGGCTCAGTGGTAGAGCTTGCCTAGCTTGCATGAGGCCCTGGGTTCCATTCTCAGCACCACATAAACATAAATGAATATAATAAAGATATCATGTCTATCTACAATTAAAAATATGAGAAAAAAGAAAATGGGCTAGTGTAGTGCCTCTGGGTTCAATCCCAGTAGCTGCCCCCCAAACAAAAAAAAAACAAAACAAACATTTGTGGCAGCATAACTTTGATTTACTTTGATGTGAACTAAATAAAACTATCAGGAGTAGAGGCAGGAGGAGCACTTCTAGTTAAACAAGAGCTACAGATGTTTGTGTGTGGATGTACACGTTTATGGTTAGAAGTTTTTAATGGTGTTCACTGAAAACTCCTCCTCTCCTTTTTCTTTGGACTAAATTTTTATAGCTTGAGCCAATCAAAAAAAAAAAAAAAACTTGGAATTCCATGCTCCTTGTCACTCTATTAGAATACGTGGTGTGTTTTGAACAGCCTTCCTACTCCTTATTATCATTCTTTAGTCCATGCCATGTCACCAACAATGCTGGCATGCCTCTGGCAAAGAGAAGGTCATAGCATGAAACTTAGTAGCACCGAGGAACCCTTGGTGTTTTTCAGCTTGTTTGAAATGGAAGTATTTATTGTATCTTTTCCTCCTGAATCTTTAGTAGCAATAATATGTGTTACTTTTTAGGAAATGTACTTAATTAGAAAGTAATCCATCCATACATTGCTCACATGATCAAGTAATTTGCTTCTAGTCTTTCCTTCTTTCATCTCTTTGGTGAGGTTGCTTGGAGTCTTAAGAAATTAGATAGCACTTACTGTTCTTGTGAGCACACCTAACCCCACCTGTCTCTGTCAGTCTCTTTAGTAAATACTGGTTCTTTAACTCACAGACACCTAGCATAGAATTGTCTTGTTGCCGTATGGATCTTTTCGAGGCAAGCACTTTACCGACTAAACTATACCCCCAGCCCAGTATGGATCTTTTCTAGGCTGTAGAATTTGGTGGTGTGGTTCCCCAGAGTCACGCTATCAACTTGTGGGTTGAGTCATGTCACCAAATATAGCCTACGCCTTCTGCATGATGTATGCAAGGCATCTGGCTCCAAGTGCCACAGCTGGCCTCTAGAGACTACTACTTTTCTTGTCATAATAACCCTTAAGAGAAGGACTGCTGATCGGACAGTATTTTTTATATTTATAACACAATCAATATCAAGAGCCTTTGAAGGTTGAATTTTACTCACCAAATAAAAGTCACTTGCCTTGAATTCTGATACTCTCTCCCTTCAAAATTAAATTACAAATGTACTAAAACCTGGGTTCTGTTTTTGCTAGCTGAGTTATCACAGACCAACCAAACTAAACCGCAGGCCCTGGGTTATATTCACATTCAGGTATCTCAGTTATTTTTATTTTCTTTGTGAGATTCTGGTGTTTCGGGTTCAGTGGAATTAGCTAATATGAATAGTTGCCTGGTGCCTGAGTAGAAGACTCAGGATGACTGAGTTAGAAGACCTCTAGTTCCTAAGGGGGGTGGTGGTGGGGGCGCTGTTGGTTATTATATAAAAGGGGTGAGAGACAGCCAGGAACCGAAATGATTAGTTAAGTCCTTTGGCGGTTGCTGTGTTGCTAGAAGTAAAATTGGGTGAGTTAATTTCAGAAGAGGCTTCCCTTTGGGAAAGGTCTCCTAGAAGAAGGTGAACCTGGAGAAAAAGTGGAAAAAATCTCTTCAGAAAACTTACGTCTACTCGGAACACTGCACATGGATGTTTATGCAGCTTTATTCATAATTGCCAGAACTTGGAAGCAACTGAGAAATCCTTCAGTAGGTGAATGAATAAATAAACTGTGGCCTGTATAGACAGTGGAACACTTGTTATTCAGCACTACAAAGAAATGAGCTATCAAGCCCCCCAAAGACATAGAGGAAACTTAAATGCTTGCTGCTCAGTGAAAGAAGCCAGTCTGAAAAGACTATTCGGTGATTCAACTCTGTGCCATTCTAGAAAAGGCAAAACTGTAGATTCAGCAAAAAGATCAAGAGAAGAATGACTAGGTGGCATCCAAAGAATTTGTAGGGCAGTGAAGCTGCTCTGTATGATGCTCTAATGCTGGACGTGTAACCGGCTGTGCACATTTACTCACACCTGTAGAACGCACCTCTTGTGAACTGTGACCTCGGCGATACCAAGTGTCGGTTTATGTTGCTGTGACAAATGTACCACTCTCTGTGGGGAGTCGATAATTGGGAGGCTCTGCCCATGTGGAGGCAGGGGTGTATAGGAAACCTCTGTACCTTCGTTTTAGTTCTGCTGCGGAACCAAAGCTACTCTAAAAGCAAAGTCTTTAGGTAGATAGCCCCACACCCACAGCTACCCTTCATTAGGAACGTGGAACAAGGACCGCTGTGTAATGTCAGTACAGATCGCATCTGGACAGCAGAGAGGACGTTAGAGCAGAAGTGAAACAGGTGTGCAGGTGGTGAATGGCTCGAAGAAGATTCTTGATGCCCATGAACTTAACCATGGCAGCTTTGGGAAGATTCCCAGGAGGGAAGGATATGCATTATTCATAATTTTGAATGACTCTAGATATTTTAGTTGTAGAAATAATTTACAGAAAAGTACGGCAGACAGGTTGGGGAAGCATTTTGAAAGTTACCAAAAGAGTCTTCTAAATGTCACTGCTTAAATCTTCAAATTGAAGTAGAAAGAATAACTGATTGTTTAAGAAAATGTCTTGAGTGTATTTGCTACTCGGAAACCAAAGCTGAATCTAGCCTGATAGGAATCCTATTATAAGATCAGGTCAAAAAATCAAAAAGGAGTATCTCTTTCAGAATTCAGTTACGAGTTCTGTCAGTGATTTTTCAGGTGGTTTTTGGTTTTTTTTCCCTTTGGTCTTAGGTGAGGGGTAGAATTACTGTATTCAGAAAGGCTAAGGAACAGTAAAGGTGTCCAAGATCACCTATCCTTGGAGCGAGGGTCTGTCTCTTCAGGAACTGTGCAGGGAGGCAAACTCTAAACTGAGTTAAGGGCATCTTCTAAGTAAAAGGTACCCAAAAGATGAGTTTCTGATGAGGTAGAAATTACCAAACTGGGCCGGCCAATTTGGTAATTTGTCTTTTGGATTCTCATTTTTCTCCTTCCTTAGTATCAAATTAGAGACATTTTGGTTCATATAGAAAAGCCGTGACTTCCATTGTACTGTTAGCATTAAAAAAATTAGAATCTCTCCTGAGTATAAGAAAACATTTCCTCTTAACCCTTGATTTCAATTAATATAAATATTTTTGTTTCTGTATTGACTACATCACCCTTTAAACATGTTCGTAGTGCCCGAGGTGGTGTGGTAGCTCTGGAGTGTTCTGCAGCTACTGTAGTCACATGTGCATTCCATTCCAGAAGGTTGGCTGCTACTTTGAGTTATAGGATTCAGAAACTGGACCCCTCCCCCCACCCCTCAGTTTTTAACAGTTGAAGTCACGTTCCCGTGCTTAGCATCTTAAGTGTATACTTTTAAAAAATATATTTGTGGCAAGTAACAAGATCCAGGCTAGTTAAAACAGTTGAAATGGGGTTCACTAGGTTTGGATACTTGACTGTATATTAACATTAATGAATGAAGCCAATTCAGTAGGAACAAATTGAAATACAGAAATTAATTTTTACCTTCTTCCCTTTATCTACCTACTCTCACTCCCCAAGCAGGAATAAACTGAAATTTTAAGTGGAACAATTAACCATTTAACTTTAGAAAGCCATTTTATTTGGTTTTAAACTGTAGGAAAATTACCAAGTTCTGATTTTTTCATGATAGACTCCAGGCTTTGGGTATGGATTGATTAAAACTGCTGACAGTAAAGAACAGTTTTCTCTTTTCATGGCGGGAGTTCATTTCTGTGGAGACTGTTTCAAAGACGCTGGGTTTTAAAACAGGGAAGGTCTAAAGCTCCTTTCTGAAGAGCTGTTAATATGTGGCTGTTGGATTGGTGGGTCTGTACATCTGCCCTAGGAAAAGTTTCACTTTGTCCTCAGGGCTTGGGAGAACCTCTTTCTCTGCTTTTCCAGAGTCTTTGAGAGTCACAGTTCTGGGAGGTCAGAGTTCAGAATGCTGCTCCCTAAAGGAGTGTTTGCAGTTCTGCGTTGATTTTGATTTGCATACTGCTCCTGATTCATAGAGTGCTGGGCCACGGCAGAGAATGACCCACCAGGTTTTCCTGTCGGTCCCTTAGCAAGCAAGTCTGGTTGAGGGCTTGCCACCCTTCTTCTGAGTGGTTGTGGATGGGCATGTGGGCAATGGGAACTTCAGATGTTGCCTTGATTTTATTTTATATCTTATAGTGTACAAAGTATGCACGCATGAGAAGTTGTGGTCTAGATTCCTCAACTTACATGTAGAAACTCTTCCAAAACAGACACGTCATTCCTTCAAGGCAGAAAAGGCCCATTGCCTCTCCCCCATTTATTATGGCTACCAGTTTTAAAGACAGCTTATCCACCGTTTTTAGTATGTCCATAAATTCCTTTTTGAGGGGCACCTTGGGTGATCATTTTAAGTTAAATGTTTTTGAACTACTGCAAAATTCAGAGGAATCTCAGGATTTAGTGAGCACCTACTGTTCTTGGGTATAATGTTAGGAACTTTTGTTATTTCCTACCATGTCTAAGTGAAATCAGACATTCTTCTTATCTTCAGTATGTATTGTCCAAAGTCTGAATTTAAGCATGTCTGTACATGTAGGCATAAGCTGGCACTTTTGTTATGAGCCACATAGGAAAATATCACTAATTACATATTTGTAAAAAGTAACAAAAAAACTGCACAAATGAAAAAAATGTGAAAATTGCTTTTATAAGTTGGAGTTAGAACATAATGGTATATAGAAAATACTGTGGGTGGGGATTTGGAAATCAGAATGACCTAGTTGTTAAACATGAGGGATATTTTATTTTACCTCTTCCAAACTTTCTCTTTTTGAATTTTGGTGAACATGTTGATTCATTGTGTTCCTGAGCACCACAAAGTTTGGTCTTATAAGCAGATTTTTAAATACTTTGCCTATTAAAAGCAATCAGTTCAGCTCTGTTATTGAATAAGTTTAAACCATCAATGAAAAAAATAAATTTAGTAACGGCCTTCTTTTACCTTCAGGTCGTCTAAACTATTCATACCCAGGATCCGATAGCTCTCTGCTTATTAATGGTAAGTGATAATTGATTTCCCATAGTGAAGTGGACAAAGCAAGTCAGTACTAGGGGAGAAAACACAGTAGTTGTGCTTCAACTAATAGAGAAATGACAGTAATTTGTTCTGTAATGACAGTTGCAAGTTGCTGCTAATCAACTATTTTAAGAATAATTCTTTCCATTAAAATTGTGACAGGAACTTTTAAGAAAATTTGAGTGCTGATTCCCTATTTTGAAATTGCTGACAATAAGTTAGAATCCCATATGATAGATAAAGGCCAACTTTATTGAACGTTAGCTTCTGTAGAATGACCTTTGAAATGTCAACATAAAAGCCATTTCTGTGTTGCTGAAAAACTGTGCCAGAAAAAAGAGGATAATCAGAGATCTGAAACCAGACAGAGGCAGCCCGAGACCACAGTGCTTGACATTGGGAAAGACAAGGTCACTCACTGCTGCCAAAGGAGGTCGGGAAAATGAAGTTTGTTGGCTTTTATGGTACCTTCCATAGAGTCTCTCATTACCTGTTCTAAATTTTACTCCTGTGCTAATGAGTGCATGTGCAGAAGCGAGCCGAGCTCTACAGGGAGGCATCTCCTTACAGAATTAAAGAAGTTCAGAGCGTCTGTCCTGGTTGAGCATAGCTGAGTAGAATACAGAGGTCTTGCTTACTTCTTTTCTTCTCATTTACTGTTGATGTGTTGATAATGTCTCCCCCTTGGCCAAAGCTCATTATTCCCCAAACAATAACCACAAAACAAACCAACAACAACAAAAACAAACAAACCAAAAAACACAAATAAACCTTGTCTATGGTATGTGGTGAATGAAGAATTGAGAATTAGTTTTGTGACCGCATCTCCTTTTGGTTAGTGTGTAAAGTCAGTGTGCTGCGGGATGTAGGCTTGTCGAGCCAGGAACTGTTGGAAGGGGATTTGATTGATGAGAGTGTGGTCTTACACTGTGGTCTCTTCATTGCTATAGTGCTAGAAATAATATCATCATAGTCATAATTTTAAGACAAAGCAATGCCATAGGATTCCAGCATAAATCATGATAATAATAATATATAATAATAATGCCATGATATAATATTCTAACATAAGAGTGTGTAGGCTCAAATCCAAACCCAGTGGTGACACTGTCATCAGGATAAAGAGGATGTCCCTGCCCTGTAGCACGCTTAGCTTTTCCTGGGAACTAACTCCTGCTCAGGTCCAGGTGCTGGGAAGTGCAGCCACCCATCATGTGACTCACTGCTGTGTGCTCCCAGGCAACAGGATCAAAGCTTCTGTGTCCCAGTCTCCTCATGAAGTTATTCAGTTGGATCAGTTCCCTTCCGGGTGCATCTTTTTTGAGGCGATAAAAACTCTCTAGTGGGTTTTTCTTTAAAGCAAACCTCAAACAAACAAACAAACAAACAAACAAATTCTATGATTATGAGATTGCCTTTCCTTTTTTGTCCATGAATAACCTTTCTTTTATGAATAGGTTATTTTTAATGACCCTTACTTGGCAAAGGAAACAACCCCTCTAATATTTATGTTTTGAAATTTTACTGGTCCATAAACTCTAGAATGGGACTAGATGGTTGGTTTTTACTGCTGCTTACATGGAAGTTTTGTTTATTATAAAGGTACATTGGCTGAGGTTAGCATTGTCTCAAACCAAAAGACATGAAAATAAATAAAGAACAAAAAGAGATGTCATTGTGAGAAAACGTGCTGGCTCCTCAAACCAGGCATGACAGTGTGAGACCTTGCCCTGGTCTAGCCTTGATTTGAAGAGATGTGACCAAGTGTTAGATTTTAGTGACCAGCCAGCTAGGATCAGATGCCAGGGTATTCATCTATAAGGAAGAAGAACACTTCCAGGTAGGCTGGATGCTAGTGTGAGTGATGAACCCATTCTCTCCAGTAACAAAGTCTAGATTATAGCAAAGATTGCTTAATAGTCATGAAATTGAAGCCAAGCAGGGGAGGAAAGCATCGGGACCAATCCTTAGTCATTGATTTAGATGTGGGCATTGTTTGTTCCTCACTCTCATTTATAAAACATCCTCTGGAGCAGATCACTGATTGAAGTTATCTGTAAAGATAACTTCATTTCATTCCAGTATCATTTCTTAATAGCATTGTTCTTGCTTTAGTTCAGGTTTCAAGGGTAGCTATATTGAAAAATCTCATGTCATTGTGCCTAATGAAAACAAACTCAAGAATCATAGATATGTGCCACCTCCTGAAGTCATGGTGACAGTTGAATGTATGTAAATCACTTCACATGACACCCGGCACATAGTAGGTCAAACTAATTACAGTGATTTTTTTTTTTTTTTTTTTTGGTTTCAAATTTTAGTGCTAAAGATTTTGAAAAGGAAAAAAATTTCAAAACAAGGGGTTGAGAGAAGTTGTAAAAGCTGTCCACTATTAACATGCTTTCTGTGTCTACTACCCATGGATGAACTAAAACTCGGTTCACTTCCCAGTGCGCCCCTCCACGTCTTATGGCCATGCAGTCTTTTCTCAGAACTGAAAATAAATGGCCTAATTCATGGTGTCACGCTGTAGTTGTAGAAAGGAACTCTAAGGAGCTGTCTGTCCTTGTCTGCCATAGCCAGTCTGTTCCGGCTGTAAGAGGTGATGGCTTCGCCTCTGTACTGTTTAGCTGTGACTTTAAGAGCTCTCTTTCCAAGTGTCTGAGTCCAGAGCCCTTTCTTATTTTGTTTGGATTTGAAAATAGATAAGAGCTGTTTTTAGCTTCTTTCTCACGTGAACATTTTAACACATTTGAATTTCTACTGTGATTTTTATTGTACAACTTGTTTTGAAATTTTCAAGCAATCTCAAAACTTCTGGGGAAGAGA
The DNA here is from genome assembly GCF_902686445.1 of Sciurus carolinensis. Classification (NCBI taxonomy): domain Eukaryota; kingdom Metazoa; phylum Chordata; class Mammalia; order Rodentia; family Sciuridae; genus Sciurus; species Sciurus carolinensis. The sequence goes on from NC_062218.1 coordinate 160,499,632, forward strand.
TGGGGTTTAAGTTCTAAATAAATAAAGAAAAAAGGAAAGGCAGTCTTCCACAAATTTTTGCCAGTTTACATTGGGGTAACCTTGAATTTGCCTGTACACAGATGAGAGGGGCTTACTCATCCATGGATCAAATTACTTCTTATTATTTTGCCATGCTCAGTCATCAGCTTTCATGCTACCCGTTGGCCTTCATATATCACTTTTGACTTTTAAGAGGCATTGCCAGTACAAGTCAACAAATAATGATCAAAAACTGCTAAGAATGTTGCAGTGTTCATTTTAGAAAACTACTCAACTTATTGCTGTGTTATTATAGTTTTTTGGGGGGGTGGTGGGACCTTGGGGGAAAATTCTTGAATTTCAAATGTGTTTTAAAAATCAAACTTTCCATTTACGCTTTGGAAGCTGTGTTAGTTTGCTAGAGCTACCATAACAAGTACTGCAGAAGGTGTGCCTCAAACAACAAATGTCTCCCCAGTTCTGGAGGCTAGACGTGTACCCAGGGTGATTCCTTTTGAATGCTCTCCTTGGCTTTTAGACGGTTGTGTGTTCACATGGTCTTCCCTCTGTGCCTGCCTGTGTTCTAGTCTCTTCTTAGAAGGACACCAGTTGTATTGGATTAGGGCCCATCCCAATGACCTCATTGAACTTTACCCTTTAAAGACCTTGACTCCAAGTATAGTCACATCCTGAGGCCCTGGCAGCTAGGACTTCAACTATGAATTTTGTGAGTGGGTTGGGGGCATAATTCAGCCTATAAACTGATGCCTTTGACAGCACATTTCACGTAACAAGAATGTAGCGAGCATGTCCATTTTCTCATGGCACCACTTGGTTAAGCTCTGAGGTGGACATCAGAGTGAAAGATTACATTTCCTTTTACTTAAGGAGAATGAAAAAATGCAGGTGCACCACCTTTGTATACAAGTGCTGGACATTGCTCTCTCTCTCCCATCTCCGGTTCCACTCCTGTAGCCTTAGTGTTATCTTCTTCAGAAATGAACCTTGTGATCACCAAAAGTTATCAAACAACAGAAAAATGTTAGTTTTTTAACAGATTTATATCTTCTAAGGATATCTATTAATTTAGAAGTATCAACTAAATATTTGCTTGTTCCAGAGGAGGAGATTAGTGAGACAATTTTTAAAGGCTAGTATAGAATAACACCTCATTAACTATAGTTCTTTGGAATGAAAGGAGGGGAGATATCTGCTTGGGGTGGGGACAGAAATCTATTAAAAAGGAGCATATCATTTACCCAGGAGAAGTGTGAATGATAGGTGCTGAAAATGTACTATATGGTCCTGGTTGCTACAATACAGGGCCTTTTGAAAGAACCCTTCATGAAAAAGGTGATATGAAAAAGCTTTGTAAACTCTTGTCCTCTGCAGTTGTTAGGTTAGAACAGTAATGAAAACCCAGAGGAACTGCTGAAGATCAAATTAAGGATGGCATTTGAGTTGCTTCTGAGAAAGGGGGAGATTACCAGCACATAGGCATATGATATCTTCCCCTGGCCTCTCATTTGTTCCTTTTTCTTTTTAAATTTTTATAATAAACTGGGGATTAGTGATAGACAGAAACTAGAGTTGCCCTCCTCTTGGGTAACTCTTTACAAGTTAATAGTGCACATCCCTACCATAGCTTATGTGTGTTGAATGCTGTTGTACCAACAGGCTAATATGAGCTCAGGGCACCATGACTTTGGGAATTGTAAATGGAAGCATAAGTGTGAATTAATTCAGGAACAGTGAGCCTGTTAAATTAGGAGTTGATTTATAAGATTATTTGAATGACTCTTGACCTCCTTCGCATCCTCCTTGGGCCGCACTCCTCCTTCCTGCAGTGATGGGGTCAAGCTTTCTGGTTCCACCATCCTTATTCTTTTGTTCACAGAGTCACAACTTTTAGTTCTGAGCTTTTAATTTTTTTTTTTAATTTTAAATTATTTTTATTGTAAACAAATGGGATACATGTTGTTTGTTTGTACATGGAGTAACAGCATACCATTTGCGTAATCATACATTTACATAGGGTAATGAGATTTGATTTATTCTGTTATTTTTTCCTTCCCCCCACCCCTCCCACCCCTCTTTTCCCTTCCCCCCACCCCTCTTTTCCCTCTATACAGTCCCTCCTTCCTCCATTCTTGCCCCCCTCCCACCCCCCATTATGTGTCATCATCCGCTTATCAGCGAGATCATTTGTTCTTTGGTTTTTTGAAATTGGCTTATCTCACTTAGCATGATATTCTCCAATTTCATCCATTTGCCTGCAAATGCCATAATTTTATTATTCTTTATAGCTGAGTAATATTCCATTGTATATAGATATACCACAGTTTCTTTATCCATTCATCAATTGAAGGACATCTAGATTGGTTCCACAGTCTGGCTATTGTGAATTGAGCAGCTATGAACATTGATGTGGCTGATCTCTGTATAATGCTGATTTTAAGTCCTTTGGGTATAGGCCTAGGAGTGGGATAGCTGGGTCCTTGGAATGGTGGGTCCATTCCAAGTTTTCTAAGGAATCTCCACACTGCTTTCCAGAGTGGCTGCACTAATTTGCAGCCCCACCAGCAATGTATGAGTGTACCTTTTTCCCCACATCCTCTCCAACACCTATTGTTGCTTGTACTCTTGATAATAACCATTCTAATTGGGGTGAGATGGAATCTTAGGGTAGTTTTGATTTGCATTTCTCTTATTACTAAAGATAATGAACATTTTTTCATATGTTTGTTGATTGCTTGTAGATCTTCTTCTTGAAGCATCTGTTCATATCCTTAGCCCATTTGTTGATTGGATTATTTGTATTCTTCATGTAGAGTTTTTGAGTTCTTTATATGTTCTGGAAATTAGTGCTCTATCTGAAGTATGAGTAGCAAAGATATTCTCCCACTCTGTAGGCTCTCTCTTCACATTGCTGACAGTTTCCTTTGCTGAGAGAAAGCTATTTAGTTTGAATCTATTGCAGTTATTGATTCTTGCTTTTATTTCTTGTGCTATGGAAAAGTTGGTTCTTTGAAAAAGTAAACAAAATAGACAAACCCTTAGCCACACTAACAAAGAGAAGGAGAGAGAAAACTCAAATTACTAAAATTCATGATGAAAAAGGAAATATCACAACAGACACCACTGAGATACATAACATAACGAGAAGCTACTTTGAAAATCTGTATTCCAACAAAATAGAAACTGCCGAAGACATTGATAAATTTCTAGAGACATATGCTCCTCCCAAACTGAACTAGGAGGACATACACAATTTAAACAGATCAATATCAAGCAATGAAATAGAAGAAGCCATTAAAAACCTACCATCCAAGAAAAACCCAGGACCAGACGAATTCTCAGCCGAGTTCTACAAGACCTTCAAAGAAGATTTCATTCCAATACTTCTCAAAGTATTCCAGGAAATAGAAAAGGAGGGTACCCTACCAAACTCATTCTGTGAAGCTAATATCACCCTCATACCCAAACCAGGCAAAGAAACATCAAGGAAAGAAAATTTTATACCAATATCTTTGATGAATATAGATGCAAAGATCCTTAACAAAATACTAGCAAACTGTATCCAAAAACAGTAAGAAAATCGTGCACCACGATCAAGTGGGGTTCATCCCTGGAATGCAAGGATGGTTTAACATCCGTAAATCAATAAACGTAATCTATCATGTCAGTAGACTTAAGGATAAGAATCATATGGTTGTTTCAATTGATGCAGAAAAAGCGTTCAACAAGATACAACACCCCTTCATGCTCAAAACACTAGAAAAAATAGGGATAGTAGGAACATACCTGAACATTGTAAAGGCTATTTATGCTAAGCCCATGGCCAACATCATTCTTAATGGAGAAAAACTGAGAGCATTCCCTTTAAAAACGGGAACAAGACAGGGATGTCCTCTTTCACCACTTCTATTCAACATTGTCCTCGAAACTCTAGCCAGAGCAATTAGACAGACTAAAGAAATTAAAGGGATACAAATAGGAAAAGAGGAACTTAAGCTGTCACTATTTGCTGATGACATGATTTTATATTTAGAGGGTCCCAAAAACTCCTCCAGAAAACTTCTAGACCTCATCAATGAATTCAGCAAAATAGCAGGCTATAAAATCAACAAGCATAAATCTAAAGCATTTTTATATGCAAGTGACAAAACAGCTGAAAGGGAAATGAGGAAAACAACTCCATTTGCAATAGCCTCAAAAAAAAAAAAAAAAAAATACTTGGGAATCAATCTAACCAAAGAGGTAAAAGATTCTCTACAATGAAAACTTCAAAACACTGAAGAAAGAAATTGAGGAAGACCTTAGAAGATGGAAAGATCTCCCATGTTCTTGGATAGGCAGAATTAATATTGTCAAATGGCCATACTACCAAAAGTGCTATACAGATTTAACGCAATTCCAATTAAAATCCCAAAGATGTACCTTACAGAAATAGAGTAATCAATCATGAAATTCATCTGGAAGAATAAGAAACCCAGAATAGCTAAAGCAATCCTTAGCAGGAAGAGTGAAGCAGGGGGTATCGCAATACCAGAACTTCAACTATACTACAAAGCAATAGTAACAAAAACGGCATGGTATTGGCACCAAAATAGACAGGTAGATCAATGGTACAGAATAGAGGACATGGACACAAACCCAAATAAATACAATTTTCTCATACTAGACAAAGGTGCCAAAAATATGCAATGGAGAAAAGATAGCCTCTTCAACAAATGGTGCTGGGAAAACTGGAAATCCATATGCAACAGAATGAAACTAAACCCCTATTTCTCACCCTGCACAAAAATCAACTCACAATGGATCAAGGACCTTGAAATCAGACCTGAGCTTTTAATTTTAAGATTTACTGATTTGACTGATTCTCTCTCCCGCCCCCACTTCCTTTCTTTGAGATAAGTTTTCTCTGTGTTGCCTTCTCCTGGGTTCAATTGATTCTCCTGCTTCCATCCTGATAGCTGGGACTGCAAAAACTTCTCACCATGCCCGGTTTCCCCACATTTTTTTTAGTCCTTCAGGAAAGTCAGTTATGTGATAGCATCTTTCCACCTGAGACACCACCCTTTTTATTCCTCCTGCCCCGCTTCGGTAGTTTGCCATCTTCCCTTTCAGCAGGAGGGCTGAGAGGTGCGGGCAGGGGGAAGCCTGGAGTAGAGGAGGGGCTGCGTAGGCTCTATTCTTCGCAGCCTGCTAACACTTCCTGATGTTTTATCTTTCCTGGCCTAAGTCCTATTCCTTCCAGAATTATGGCTCTCATGTAGGAAAGGATGCTTTTCTTTAGTACAACATATGTTTATTTTAATGCAGGTACTACCAAGAAGAAAACCAGAAAGGGTCAATTAACAAATACAGCAGTGTGGCATACACAGTAATTATGAGTTCAGATAGTACAGAAATCGATGAAACAAGAAGCAAAGGCCTTCTTTCTTTTCCTATTCTAGTTTTTCTGTTTCTCTCAAGATCTTGTGGTTGTTTTAGAAAAAAGGTTAATACATATTTTCACATCTCTGTTTATTTTTACTTTCAAGTTTACACAAGGATCATCCAGTACATATGTAGACACTACATGCAGACTATCTTAGAGTTTTCCATATCAATACATGAACAAATGCCACTTTTAAAATGACTGCATACTAGGTATTTTCTTTTTATGAATGCATTATATTATGGACACTCATCCATTGTTACAACAAATGAGAAAAAGATACTTTTGAAGAGATAAATAATATTTCATTTTTACAACAAAATGTGTGTGTGTGTGTATACATGTGGAGAGAAAAGGAAAGTCTTAAGAGTATTTCTGTACCTTCTTGGCAAGTCGAGCACCACAGATTACTGGAATATTTACCAAGGGGAATTTCATGAGGAACACAGGGCTAATAAGAAGAAAAGCGTTTATAAGCAGTGCTGTAAAGACATTTTAGAAATAAAGTAGCTCTCCCGGCACGGGCACCGGCGCTGGCGATGGCTGCAACTTCCCTCCTGTCCGCGTTGGTCACCCGGCTGCTCCGGCCCACGCAAAGCTGCCACTTCCTCCATCATTCCTTCCACCTGGCCGCAGTTCGAAATGAAGCTGTTGTCATTTCTGGAAGGAAACTGGCCCAGCAGATCAAGCAGGAAGTATGGCAGGAGGTAGAAGAGTGGGTAGCCTCCGGCAACAAGCGGCCACATCTGAGCGTGATTCTGATTGGTGAGAATCCTGCAAGTCACTCCTACGTCCTCAACAAAACCAGGGCCGCTGCAGATGTGGGAATCAACAGTGAGACAATTGTGAAACCAGCTTCAATTTCAGAGGAAGAGCTATTGAATTTAATCAATAAATTAAATAATGATGAAAATGTAGACGGTCTGCTTGTTCAGCTCCCTCTCCCAGAGCACATCGATGAGAGAAAGATCTGCAATGCTGTTTCTCCAGACAAGGACGTTGATGGCTTTCATGTAATTAATGTAGGACGAATGTGTTTTGGACCAGTACCCCATGGGGTGTGTGGGAAATAATTAAGCGAACTGGTATTCCAACCCTAGGGAAGAATGTGGTTGTGGCTGGAAGATCAAAAAATGTTGGAATGCCCATTGCAATGTTACTACCCACGGATGGGGCTCATGAAAGACCTGGAGGTGATGCCACCGTTACAATATCTCATCGATATACTCCCAAGGAACAATTGAAGAAGCATACAATTCTTGCAGATATTGTCATATCTGCTGCAGGCATTCCAAATCTGATCACAGCAGATATGATCAAGGAAGGAGCAGCAGTCATTGATGTGGGAATAAACAGAATTCAGGATCCTGTAACTGCTAAACCCAAGTTGGTTGGAGATGTAGACTTTGAAGGAGTCAGGAAGAAAGCCAGTTATATCACTCCTGTCCCTGGGGGTGTTGGTCCCATGACAGTGGCAATGCTAATGAAGAATACTATTATTGCTGCAAAAAAAGTGCTGAGGCCTGAAGAGCGGGAAGTGCTGAAGTCTAAAGAACTTGGAGTAGCCACCAATTAACTGTTGTGTCTACTGTGCCATGAACAGCACTTCAAGCCAGTCCATGAAGCAGGCCACGAGAAATGCAATATTTTTAATTTATTCTACTGAAATGGTTTAAAATGATGCTTTGTATTTATTGAAAGCTGAAATGGGTGGGTTTTGTGCACACATGGCTCTGCAGTGCCTCACCAGGGAACACTCCAATGTCATGCTGGATCCTGTGATCTAGCCAAGAGAAGCCATTAACCTAGTGATTAACATGGGATACCCTGTCACATCAAGAATGGATGCTTAACTTTGTCAAGCCACTTCGGTTAAAACTTTGCCTTTTCTAGGATTGCATTTCCCAAGTGCTTTTCCAATAAGAGTTGATACATTTTAGGTTCCAGGCCTTTTGAGTTCAACTGGTCAAACCAAAGGAAAAAAAAAAAATGTTAGAGGGAAAAAAATTAGGGGAAAGAAAGAAATGGTAATAGAGTGGAGAAAAAAAAATCACCATAATTTTTATACATATTGCTCAATAACCAAATCTATCTGAAGAGAACTGAATTGGCTGGAACAAAGAAAAACATTACTAGCTCTTTTTTTTTTTTTTTTGCTTAGTTGTTAGGGAAATGTTTTGGGTTGTTCCATTTGCTGTCACCCTCACTTTGCATACCTTAGCCTTCAGTGAGTTCTCTCCCTTGTGCATTTTCTAGGATTGAAAGGCTTGTTTTATAAATTATTTGTGTGTATTGTCATATTTGACTATATCCTTTTTGCTAAATCCATTTTGCTACATTCTTAAACTTTATTATTCAGTTTTTGTATTGATAGTGGGTATCTGCATGGTTTATTTGATATGTCTTGAAACCTATTTTTGAAAACCAAAACTTGGGCTTGATAATCATCGGGCAGCTGGTGTAAGTATGCAACTTTTCCACCAAAGAATTGTCATAGCTGCCTTCTTTTCTGTCATCTTTCCTGAAAGATTTTAAAGAGCTTGAGTTAATATTGAATTTAGACTTTCTGATAAAAGGGGTTCTTTTTTGTGTGTGTGTATGTGTGTGCATTTTTTTAAAGGTTTTTTTTTTTGTTGTTGTTGGTTTTTTTAAATAAAACACATTTATCTGGTGTGGAATGTTTCTGAAATACTGTCTTCCTACCACTGTCTTAGTTGTAACCTAACCAGAGTGAATTTTTCTCATTGAATATGATCTAGTTATTTCTATATTGGGTAACACCCAACCTCTAAACTTAAACAAATTGGTTTAAAGAACTATGAAGAAACCAGCCTAGTCCTTAATCCCAACAGGTAGTGCCAAACCAGGAACTTAATCTGTAAGATTCCTTTAAGTGGTTCTGAGTGTTTTCTAAACCAGGCATTCAGTTTACACATTGCTACAGAGGATTTTCTCCTTGCTGTTCTCAATACACACATAGTAAGTTTATTTCTCCATTGCCATCCCTACCCACCCTGTGTGTGTGTGTGTGTGTGTGTGTGTGTGTGTGCGCGCACGCATGTGTATGCACGTGTGTTTAAATTATAAGTTTGACTAGGGAAGGTGTGGTGCACATCCTGACACTGAGATAGGTCCCTGGGTATGCTGAATCACAGCTGTGTATCTGCGCTTTCTTGCAAGTAGCTCCTGCTGTAGGCAGCCTGAAGCCGGAAGGGAGAGAACTTTCTGGAGTTGACTTGCTTCTTCCTTGTTCCTCTGCTGACTTGCTTTATTTTTTTTTTGCTAGTTTGATGGAGATTTTGTACGTGAGGTATAGCTTAAGTCTATTAAGTCTATTGCCTGCTAACTTACCGAAATTATTAAACATGGAGTCAGATGAGCAGGCAGGATTAAGTTTTATTGAATTTTAGTTACATTAAAAGTGGAAAAAATTACTGCATGGAGAAATAACATGTCACCCTGTTAAAGACTATTAAAATTAAAATGCTCATGTATATACAAAATATAAAGGATATATAAGGTAAAAATTGCATGGATCAATTTACAACAAAAAGCTAACATCATACTTTTCCAGCTTGTTTTATTAATCAAGCACATTTACTCCTGAACCCATAACATTTCTACAATTTAATGGGGACAGTGCTATTTCAAATCAGCCAGGCTTTAAAACTTAAATGTTAAGGGTAGATTGTTAGCTCTCCCAGGATTGGTACAGATGAAGATAAAGACTTTGTACTTAAACAGGATGGTTCTGGATTAGTGAACAGCTAAATAATTTTGCTATCAGGTAGAAGTTTAGAGCTTTACTTCTTGGCAGTATTACTTGGAAGGGAGCTCTGAGGTTAAATTTAATGAACATTTATTGAGAATTTTTTATGAACCAGGCACTATACTAGGCCCAGGACTACAGTGGCAACTACCTATTCTGGTACTCAAGATGTTAAATAACTAGTGTCATTTGTCTTAAAAAGTGAAGAAAAAGTACATGCATTTGTAAACTTGAAAAAAAAAAAAAAAAAAAGAAATAAAGTATTTACTAATACATCTAATAGCATGTATCCAGAAATTATAAATAATGCTTAAAACCCATTTTAACATACTTGACTCCTGTTGATCCTGAATGTAAATTGTTGAGGACTTCATATAGCAAAGCTCAGTAATAAAAATAATATCAGGTACACATATCTACAGCATTCGTTTTAACTCTGATGGGGACTGGGAGATTTTTAGTCAGTGGTGTTCACACTTGTATTTTTCAATCTTTAGTCTACTCTTAAATAATTAAAGGAAAATTCTGAGCAGAGTTTATTTCAGCTAACTCAGAACTTTCCTAAAATATTTCTTTGAACATAATTAAAGCCATTTTGTTCCTTGCTACTTCCCCAGATACTTGTAAACCTCCGATAGCAAGCAGCACTTTATAGTCATAAGGTTAGACATCTTTCTGCCATTTTCCTTAGAAAAGTGATGGGAATCTGTGTTTCAAGTATTTCATCGAATATGTTTGCTTCAAATATAATTTGAAATAAATAAGAAGAGGGTATTTAGTACATCTTTTAAACATGGGGTAGAGTGGCACCATTTAGCATTCTGTCCTGGTTACATAGATATGTTTACTTCATGGACAATTCACTGAATTCACGGTTTACTTTTCCTTATGTCATATGTCAATATTTACACAAAATAATGTATAAACTATTACAATAAGTGGAAATAAAAATTTACTCATTCTCATTTTGCATGTTCCAGAATGTCATTGTTTTTATTTTTTTCAACTTTAACTAACTTTATCTGTTTGATCAGGCAGTTTTTATAGTTTGCAAGGATTACACACCTGTGCTTGACTTTTCCTGTTGTGCAGGACAATGTCTGCATAGTTTTTAGATATTTAGCCTCAGCATCTAATGATGAATTCCTCCATATTAACCAGCTTAATTTTGTGTTACACTTATCAAATTTTGAAAGTACACATTTGAAGATTTTGAGGATGTTTTATTTTAGCTGTTGATTTCCAGATCTTACTATTCCTGAAACTACATTATTAAATGGAAGTTATGAGCATTTTTCACATCAGCTTTGTATCTTTTGAAAGCCTACTCTTTAAGTATCTGTTGTTGCAGAAATCCAAGCAGCATGAATCTTCTTTTTAAGATAGACAGAATCAAGATCTTCAAATCATTGTTTCTTCAAGTTTCCTTGTCTTCAAAACAGTTGTATAAATAGCAGGCTCTTATGCAGCCATCTGCTTCTTTCTAACCTCTCTCTGTCTTTTGAGTTGGAAAATACTTATTACTCCTAAACTTAAAACCTATGAGGTTTTCCTCAAGGAAGGTTTTATTTTGTTTTAATCTGCTTAATCAGGTACTTTGGTGAAATCCAGTTTTATCTATTCATGGTAGAAGTATATTTTGATATGAGATATAATTTCATTTTGGAAAATACCCTGGCGATACTTCTAAGTTATACTTACTTAGAACTTATCTAGAAGGCTAAGAATGAAAGCCATAACCATTTTGTATTGTGACTTCTTAAAGGCTCTATACCTTCTAACTCAAAAACCTATCCCGTCATCCTATTAAACCTCTTTCCTAGCCAAGCCATAGGCTTCTGTTCTGGCTGCCTCTCCCTGAACTTTATAGCACCTCGACCTGTGGCTTTGCCAGGCCTCAGTTGCTCCTCCTCTTTTATTCTGTCACACCAACGGTACAACTAGGATAGTCAGTCCTCTTTATCCATAGGGGATATGTTCCAAGACCCCATAGATGACCGAAGCCAGGGACATTACTGAACCCTACATATACTATGTTTAAAATATATTTATAGCCATATGTACACAAAAATATATGATAAAATTTAATGTGTAGATTGAGTGTAAGAGATTAACAACAATAACCAATAATAAAAATAGAACTGTTATAACATATACTATAATGAAAGTTATGTGAATGTGATCTGTCTCTCTGAAAATACATCTCAAAAGTGACAAAGTACAGGTAGCACATACAGCTTGAATTCTCTAGGTGAATTCCCAGGCAGGATGGAGTGGGAAGGTTCATATTTCATCATGCTACTCAGATCGTGCAGTTTAAAACTTATGAATTGTTTTATTTCTGGAATTTCCTGTTTATTATTTTTGGATTGAGGTGGACAGCTGATAACTGAAGCTGTAGGACAGAAACCAGGGATGAGGGGACCACTGTGTAGCAACAGGCATGGTGCATTATCATTAGTGTTTGCGTGTGTGGCCCTATAGTTTATGAGGTTGCTAGTTCCTGAGGTCAGGCCCTTGGTGCTGTTATCCATAGTGCTAGCAAGACAGGGCATTTACGGACTGTTTGTTGTGTAGAAACGAGGCCTTTGACCATCTGGGCTTTGAGTGCCAGTTTGTTTCTCCAAAATTTCCTAATGTAAAGTGTGCGCTGCCATTTCCTGGATATTCAGTAATTCCCTTTTCCTTTCCCCTTGACTGCAGCCCACCTGGTGATATAATGCCCAGTCTTTTACTTTTCAGCATTTGGGTTTGGTAGAAGGTTTGAATAGGGTCACAAAAAATTGCTGGTTAAAAGAAGCATTTAAATTACCTGAAGATTCATTTGTTATGATTTTTTATTAGGAATGAACTGAGAAATACTGTAAAAATGTTGTTTATCCTGTAGTGGTGAAAAGACATGAATTAAATACCAATATATCTACTAAATTGCTAGTGGAGCAGGAAAGTCTGAGAAAATATGATTGATACAGTTGTTGGTTTAAATCTTGTTTCATGCTGTTTCTGTTTTATAATGGTTTGAATCTTGGGTAACAACTACAGCCAAAAGTTTCCCTTAGAACAATAAGTCCATAAAGATTTACAATGTTTTTGAAGAACTTCTTAAAAATGCACTCAATTGACCTCTCACCATTCGGGTTCCTTATTTTGGAAACATTAACCAGGAATGAAGAATACAACCAGATTTTGTTTCAAAAGCTGATAGATGAAATCTCAGTTGATTCTTTTGACAATGTTTGAAAGGTTGTTTTTTTTTTTTTTTTTTTTTTTTTTTTGTTCTGTTTTGTTTTTTTCTGTTTTTTTTTCTTCTCATTTGACATGCAGCAAGGACATATGGGCGAAGGAGAGGTAACACTACTGTTTCTAACTTTTGAATGTGTTGGTTGCATTTGGAGAAGACCCAGGGCTTGCTCAGTTCCTATGAAGAAGGGAAGGGGCGAGGGACAGGAAGCTCAGCTCTGATCCTTCCACGCCTCTGTGCGCAGAGGGCATTCTGGGCGTTGTATTTTGAAGGAGTTAATGAACTCTAGTCAAATTACTAGAATACTGGGATTTAGATTTGCATTCATATGACTTTCCTATATTACATTAGATACTCAACTTACCTACATCTAAAGGTTTTCCCCCTTTTCTTTTTGAAGGAATTTCTTGGGAGGAAAAAATTTAAAAAATTTTAAAAGCAATAATATAGACTAGTCTCAAAATGCCTCATTATCTTTGAGGTCAATTTTACTTAAGTAATTTGGGTCAACTTGTTTTACTAAGTAAGCATAAAACATTTGGTCTAAAATAAGCTGAACTAAATAAATGACTTCCTATAAATTTCAAACATTTGGGGGGAAAAACTTTAGAAGTGTTAGGGAATTTTAAAAACCGGTTTCCTAGAGGTGCCTGAAAAAACCTTATTTTTGTGTCTGTAATAGTTTTGCCATTTTATAAGCAAGAAGACAGTTAAATAGCTAAGATCTAAAATCTAAGTAATTTTTGAAGATCAATCAGAAAATAATCTCTAATTTTATAATTACTTTTTGTCTTCACTTGACCTGGTGTTTAGGATAAATGTGCAATAAAGATACTGTTATTATTTGTGTTTAGTAATGAAAGTTAAAGACAGTGGCCACAAAATGGTGTTGGGATGTTCTGATAAAGGAAGAGCACTTGAGATAAGTTTTAGAGGACCCATTGGCAAGTTCCTTTTGTAGACCTAGATGTAAATTGGCAGCTGAACAGTGACAAAAAGCAGTGCTTGGGAGATTTTGCAGTTATTTGTAGCTCTGTATTTTGTTATGGTGTAAAGTTCCTATTTTGCTGTCAGGTAAATGTGGGAAGACTGTTACACACAGTGGCATCTCTGGTCTTTGCTCCTTATATATTCTGGATAATATGATTTTCAAACAACAAATTTAGTGACTAGTTTTTAGAAAGAGCATCCTTGGTAAGCTGATAATTACTCAGCTATTAACAAATGTATCTTTAGCATGCCTACAGTTCTTATGTTCTAGACAATGAACTTGGGTAACTACATTAAGTGGGTTTTGGTTGTATCCCCTTAGTGAAGGTAAACTAAAATGAGGGTTCACTTAAAAATTGTCTTGTTCATTTTAAACCCATTCTTAGAGGAAATTATGCAGGCTGTGCTATTTGATCTGTTAAAGAAATTTAAGTGGCTAACATCTTATAGCCAGATTCCATACTAAGTGTCCATATCTGGTTTGCCAGTGGCCCTGGGGCCCTGCCAAGGCAGTGTAGTCTGCTGCCAACTGCTTTCAAAAGAGTGCTCTCTCCTACTGTACTTCCATTTCACCTCCCTGAGGTTTCTGGGTCCCAGGGGGATACTCGAGCAGTCCTCTATTTAACCATGTGCTTTCTCTGACTCAGTTGGGACTTAAAGGTGGTGGGGACTCAAGAACATATCTAAGTGATCCTATTATTCAATGAGAAAAATAAAAGCAGTTTTATTGGGTTTGCTGCTTTCCTTGTTCTTAGGCATAGTCATCAGTGACAAGCAGCATTTCCTGTTAGCTTTCTGTCTTGCTTTCTATTTCAGGTCAGTCTTCACTATTCCCAATGGAAGATGGATTCCTGGATGATGGCCGTGGGGATCAACCTCTTCACAGTGGCCTGGGCTCCCCTCACTGCTTCACTCACCAGAATGGGGAGCGAGTCGAGCGGTATTCTCGCAAGGTGTTCGTGGGTGGATTGCCTCCTGACATCGATGAAGGTATTTTTAGAAAAAACTGTCTACAGTAGGGTGCCTGGGTGGTGGCATGTCGTAGGGAACTCATAGATAGTGTTGCTGTTTTTACAGCTGCGATCTTATCTGCCTTGGGAATTCAGGCTTGATTGCGCTGTTGTATTGTCCCACGTCCTATCAGAGCATGGTTCACGGCGGTAAGGGAGTGGACTGTGGGACCTGCCGAAGGGACTGGCCTCAGTGCAAAAGAGTGGAGGTCACCGGGAAGACCTCCATTGATTCTGTTGTGGTGAGCAGACACGGTGCTGCCTGTTTGTCCCCATGTCCTATCTTGGCTGAACTCGGCTGTGTCTCCCTATTTCTTTGCCACCTTTTATAAGTGCTTTATAAATGTACAGTTTATTGTTTCAAATTTTTAAATCTTAGATTAATCATGAACTTTTGATAAACACAGCCTACAATTGTTGCACAAGAAAGGGAATCATTCATTCAGCAGATATTTATGTGCTTTCTAAATGCTGTGCACGGCCCTTAGGCTTGTTTACAGTAGTAAACGAGATGGACTGTCCCTGCTTGCATAGAGTTGACATTCTAGTCATGAAAGGCCTATTAAAAATATGTACACATGCAAGAAAATATCAGAGTAAGTATTGAAAAGCAAACATGGTGACCTGAGCTAGTGATTCGGGGAGTCTTGGCCTAGGTGGTGAAGGAAGGCCTCTTTGAGGAGGTGACCTTTGAACTGAGACTTCAGTAAGGAGCCAGCCATGCAGAGGTTTAGTGGAACCAGTTATCTAGGAATCCGCAGTTCATCTCTGGATCTAAGTGACCCTAGATAAAAATCACAGTAGACCGTACAGCGATCACGTATCTTGGTTGCTTTCTTGGTTTCCTGAATGGAAATGTTTTAGAGAATAGAGGCAATTTCTCTAAAAATATGTTGGGCCTAATAATAAGGTTTAATAACTTACCATTTAGGCTGGGATTAAAACTTAATCAAGCCACATCATTTTCTACAAGATGATCAGTCTTTTGGAAGGCTGAGACAGTCATGGTTCTAAAAAGCCAAAAATTGAAAATAAGCATAGGGTTTGGTTTGGATTTTTCCCCCTGCACAATGAAATGTCTTGGGGAAAACTGTAGAAATTTCTGTTTAGTTTGAATCTCTCTCCATCCTTCTGTTAGAGGGCATAGCTTGGAGAATAGTTTGTTCTGTAGAATCGTGTACTAAAAATTTCAGGATTTATGAGGGAAATAGAAGCAGATCATTTAAAACCAAATGAATCTGTACCTGCAACATGAACACAAAGAGTTAGCACCTTGGATGTGACACCGACATGAAGCAAGAAGCTCAGCACGGTGGGGTTGCCGAGGGAGTACCGAAATGCCCTCGACCACCAGGGCAGCGTGGAGACGAGGCAGAGGGACTGGGTCTCTGGACAGACACCTGAGGACATGCAGGTGGCCAGGGCCCTTCGGGTGCGGCGAGAGAGCCCTGGCGGCGGCGCTTGCTGTAGTGTGCTTGGAGTAGAGCGGGGCGGGCGCTCATCTGCACCTCCCACTGCCAGGCTCTTGCCTCTTCTGATGGTTGTGATTCTCCTTTTCTTGTTTGGCTGACATCATTCTCCTGTGTATCAGTGTCATGTGAGTCACCTGTACTGTGGAAACAGGTGTAGCAGAACAGACTGTCCTGCTTCACAGTCCGGGAAATGAAGACCGTTCCTCCAGGATGAAATTTGAACGTAGTCCCCGTCCCTTGTTTTTGTTCTCTGTCATCCCTATCATCAGGTCTCCTTTCCACATGCTTAACCGACTCTTTTCAGAGGTCTCATCTCATGGAAATTTATTTTCCTAGAATTTACCTGTTAGTTATCCAAATGTATAATGGAACACAAATAGTATCATTTAAATTAATAGTAAAATATGATCAAACCTTCCTGTTCTCTCTCTCTCTCTTTCTCTATCTCTATCTTTCCTTTCTTTCTTTCTCCCTTCCACCCAGACTTGGGTTTCTTGCTGTCCAAGGAGGTGGGAGGACAAGAGGAAGAGATTACAGAAGGGGTGTGTGTGTATATGTACGTGGGGAGGGCCCAGAAGCCTTGGCAGCAGCATGTATGACGTCTAAGGAATTAGGGCCAACCCAAGCCAGAGCACAAAGCTAGGAGGTGGAGGAGTCTAGCAGGGGAGCTGGAAGATTGGTTATATCGAACAAGTAAATAAATATATTGCAGATGAGAGGAGCTAAATTTCTCAGCTTGAGAAGGGAACTTATAAGCATGGAAGGAAGGCTAGAAAAAAACTGAGATATTAGAGTGGAACTAGAAATACTAATGTCAGTTCATTGGTTTTTATAATATGCAGATATAGAAATAGTCATAGATGTGCATGTACATGTGCATATTTCATTTATTTTCTAGCTTCGTCCACAGAGAAGACTTGGAAATAATGAATACTCACTAGCAATGAACCCGTGGCACACCCAACTGTTAGTTTTTAAATATCTTGCCACTAAAAGGAACCAGGACTTCATGGAAAAAAGAAAAATAGCTGTCTCTAGAGCTGGAGCAATGGAAGGACAAGATGAGCCTCAAGTCTCTTCCTGTGCCACATATTATGGAAGTGCTATAAAAAGTGATAGGGCCATGGCAGAGGAGATGGGAACTCCCACTGGCAAAATCAGGGATAATATTTTTGGACAAAAGGAGCATCAAAGTAAATAAGGAAAGAATTGGATTATGTGACCTATTTAAAAAGCAGGCCTAGGGCTGGGCTGTAGCTCAGAGTGGAAGGCTTGAGGCCCTGGGTTCAACCCCCAACACCTCAAAAATAAATAAAAAAGACCTATGCTGATATAAATTAATGCATAAATGGATGAGAAGTATACTCTTTAACTAGTAAAGGTAGAAGGAATGATGAAAATAGGTGGTGATTATCTGTCAACCATCCTAGGGGGAGTGGGTGGCAGCAGGGATCTTCAGGGTGCTGGCCTGTGAGGGAGACTCCACAGTACTTCTAAGGGGTGTGATTCCTCTAGGTGGAGCACCAGGCAGACACGACCTTGACCAGTGAGGAAGGTTAACATGCCCAGTGCTAGGACAAGGCAGAGACTGCCATTGTGCTGGGGGTGTATTCCAATGTGTAGCATGAATCTGGTCATTAGGAAACAGACCCACATCGAGGCCTTTGACTTATCACAAAATACCAAAGACTGAATAGCTTACGAACAACAGAAACTTCTCACAGTTCTAGAGGCTGAGAAGTTCAAGATCCAGGCAGTAGCAGGCTCAGTGTCTGCTAAGTGCTGGTTCCTCATCTTCTCACTGTAAGCACACATGGCAGAAGGGGCAAAGGGTCTCTCTGGGGCCTCATTTACAAGGGCATTGATCCCATTGATGAGCACCTCGCCCCTAGGACCCAGTCATCTACCTAACACCTCACGCTGGAGATGAGGTTTCAACATATGAATTTGGGCAGGGTTGGCGAAGGGACACAAATATTCAGAGCATAGCAGCATCCTGTAGAATAATGTGAAAAATAGGGAAGAATGGGGAGCTGTTTGCTACTGAAAAGGACCAGCACTGCAGGGTTGTGACAGCTCAGTGCAATGTGTTCTGGATAGGACTCGGATCAAAAGGGAAACGGGTATTGTTGGGATAGTTTGAAATGTAAATGGAGTCTGTGAACCGGGTGGTAGTGTTGTAGCCGCACTGATTCCCTGATGTTGAATACTCTGTATGTTGGTATATAAGGAGTCGACCTTGCTGTGGGCAGATACCAGCCACCGTGTTTGGGCCTACAGAGTATCATGTCAGAAGAAGATGGTGTGTGGGTGGATTGCTAGGTTGGTTCATGCCTGCACAGATGGAGGGAGGAAGGGTACGAGAGAAGGAAGAGGGGGAAGCTAATGTGTCAGACACCATAGCTGCTGAATCTAGCTGAAGTGAATTCTTTTTGCTGTCCTTGGAGATGGTAGATATGAAGTTTTTGTTAATAAAACTACTTTATAAAAAAGTGACCATAAATATTTAAATCTACTTTTTTCTTGTTCATTAGATGAGATCACAGCTAGTTTTCGTCGCTTTGGCCCTTTGATTGTGGACTGGCCTCATAAAGCAGAGAGCAAATCTTATTTTCCTCCTAAAGGTAATTCCCAAGATTCACTATACAAGTACAATTTATCCTTATATTGTTCAATGTTCAACTTTTTCGTAAATGTTTACTTTCACTGCAACTTTTTCTATTTTTCAGCTTATATTTTTCTAAGTGTGTCTTTAAAATTTCTACCTAATATACTTTTAATTCAAATTTAATTCTACTCTACAAGGTGTTTCAAGGTACTATAGAAAGGAACTATGTATTGATGTTATCAGATCTTTGGTATGAATATTAAGTTTTAAATTTTTTCACATTTTTCTATTCCTTTTTCTTTCCTTAGTATTAGTTTACACTTACTAGCTCTTGAAGAACCATAAATAAGGTAAGAGAAAGCATAAGCCTTTTTTTCATTTTTCCTCAGGCTATGCATTCCTGCTGTTTCAAGATGAGAGCTCTGTCCAGGCCCTCATTGACGCATGCATTGAAGAAGATGGAAAGCTCTACCTGTGTGTCTCAAGCCCCACCATCAAGGATAAGCCAGTGAGTGCAGTCTAGCAGGAAATAGCTCTTAGTTTTTGCCTCTACCCATCTGCTGTATTTGAAAAACACCTTGATGTGTCTGTTGTACTTAATTGACATGTTTGTAAGTAGAATCTAAATAAAAAAGTTTTGTTATTGTTAGGTTCCTAACATTGACATTGTTTATCCATGCATATCATTTTGACATTGAATGTGTAGTTAGTTGAAATATTGGTAAGCCTTTACTATTTAAAGCCTTCACTTGAAAAAGCATTTTACAAAGGTAAAGTAGCTGAATTTCTTCTGAATAATAAAACTCAAATCACAAATATGTTCTATGTCTTTCTATCTCTGTCTTCTCTTGGATCAAGATTTTACCCATTACTGTCTTTAACTTTTTGCATATGATACTTTTCCAAAGTAGAATTGATTATGTATATGCACATAAAGGTATAGTGTGTGCTATTTTTCCTTCCTGGAAGTTTTTCTTTATCATGAAATGTCATCATAAGGGAGCATAGTGCTGAATCTGACATCAGCAGTTCCCTTCTCAGCCAGCCAGTGATGGTGAGGAGACAGTGCAGGAGGGCAGCACTGGGGCACCCCTGTTGGTTGTGTGGTCAGGAACATTCTTTTGAGTTCTTATGGCCTGGATTCTTTCTGCTTGACTTGTTTGTGTTCCAGGCCAGTGCTCATAGGTATTTAAATTGGGTACCTCTGGCCTAAGACATTGTTGGTGTGTATATTAGGAAATATGTTACCTTTGGTGTGGCCACTTGTAGCAATTAGTAAATGAAAACAGATTTAATGAGGTACATGATTCTTGATTGACTGTGATTGACATATTGAAGTCTTTATCACAAAATGGTTTATTACAAATATCAGTGATTACTTTGAAATAATGCAACAGATTTATTAATATCAGTAATTTCCATTTCCTGGATATAACACTGAATTGAACATACAATTGTAGTTTATCTATCACTGTAAGCTTATCAACACAGATACCATGATAAATTCTAATTAAGTAGATATTGAGGGGTTAGACAGAGAAGACTCAATAAGCTGAAAAATAACTAATTAACTTACAAATAATTAAGGACCTGCTAAGTGCACTTTGGTCTATAATAGACATTGAAATTGAACTTTCCACCTTGGTTTAGTTTACTCTAACAGATGAAGGATTGGGATATAGACTATTTTCAAGTCTTTTAGTTTTATAGCTTTATTGATTTGTCATGACAGATTTTGACTTTTAAGAATGCAGTATGCTTGGACAATTTTAGACCTTTGATAGCTTTTGTTTCCGTACTCCCTAGGTACAGATTCGGCCCTGGAATCTCAGTGACAGTGACTTTGTGATGGATGGTTCACAACCACTTGATCCAAGAAAAACCATATTTGTTGGTGGTGTTCCTCGACCATTACGAGCTGGTATGATCGAACATCCAAAACACTCTCTGCCCTTTAAAATAAGAAGTATAAAGATCCTTAGGATGAACTCTTCATGAGCATTTGAACTCGTTGTCTAAGAGTATATAAGAGTTCTAGAATCAAAGTGTGAGAGTTTGAATTCACATGCTGTGCTCTGAGTGGCCTTGGGCAAATGACATGATTTCTCTTCAGTTTCCCCGTCTGTCGGAGTGGCCAGTGCATGCACTTCACAGGGTCGTTTTGTATTGAGTGGGGTGACCAATGTGAAGGGCTCACGTTCCCGCTCTCATTGGTGTCTGGAGAGAAAGCCCTCTAAGAAGAGCTTAGGTACTGAGCTGCTCAGTGTTCACTTCCCACGTCCTCAGTTGCTCAGCAGCTATTTACTGAGCTCAGCTGTTTGCCGAGAGCTGCTTACTGGCTCTCAGCAGTGCCTCATGTTTTTAGAGTAGTAATTACAGAAGAAATTACATCTCTACCATCTAGTAACTTGGAGTTTAATAGCATGAATGAGATAAAAAACATAAAAGGGACAGAAATGTGGTTTCAGAATTGTAACATTTCATGGAAAGGATGCTTTCATTATTTCAAGTTTTATATGAGAAGTGGATGAATAGCTAGCCTGTAGGGAAAGGTAGCATGTTTGATGGAGAGAGACTGAAAAGCCCCTCTTAATTAGTGTTCAGTTAGTTATTTGCAGTAAGAAACACCTTGTGACTTTGGACAGATGGATCATCTTTGTGCCTTAGTTTCCTTAGGAAATTCTTACCTATTCCATACAGTTGTGAAGATTAGAAAAGAGCATATAAAACCACAGAGCCCCTGCTCACAATGAAAACATTAAGGATTAACCCACTATACTGCTGGTCACAGTAATGAGTTTGATTTTACTAATCATTATAATAATGTGAGCTCAGAGGACAAATGAACTACTTTTGAGGAAGCTGTCAGTGAGCCAGATGAGTTTTCCTGATGCAGATGCCCCGTTTGCTCCCCTCTCATTCAGTGGAGCTGGCTATGATCATGGATCGACTGTATGGCGGCGTGTGCTATGCTGGGATTGACACGGACCCTGAGCTGAAATACCCAAAAGGAGCCGGGCGAGTCGCATTCTCTAATCAACAGAGCTACATAGCTGCGATCAGTGCCCGCTTTGTCCAGCTGCAGCACGGAGAGATAGATAAACGGGTGAGTCCTTGGCTGCATTTTGGAAAGCTCTGTGTCATCCAGAGATTAGAATGGGGAAATTTTATGGCTCTAAGTTGGCAGCTGACACTTACACCTCTAGGGTCAGCCAAATGTATATTCTAAGAATTGCCTCTGAGTTTCTTCTCTTAGTTTTTTTGGATAGCCGATCTAGGACACTGGATACCATAATAACTTTACTTGAGTTAATTTAATCTTTCCTAATTGTCACCCCATCCTTCCATTCATTCAATAAAAATTTACTGAATCTTCTGCCTTATCTTACATCAGTTATGGGAGCATGAATGCATGTAATATCTCCTGTTTTTTTTTAAACTTGGAACATAATGAATACCTTTAAGTCTATTTCTCAATGCACTGTGGTAACCTGTGATTGAATTAATTCACTTCTAGACCCACCTTGCTTAGAAATCTTTCATTGTAACAGATGAAGTAGAAGAAATCATCTTTTCATTTGTAGTCTGTTTTTCCACCTAAAATTAGGTAGTATTACTCAGCATTATTTTCAGCACTTTTAAAATTCCTTTTTTTGGCTTTATCCTCTGAATCACAAGACTGGAGAAAAACCTCAAATACAGTTCTTTCCTCTTTCCAGTGTATTGTATCAAAGCTCTGTGTTTCATTATGTCTTATATTCCTTTTTTTCACAGATTTATTTCTCTTCTTTGTGTTTCATGCATTCCACAGATGTTTTAGTGCCTAGGATAAGAAGTCCCTGTCCTCCTGAGCCTATGTTCTGATAGAACCATATTTTATGCCAAAGGCGAGGCAAGAAATTGTTATGAGTTTGAGGTGAGATAGGAATTTACACCAGAACATGTATCCACTTCATTACAAAGCACAGCGCTGATTGCTTTTGGTAAGAGAGACCTCGATGAGGGAAACAGTATGCTGACTCTCCTCTGGTTTGAGCTCTTCATGGCAGACCAGCACTTTCATTAGCCCTGTCGTTAACGTCCAGCTCAGAGGCATTGTGCGGAAAAGTCCTTGTTGCTTGGTTTTCCCGCCATTCTCTCTCCGAGCAGTAGAAGCTGACAAGGCAGTGTGGTCGACACACACAGTTTATGTTTCATGTCATGTGTATTCTTGCTTCAGTGGCAGTAAAAATTTTAAAATAATAGCAGTCGTTCTACAGTATTATGAATATATTAAGCAGAAAAGTTTATGTTATAAACACAGGTAAAGAGGACAAGACTAAGGGCAGTGTATGTTGACATGCCCACTTGCTCTTAATTCACACTCAAAAATATCTGCACCTCACTGTAGTATAAGTTTCTAATGTAAGTTTCAGAGTTGTGGTGTTCGTCACTGGAAGTTCAGGCTTGATTTGTGTCCTCTACAATGCGATCCTTTGACATGTTCTTGCCACCCTGAAGATGTCATGGAGTGGTCTAAAGGCCCGAGCCTGTGGTTCAGCTATGTCTGCTCTTGGCATCTTCCTTGTCACTCCTATCTTTTCCTTTTTGACTCAACTTCGTGAGGATTCCTTTCAGAAGTGGATGGCCCCAGGGTAGCAATAGCCTGGTATTAGAGAGCTTCAGCCGAGGGTCTCACCCACACTGAGAATAGCCAGCTGTCTGCTAGCTGGTGAGCTGATAGCCAGGTTACTTTTATTGCCTGCAAGGCTCAGTAACAGGTTGGCCTATTGAGCACTGGAACAGCCCAGTTTTATGAATTCACCTCTGACTTTTAGACTCAAGAAAACCATTCTACTGAGAGAATAAAACAAGGTTTCAGATTGTGCGTGCCATGGCTGGGTCCTGTTTCACCAGCATTCCAGGGTTGCAATTGTGACCCCGAAGTGGACACTATAAATAGAAACTGTGAGCCAGCTCAGTGACAACTCGGAAGCTTGTGATGCAGAAATCAGGCACCTTCCCACTGTTTTGTGGAACCTGGAAGCTCTTTGTTGGTTTTGTTTAAATTATGACCGCACATATGATAAAAATTCAGATCCACTAATTAAAACTAGGGTTTGTGTCTGGAAAATACCCTGAGCTTAATCTCACAGTGTTCTGTTTTAAACAGCTGGCTTCACTTTGTGATTTCTGTTTTCCCTTTGGAGGCTGTTTATTTAATAAGATGAAACCATAAGGCGAAATGTATAAAAGTCTTACAACTGAAGTTAAAAGATGGATGGTCTTCATTTCAGTAAAGGACTTACTGGCCCTCCCTTTTGGGCATGTTGGCACAGATTCATCCGGACAGTGGATGGAAACGCACTGTATGCCTGGTAAGAGTGCCCGGTCACTGAGAAATGCGAACTCCCTCTCTGTTGTTTCATTGCAGGTGGAAGTTAAGCCATATGTCTTGGATGATCAGCTGTGTGATGAATGTCAGGGGGCCCGTTGCGGGGGCAAGTTTGCCCCGTTTTTCTGTGCTAATGTTACCTGTCTGCAGTATTACTGTGAATATTGCTGGGCTGCTATTCATTCTCGTGCTGGCAGGGAATTCCACAAGCCCCTGGTGAAGGAAGGTGGCGACCGCCCTCGGCACATTTCATTCCGCTGGAACTAGAGGCTGCCGACCTACAGCGCTCATTCCCAGGCCTCAGAATAAGTGCACTCTTCGTTCCTTCTGACCCTCCTCAGCCTCTTCACGCTGGCATGTCCTTTTGTAGCAGTGTGTAACTTAACGATAGTATAAGGAAAAGAATGCCCGGTATGTGGGCGTTTCATAGATCCTGTGTCACTGCAAACAACCTGTCTGAACTCCTTTTTGTATTGCCATCCTGTTGCGGGGAAGTTCTGTCCTCTTGCTTTGCTGGAGACCAAGAGGATCCTAACTTCCTGCAGCATTTTCTTAGAGGAGAGAAAGAAATATTAACAGAGAAATGAAACAATAGAGTATTTTGGGGTTTTAATTAAATTATTGTTAATAATATAACATATAAGAATACTTTTATTAAAATAACCATGCAACAATAACACTATCAGTCTGTTCTGACACAGTTCCCCCCAGGGAAGTGCTTTTGCCTTTTCCTTTCTTCCATATTTTTTGTCTTTCTCTTTTTTCCATTCCCTTCTAATCCTTTTAACAGCAATGGAGGAAGTGAACAATCACTACCAGGAAAGAACGTGTCAAAGCGCACAGATGCATGAGCAAGGTTGAGCAGCATTGTAATTAATTTTAAGGGTTTTGAGGCTGAAATAGAACTTCATTATGCCTCAGCGTTACTAGGACACCAGAAAAAATAGTCAAGTAGGCAGAGCTAAGGTTATTTTCTTTTAAATAACTTTAAAAATTCAGAATGTAAGAATTGGGCAAATTTACTACTGAGGGGAGTGCACTTATTTATTTAACTAACTTATCTGGTCACAGCCCCAGGAAGCCTACCAAAGCTAGAATTCATGACAACTGGTGGGAAAACTAGCATTTCCTCTCCTGAAGAACAAATGTGCACATTTTATTTTTGATGTTATATATGAACTCTATATCCTAATTCACTAATACTCGTCAGGTGTCAGCCTTTGCTCTCCATTTTGACATTAAAAGCAACAGATCCAGAGATACCTCAAGGATTCCATTTTTAATTTTGTTACAGAACACTTGTAGCCAAAACCTGAAGACAAAAACAATATACAAATTGGCTGCTGATTGGCTTACTTTTAGATTTAAAGTTACTTTGGATATCCTGTAATTTAGTTGTAACATAGAAAAACGGAAAAAAAAAAGTTTTAAAAAAAAGTTAAGTAGTTGCAAAGTGTTTTGCACTGTTGAACTAAGTAACTGTGTAAATCTGTGCAAAGGTACGTATGTTTATCTTACTCTTCCTATAAAATAAAATAACCTTACAGTTTCAGAACTTAGCATGGGACATAGTCAGTGTTTGAAGTGCCAACTTCATCAAGTAATGCATGCTTTCTTATAAATAAAATTCTTGCTTCGAAAGGCGTTCTTATGTGTTGAACAGTATGCTTCAGGAGTAAATTTAAAATAGTCTCTTGAAGTTCTAGTCATGGAAGTAACTTTTATTTTAATTGACATTCTTTTATTAAATGCCCTATCCACCATTCAAAGGATTATTATCAGTGTGCAAAACATTAAACAACAACAACCTACCGGCAATCTTGCTAGTTGTGCTACCTAATAGTTACCATCTTGGATCCTTCAAAACCAAAGACTTGCCCAGCACTGCTGTGGAACCATCTGGCTGATGACCCCCACTGATTATCTTTAGGAAAAGCAGCCCTTTATTTTGAGTACAGGCTTTAATGAATTATACCTGTTAAGTTCCAAAGGTCAAAATGGAGGCATTTGCTGTCTAGGAGCCCAACACAGAGAGGGAGCTGCTTTTCAAGAATTCCCTGCAAACAGTGAAGCAGTCATGCGAATGGAGGGTGCTCTCGTGTAGCTGGTCAGGGACTTTTTTTTCTTTTCTCCTGAACCACGTGATTCTGATCAGAATGTTCATTTGCCTCTTTTGATTCTTTTCCACGCTTGTAGGTGGCTTGGGGTGTGCTATTGTGCTGTTCCTACTCAGTAAACAGGTGTGATGAGTTAACAAGAAATAACACTGTTTGAAAACTAGCTTTGAATAATAATTTTTCCCTTTGTACATGACCTGCTGAATTTCGGTACAGTGTTTTTGTAGCTAACTTATTTTGTCATGCACATAATGTATATTTGTTATGCACTACTTTTGTATATCTTGTTTTTCCAACAGTGAACATTTTTAGGCACACTTTTCACTGACGGGATATCTCTTTATGCAATACCTCAATTTTTCATATTGCAAAGAGTAGCTTTTTGTACTTTTATTACTGAGAGATCTTCATATACTTCATTTTTTAATATAAATAATTTTAATAAATTTTATTTTCTTATATTCTGCTTTTTATACATTTCAGTGCTCTGCATACATTTTAAATTATGAATGTTGTGCACTGGCAATGCTATTTTAGAGTCTGCAGAGAAGAGAAAGCATGTTGCTTAAACATCCCTCCCCAGCACCAGCTCTTGGTGTACCTATAATTTAAGAAATAGTCTATGTAAAGTCACAAATTAATGAAAAAAAAATTCGCATGAAAATGACAGATAACACTGTAGTTCCTAAAAAAAGAAAAAATTAAATGCATAAGCATAGGGTAGAAATTTAAAATAACAAAATTGTCTACAGCTTCTTACTAAGTTTTTAAAATTATTCATAAAACGCAGACATTTTTGGTGAATGTTTAGCCATTTTTAATCTTAATAAATTGATGTTAAGTGTTTGATTCAGAGATGTCTGCTCTTTTAAATTATATATAAGGAAAAAAAAATAGCCTGCCATGGGACAGGTGTGTAATGTTAGTATGCATGACTAATGTAAGAAATTGTTATTCTACTAATATTTACTTGTGATTGTGTGACAAGCGTGTTTACAGATTATTTGGTTACACTTCAATTTACAGGGCATAAACAATGATTATCTATTACTCTGAATTTTATTGATTACATGTCCTTCAGATTACATGGGATTGTAGTTGGGAGTTACCATGTAACTCAAACATAATTAACATGTAATTAGTTTACAGATTTTAGGGTATCACTTCGATTTACCAAGCATGTAGTTCTAGCGCACTAGCATGGCACCAGCCATGTACTTACAATGTAGTTACAGAGTAATTACATGGTTATTTTTGCAATGTAAAATAAAGTGTTTCTGATTATTTTCTATGTAAAGGAGCCCTCTCCCTCCCTCTTCCGGTCCCCACGCTTTGGTATAATATATATACTTCTCCATACACAGACCTCTGCAGAATGCAAAATAAAACTTGCAGTGAATGAATTTAGCATTTTATGAGAGTGCTGTTGGAAAGACTTGATAATTCACCCCTTTTGTTTTGAAGAGTTGAATCTTCTGTTAAAAGGTGATTTAAAACTTGAATGTGATGAATTGTGGCAAGTTAACTTCAAGTTATGTGCAATACTTATTTCAAACTTTTGAAAGATCTTTGCAGTGTAATTCTTTGTTTTTAATTGCAGACATTTAAAAATGTCATTTTCTACTGTTAAGAGTAATCCTCTTTCTTGCTGGTGTTTCTAAAGAAAAGAATCAGAAATCAATCTTTCTACTAATGTAAATTTGAGATTATTTTTAAAAATGGAATAAAAGAGGTTTTGGTCATTTGCTTTATTTTATTATCTTATTTTAAAGCTACTGTGATTGATAGCATTGTAAGAATTGGGACAATATTGTATTCAACTTTTATTTTTTATATTTTTAAAATTTAAAGTATAATTAGTTTTTATAATTTTCATCAGATTTTTGTTATATTTTTTGGAAGTGAAACTTTTAGCAAGTGGGTATCTAGTTTTTACTAATCCCTAATTTTTTTCCCAGTGTATTGCTCATATTATCAGAAGGAAAAGTTATTTAAGTATGTCAGTTAATTGTACTACTTGGCTGAATTTCCATATAGTTTTTACTGTGTATGGGGAGGTTGTAGTATTTATTATAGCATTTTAAATAAGGGTAATTCATTTTTTATTAAAGTCATTTTCACGTTAAGTTCCTATTTTTGTATGTTCTACTCTTAAGTTATATAACACAGTTCCTTTTTTAAAAGAGTTCATTTGTTGAAGTGCTAGTGGAAAATTAATGTTATTAAATAGTTTGCAAATGACTATTTATACCAGTATGCATATAATTTTTAAATATTTGTAATGTGAGATGTTGAATGAATAAAACTTTTAACTCAGATTTCTTTTAATATTTCTTTTCAACATAAGTACATTATGCTTCCATGGTTGGGAATATGTCATTTAAAAATACATTAGGGCCAAGGCAGAGCAAACCAATAAGGGAAGGATGTTGGGTCGGGAGCGCGTGGCGGGCGTCCGTCCGTTGCCCACTTCAGCCTGTCAGTGTCGGCGGCTCGGGATGCCCGTGGACGCGCTGGTTCCCAGGCGGCCCCACAGAGTTCTTTTTGTTGGTAGCCTTCCGCATGTGCGTGGGGCGTCAGCCCAGGATCTGAGTGTTCAGCCACCTGCTTAAGGCCAAATGTCCAAAAAAAGTAAAGAACAAATGTTGATCTAATGACGTCCACATCCAGGAGTTTTAGTTGGAGTGTTTGTCAATGGGGATTTCTGGCTCCTGTGCCAGGACTTAGAAACAACTCTGTTCCCCTTTTTTTGGTGGTGGGGAGTGGAATCACGGGCCTCAGCATGCTCCGCACATGCTCTACCACCAAGCTCCCCCCAGTTCAGAAAGCAGATCTCTTCCGACTTTGAATGCCCACTTTTCTCTAGAGCCCCAGGTGACAGGATCTGGTCTCTGGGATCTTGATCTCTGCAGCATGTGAATCTGATCTGGTCCATGGGTCATGGAGACTACGGAGCACTCCAGTGTGTTAATATTTAGATTTTTAGACTACAGACTTACCCGAGTTAAGGATTGATCATAACAAAATGGTATCTGAGAACATCTACCTTGTCGGTGTGACACCTCCTCTTTTTTCTCACTAGTATTCTCAAGACTAGAAGCAGCTCTGAGACATGCAGACTGTGAGATCATTTGCTAAGAAGTGCCTGGGGGTCAGGTGGGACCAGAGGTTCTGACCTGCTGGCAGGGGCTTTGGCTAGATAGCAGCCCATTCTCTTACCTGGCCGTATCCCAGACTTACCTTCAGATTTCAGTAAAGGGCCCCTGAGGAAGCCCCAGGGACATCAGAGATGCAGGTGGCCTTTGGTTGCCACCTCCATGATGTTCTTAGGCCTTCTGGGATGGTTTCAGCATTTTAAGAGGAAAAAGAGAGGAAGAGAGACATAGCATATTTAGTTTCTTTATTTTGGTAAATATTTATTTCAGGCACGTGACATATCAGCTCTGAATGGCGCCCACTGTCTTGACGTAGGGTGGAGGTGCAGCGCTCCTACTGTTTGCAGGCACAGGGTGGTGAGCCCAGGGCTCCCAGCTGCCTGCGAGCTGGCCACTCTCCCAACCCCCGCTGTTCTTAACAACCCAGTCATTTCATACCCTCATTGGATGGTGGGTTTGTTTTCATGCTGAGTTCACAAAGACAATAAATGAAATTTTAATGTTTTTTTGTTGTTGTTTTAAGATTAAGGAGCAGTTACAGGTGTTGATGAGATGAGTTAAAACATTTAAGGGTATTTTTTTCCTGAAGTATGGGGTGACAGTCATAACCCAAGAGGAAATGCTAATATCTATTTACCAAGTTGTGGTCCTCCGAGGACTTAGGAGCATTGCTGTTAGACTATGATTCTGACAGGCTTCAGGACAGCTCTCTGTTTTGGAAGTTTTTACTTTTTTCTTTGTTTATTCTGCATCAATCCAAAATATAACAACCATTTCCTGGAAAAGAATTTTATTAAAAAGAACAAAAAATTAAAAAAGCCACATCATTAACTAAACTTAGGAAATGAGGTAGCCTGTTCCTTGAAAGTTAAAACAGAGTGCATTGGCTTGAGGCTTAAAGCTCTACAGTGAAGAAAGGTTATTCATTTTGTTGGAAGTGATCCCTCCCCAAATTTCTTAAAATACAAACTCTGTTTACAGGTAACACAGGATCCCAGGGAACATACTTTGAAACACACTGTTGGGACATTTTAGTAAATTTACTGGTCTCAGAAAGCCTTAGAAACCCCACGTTTTTCTTTGTATTAGGGATTGAACCAGGGCCTCACACATGGTAGGCAAGCGCTCCACCTGAGCTACGTACGTCCCCAGCCCTTTTTATTTTATTTTGAGTGGGATCTTGCCAAGCTCCCCGGGCTGGCCTCAAATGTGGTCCTGCTGCACCGCCCGGGTGGCTGGGTCATAGGAGTGCACCACTGCGCCCCGCAGAATCCCACTTAGCTACCTGTACATGTGTTCTGTGAAGCTCTGCACAGGCAGGCGGGCCTGGTTAGTCATGGCCAGAACTGATTCCCGGGTCCACAGTGGATTTACTGTGGTCCTGGGAACCTACCTTCCTTCCAACCCTGTCCCATTTCTAATTTGTCTCCTTAGTACCACCCCAGAAATAAAATAAATAAAAATGAAAAGAGAGACGTTCCGCTGCAGGATGAACTGTCATCTTGCAGAGCCCTTTGGGTTACACAGTCCCTGGCTTGGCCCAGCCCTGTTCCTCAGAAGTGCCTCAAGTGCCGCTTCAAACAAGCCTGCTGAACTTTACATCTGTCATTCCGTGATATGATAACTTTCTGAGAATTCATATCCAAATTTTTCTTTGCCAACTCTGCCGAGCACGCCTCCCCATGCACCGAGGACCCGAATCCTGACTGTGAGTGAACTAAGAATTCCGAGCTCTCACCTGGCAGTGCTGCCTTGGTGCCTTATTCGAGAACATTCTGTTCTGTCATGCCTTGAATTTTCTCAGGATATTTTAAGTTCTAATCTTTCTCTAGTCACATCGGGTGTCACTGTTGGCCGCCTGGAAACAGTGCCTTATTGTGATTCAGCATGGTGACCAGAGTTGGAGAAGTACAGTTTGTCTCAGGGAAGTTAAAAACGAACAGCAGTGTCCAGATCCAGAATGTGAGCAAACCACAGTGCTTGGTATTGCACATAATCTGATTAAGTGTCATGAGAAACTGCTCGCGGGCAGGTGGGGGCGGGCGGTGAGTCAGCGCACCGACGCCCAGGCAAAGCGTGATCCTCATCCTTTTCTTTGGAGTTCTATTTCAGGAAGCAAAACTTCAGTACCAAAAAATGTCAATGTGATCAAGCAAATGTCACCATTTTAAAGAGATTAATTTCAACTCTTCTCCCACCCCCTGCAACATCATAAGAGACAAGAACCAGACAGACCTAGTAATGACCCCCAGCGCCCAAGTCCCTAGGGCAGGGGAAGAGGACAGTGCTTCCCCCTAGCAGTGCGAGTCAGGAATTCCAGAAGCCAACGTTTCTGGGAGGAAGAACCCAACAGAGTGCTTCCAAGTGCCGGTTTTGTGCCACAAAAGCCCTTCTCCCCACAACCAGGGGTTATGCTCCATTTAAGGTGACCAGATCAGAAAGGTTAACCAACCTTCGAATCCAGGGTTTGATTCCAGGGTTCACATCCAGAGTCACAGACCACAGGTCCTGCTTCACTTCACGCCTCACAGATTTCGAACCTAAGACACAGAAACTTCCTTAAAATGTCATTTCCTCCTGCATTGACAGGGAAATCACCAAGAACGTATGCTGCAGAGATACAGATCATTTGACGAGCTCATCTAAAAATCATCCATCCTTCATTTGCTTTCAGAAAGATGTCTGAAACCATAATGTGAGAGCTACTCCTTGGTCCTAGTTCTATCATCCCCCAGATTGCCAGGGAACTGAGACAAGTGGCCCAAGCCACCAAAGCCATGTGGGCATCAAGCAAGGATCACTAGTTAGCTCAGTGGATGGTTGCTGGTAGGTGGGTAGCTAGGCGGAAAGGTGAGAGAGACATACCAGATCTCTCTGTACACATGATTATTTTTGCAGTTCTGGACATTGAACCTGGGGAGCCCTACACCGAATTACATTCCCAGCCCTTTTTATTGTATTTTAAGGCAGGGTCTCCCTCCCTAGGTTGCCGAGGCTGGCCTTGAACTTGCCATCCTCCTGCCTCAGCCTCCTGACTCATTGGGATCACAGGCGTGAGCCACCATGCCTGGCTGTATTTTTAGATGTCAAGGAAAATCCCAGCAAGGAGACAGGGTTTTATCCCTCCTCTGGAACTATACTAGCAGTACATTCTGCACAGAAAGTCAGGCTGCCTCTTATGCATCCCATCCTTTGATTCTATCGTAGCTCTCACAAAAATAGTCCTGAAATGGAGGAGGGGCTTTGTCTGGTGTGTCCTTGTGAATGCTTAAACAGCACTTGAACATTCTGCTTCAGCACTGGGATGTTGGAAGCACCAAAATAGGTTCCTGCGGAGAATTTATATTCCAGATTTTATATGTATTTATGAAAGAGAAAACGCTTTCCATTTTTAGAGCACGGGTGCTCTGGAACGCGCAGCTTTGATTCGTGCTGCAGCCTGAACAGCTGTCCTCAGACAGATGTAATGCTGCAGACCCTGGAAGGATCAACTGAGAATATGAGAATCTAGATTTGCAGCCAAATGTCCTTCTGCAGGCAAAGATGTGTTAAGGCCACAGCTGAATGCGGTCATTGGCAACTTCCTTTTCCTTGGCCACCCCCAAAATTCAAATTCAATGACAACTAAATGTGACACCCTAAAATTAGGATGCAGGCGGGGTTAGGCTTAGTCCCATAATGCCCCATGTAGATCAGGCTCGGCAGCCCTGGGGGCTTGAGAGGCGGGTAATGCAGGAGGGTGGGCCAAAGTGGACCCAGCAGACCCAGGGAGGAGAGTGGGGAGCCGGGTGGGAAGACGAGGAAAGGGACTCTGGGTTGGGAAGCCCATCACCAGCTAAGAGCACGTGCCCCCCAAGAATAGGGATGCGTGGCTTCCTCCTCCGATCACAGTCTCCTCTCTGGGAGGCCGAGGTAATTTTACGGGGACACAGCTGCCACTCCAAGGGAGGGGACTGGAGTCTTTCTCGGTTGTCCTCATGCTCACTTTATAGTTTAGTGCTTTTCCTTTGAATCCCACGAGTGGGGCGTCTTGGACTCTGGGGCGGGGTCTGTGATGGGGTTCTTGGTCTCTGGGGTGGGGTCTGTGATGGGGTTCTTGGTCTCTGGGGTGGGGTCCGTGATGGGTTCTTGGGTTCCGGGAGCAGAGTGGGGCGTCTTGGTCTCTGGGGTGGGGTCTGTGATGGGGTTCTTGGTCTCTGGGGTGGAGTCGGTGATGGGGTTCTTGGTCTCTGGGGTGGGGTCCGTGATGGGTTCTTGGGTTCCGGGAGCAGAGTGGGGCGTCTTAGACTCTGGGGCGGGGTCAGCGATGGGGTTCCCGGCGCATGAGCACCGTGTCCTGCGGCTCAGGACGTGCTCAGCTGTGTGACGCTCCGCACAACCCAGGCCGGGCCGGGCCGGGGTCCTCCCTGCTACTTACAGAGCCCGGAGCTTGCTGGCTGGGGCAGGGGTGGCGGCAGGGCGGCAGGGCAGGGCCTGGGATGGCCCTCTTCCACAGGGTCCTGGTGCCTTCTCTGCTTCCCACTCCTGCCTACCCGGTTGCCATGGCGACGGGGCGAGCGCTGAGACTCCTCCGCGTCGCGGCGCGGCGGCAGTGCCAGCCCTGGCATCTCCTTCTCCACTTGGCACAGGAGAGCCTCCCGCCCCCGGAAATCAAGGGCCGCCGCCAAGGGGCTGTTCCTGAGGCTCGGTTTTCTGGACCCCTTGGGATGAGCCCTAGATCATTCTCTCTGGGGAAAGAAAGAAATGGGAAGCGGGAGGGGGACTGGAGAGCGGGCCTTGACCCGCAGCTGGCAGCTTAGTGGCACTGCATTAAGGAAATGTTTCCTCCCTTTGCCCTGGAGGCTGCGGAGTGCAGGTGAAGGTGGTCGCCGTGCAGTGCAGGCCAGCACAGCTGACTTGGCTCCAAGGGCTGCAAGGCGGGGCTCCAACCCTGAGGACAGCGATCCTGTGCCTGGGGACATGCCTCTGTAGTGACACTGCTGGACTCCGCCCTGCACCACCTCTGACTGGCCAGGTGCCCTGGTAACCTCTGAGAATCTGTTTTCTGCTGGGTCAGGGGAGCACGTAATATCCCTTGGTTGGGGATCAGGATGAGATGAAGTAGTAACAAGAAAGCACCGAAACCCTAGACATGGGTGGCTCCCCCGGCCTTGGGCATTGCTGTTTCACATCTGGCCACTGTTGGCCACCATCACCCGGGGCAGGCAAGTCCCTTCCCCTCTCTGAGATGACCACCTGCACCACCCACCTGATGCAGCTGAATGGAACAGAAGCCCAGCTTCGCCACAGCCTAGCACGCCCTGTCCGGCATTTCCTGTTGCCCTGGAAATCAGATCCCCGCATCCCCATGCCCCTTGGCCATGCAGGATCTGCCCTCAGCCTCCACGCCAGCCTCCTCTTGATCATGGACTCTGGTGACACTGAGTGGCCTCCCTCCACTCCTCTTGTGCGAGCCCCTGTCCTGGTGCGAGCCCTTCTCACTGGCCGTGACCTCATGCCTCTCCACCCTTCCCTCACTCCAACCCAACCAACCCAGAGCTGGCTCCTCCCACCTCCCCCAGAGAACTTCCTGGATGATGACGATGGTTCTGGTACTGAGGATTGAACCCAGGAGTGCTCTACCACTGAGCTATATCCCCAGCTCAGTGTTTCGAGACAGGGTCTTGCTAACCTGCCATCCTCCTGCCTCAGCCTCCTGAGTAGCAGGGGTCACAGGCACCCCCACAGTGCCCAGCTTCCTGGATCACTTTCTAAAGACCCTCATCTTCAACCATTTCAGATGTCATCAAAATTTACTTTGGACTGGGTCAATTATAGCAGAAATGTGTTTGGCTCATGCTTCTGCAGACCGGGAGGTCCATGAACTGGCCCCTGCATCTGTCCAGTGCCTGGAGCAGGCCAGACGAGGAGCCCACTGCTAAGACAGCATTGACGCCTGCCTGAGAGCCAGGCACCCATAACCCAGTCACCTACCTCTTCAGGGCCCCACTGTTTCGGTGGTGGCAAATTTGGAGGAGAGTTTGGGAGGGGCTGCAGGACCATGGCAACCCCTTCCCCATCGTCACCTTTCACCTGTCATCAGGAGCCCGTCCCACCCACAGGTACCACAGTGTGTGGTTGTCACTGCATGCCATCCCTTTGCCTTTCCGGAAGGGAGACTCACCGCCTTGCCCAGGGAGTGAGTCCTCACGTGGCTTGCTCCTGGTGAGTGAGGGACTGAGGGCTCTGGAGGTTAGTTCTCTTCCCTAGGCCTGCTCTCAGAATCGCCAGGGAGAGGATTTCTGCGTGCCAGGAGGATTCCCACAGCCTCTGGGCTCCAAGACTTAGACTCTTCTCGGGAAGAGCGGCTGGAATGCCTGAAAAAGAAACCAGGAAAGCCCCTGGACCAGGTGCAGAGAGCTCCCGGGTTCAGGGTCACAGTGCAGCTCTGACTCTGCGGCCCGAGTCCTGGGACTCCACGCTCCGGCGCACCGGGAGGTGAGCCCATGCTACCTCTTAGGAGTGAGCAGGTCCCAAGAGGCCTTGTGTTCTTGGACCTTGGGAGTTAGGGGAGGGGGGTGCCGGAAGCAGTGCCCTCCATGGGCTGGGGTGCCTGGGCCTCCAGGGCAGGAGTGGGAGGCGGAGGGAGAGCTGGCCTCTCCCAGGCCTGAGCAGACCAGCTGTGTTTGACCGCATTAGGCCCCAAAGACACTGTGTGAAGGAGACCGGCGAAGGACCCTCTTGGCCTTGACTTTCTTGGGACAAAGGCCTGGAGGGGAGACCCTTGGAGCACTCATGCGAGTGTGTGAGGATGTGTTTTGGTGCCTGTGATCTTGGTGAGTCACCTCAGTCCTCTGGGTCTCAGATCCCACTGCCCACACCAGCAGGGGGACTTGCAGGGGATTCAGGGGGACAAAGCCTTGCACAAGCAAGGTGCGATGGTCGTCCTTCAGCCCACAGGGAACCGGCCGAGGGCCCCTGAGGACACCAAAATCCTAGGAGGCTCAAGTCCCTCATATAACAGCACAGCATTTGCATGCCACCTGCGTACAGCTTCCCACAGATCTCAAACCACCTTTAGATGCCTTACAGCACCCAGGACAATGCATTCTAGGGAAGCAGGTGCTATTCTGCATTGTGTAGGGACTAAGGACGAGAAGTCTGCACATGTTCAGTACAGATGAAGAGTGCTTTCTTAGTATTTCTGATCCAAGGTTGGCTGAGTCTGTGGTTGGTTAAATCTGCAAAGGCAGAAATGTCTGTTTGGGTCCTTTGCCCATTTTTAACTGGGCTGTCTGCTTCCTTGCTCCCGAGACGCTGTGTTCCTTCAGTGCTCTGGACAGCGACTCCGTCTCAGATGTACCTTCTTGCAGACCTTCCCTCCTGGCTTGTGCTCCGTCTCTTCACCCCATTCAGCGTTTCCCTTGCCGAGCAGAAGCTTCTTTGATGAAATCCAACTTGTCTATTCTTTGTTTTTGTTGACAGGGCCTTTGAGGTCTTGTTCAAACAATCTTTGCCCAGTCTGAAGCCATGAAGCATCTCCCCTGTGTTTTCTTCTAGAAGGTTCATAGTTTGGGTTCTCAGATTTAATCTTCAAAAGATTGTCTTTTCAACTAGATATAGGGAGAGCCACTGAAGAGGGGTGCTATGGGGAGCCTGAGCTGATTCCTGCTCATGCTGGCAACTGGGAGGCCTGATATGGAGGAGCCAGGGTGGCAGACCCCCCAGGAGGAGACAGCCGTGTCCTATGGGTGGTGCAGGCCAGACGGAGGGACGTGGGCAGTGAGAAAGGCACTGTGGACCTACTGGTTGTTGGCAAAATCCCACATGCCCAATCAGTAAGGGGGCAACACCGGGAGAGTGCATTACCAACCCTCCCCAGCAGAGGCAGACCTCTGTGGAACCAGCCGCAGAAGCCGGTTCTCATCCTGTCTGTCACAAAGGGACCCCTCCCGTCCTCTGAAGTCTCAGTGAGATTCTTGGCCGGTTTGAAAGGGCAGAAGGTTCTGTTTTAACAGAAGCAGGGGACTCTGAGATCTACTGAACCCTTCTAATTCGGACCGCTACTCTATTTTATAGGGAGCTTGTGCAAGAAAAATGAAATGAAAATGATGAGGTAGGAAATTTAGTTAATTTAGAGACTGAGCCCCCAAACCAGGAGCCAAGCGTGTGTTCTGCTGGTTTCATGCAGGAGGGGGTGCTCAACTTTCCTGCTACCAGGCCTAGAGGACCATCGTCAGTTCCCCAGAGGGGTGGGGCTGGGATGGGGCTGGGGCTGGGCTGGGTTTCCTGGGGCCCAAGGTCCTCTAGTTGCCCAGGTCTGAAAACGGAGATCTTGACCTGCGAGGTGGAACAATAGCCCGAGCGATCCACTGACTGCTCTGAGAACAGGCTTGAGCCAGAGACACCTCTAAACTCGGGTCCCTTTATCACAACCTGGGCCTGCGGCACATGAGGAATCCAGTCTGAAAGCACAAGCTCCCTGGCTCGCTGAGCCGGTTCACGCGGGCTGCGCGGCCTTCTGGAGGCTGGCGCGGTTCGGCTGGGAGTGAGCTTGGTCATGGGTCAGTTTCTGCATTCTGAAAACGGCCCCCTGGGGCCCTCGGTGGACTGGGCCCCAGCCCCCTGGCCGATCCTGAGGTTTCTGGCTGAAAGTCCCAGCGGCTTAGGAGCACTCGGGCCGCCCCCCACCCCCACTTGGAATCGGAACGTCCTCGGGAACGCAGTGGGGGCTGCCAGAGCATGTGGCAGTGCCAGCGGAGGGGGACGGGACGCACTGCAGCGCAGACGAGGAGGGCAGGCCCTCTGCACAGTCATGCCCTGTCCCCTCCGGGACCATGCGGAGCGCTGGCCGAGGAATGGGGTGCTGGGTTCCTCGGGGCTCTAGCAGCGGGCCGGGGCCTGGAGGAGGAAGGCGCCCAGCGTCTCTTCCGGGGGCCGGGATTACGTTCCGCCAGTGGCCGCGGGGTCTGTGCCCAGCGCTGCCTAAGCACGCCGCCCTCCACCTGCCCTGGCGCACCTGGCTGCCGGGCCCGGCCCAAGATGCGCGAAGGCGGGACACTCTTTAGGTGCCACTTTCCAAAAGCCCAGGAGTCGAGTTTTGAAT
This sequence comes from Sciurus carolinensis, assembly GCF_902686445.1. Taxonomy (NCBI): domain Eukaryota; kingdom Metazoa; phylum Chordata; class Mammalia; order Rodentia; family Sciuridae; genus Sciurus; species Sciurus carolinensis. The sequence continues at coordinate 160,537,896 of NC_062218.1, forward strand.
TCAAGCCACTCACTTCTTGATAACAATAGAAATTGACATACTTCTATTTTTAGAAAGAAAGAGAGGGAGGGGGAGGCGGCGAGCTGAGTTCGTTGGGGAGCGGTGACTGCCACCTGGTGGGCGGCAGCTGCCCAGCAGCTGCAAAGGCGCCGGGCTTTCAGGGCTGGGCATCCCTTCATTTCTGTTGCCTTGTTTGGGAAGCAGCTCAGCCCAGCAGGAGAGGGAGGCAGGTACTAGGGTGGGACGGATGAGGGGAGGGACGGATGCGGCGAGGGACGCGGAGCAGGGGTAAGGCTGGCTGCTTGAGCTGTGCTGCCTGGGTTTGAACCCTCGGTGACTCTGGGGCTTTTTTCCTCTGTAACTTGACCTATGCCTTTTATTCCTAGTCTGTAAAGTGAGGCTAATGATCCTTATGTCAGAATAATAGTACAGTAATCACCCCCTTATTCAAGGTTGCAGTTACCCTTGGTCAACCTTGGTTGGAAAATAGTAAATGGAAAATTCCAGAAGTAAGTAATTCTTAAGTTTAAATCCCATGCCATCCTCTGGGTAGCATGATGAGATCTTGTGTCATCCTGCTCCATCCTGCCGGGACATAAGTCCTCTCCTGTCCAGTGTATCCATGTTGTGTACGCTACCCTCCTGTGAGCTGCTTAGTCTTTGCTCCCAGATCGACTGTGGGGTACCACAGTGCTTGTGTTCAAGGAACCCTGCTGAACTTGATCACAGCCCCATGGCGCAAGATACTGACCCTGGCAATGTGGACATGACAAAGAGAAGCAAGTGAAAGGGTGCGAGTTTCTCATAGGTATGTATGTAGAGAAAAAAAACGTATGTTGGTTTCAGTATTATTCAAAGTTTTAGGCAACCATTGGGTCTTGGAATGTGTCTCTTTCAGATAAGGGGAGGTGACTGCACCCGTCTCACAGGGTGAGTGTAAGAATCAAATGACACACTCCATGTACGTGCTTGTCACAGATCTGGCTCAACGAAGTGTTCCGAGAAAGTTAGTTGAATAAGGAAAAGGTGGGGCTGTTTGGACCCTCAGACCTACTGCGTGGCAGGCGCTCAGATATGCACTGAAGAAACAATGGTGAAGGGAAAGGCTCCTGATCTCCTCGAGGTGGCTGTCTGGTGAAGAGACAGGTGTGAACGAGTGGCGCCTGAGTGAGGGATGGTGCAGCCAGGCAGGAAGGCTGGCTGACGGGATCTCGATCCGTGATGAGCTACTCTGGGTTGCTCCAGGGCCAGAGGAGCCAGCGCATGGGAGAACTGGGCTCCTCGTCAGAAGGGCTCCCGCACTGAGCCCTGGAGGAGGGGAGCCGGCAGGTGCGGGGGGCTGGCAGTGGCTCACAGCTGGAGCCAGACTGGGCACTGCTGAGGGCAGAGCAGCTGGGTAGTGCTGAAGGCTGACTGGGGAAGGGCCAGACCTCAGAGGACTGCAGTGGGGGCCTCTCGGGGGAGCAGGGTCAGGTGGAGAGTGCCCTTGAATGTCGGTGGCAGGCGGACAGCGCACGCCAGGCGGAAGGCTGGCTCTTGGCCTGGGTGGGGTAGGTCGGCGGTGGATGAACCCCTGGGTCCCCTCTCCCTTTGATCAGAGGACTATTGTGGAAGGAAGCCAGAGGAAGCTGATAGGGCAAACTGTGGCTTTCCTTAGAGACACAGTAGATGTCGGGTGTGTGTTTGGAATCCACCGATGAGCTTGGGTGGAGGGTGGGAGAGGATGCTTAAAGGTCTGGCTGGACCCAGGCTTGCAGGAGAGGCGAGCAGCTCTTTCTCCATAGAGCGAGCCGGAACACAGCCCAGAAAACTCACGCTGCCTCTCCTAAGTGGCTCAGTGCAGAGAGGCAGGTGCTGACGGAGACCCAGCTGGGCTGGGCACACACATCCTCGCTGCGTTCTTGGGCCTCAGGTCTGACCTCTCCCTCTCCAGCCGCTGCGGCTCTGTGACTGAGCCATGGGCAGGCTGCAGTGGGTTCTCCAAGTGCAGCAGCTTTGTCTCCTCAGTCCCCCGTGTGTCCCCCTCCGTGCTCTGGCTGTGGGAACCAGTGTGCCTCTGAGTTGTTGTCACTCCTGCTCAGTGACAACACTGGATTCAGAAGAAATTAATCCTAGGCAAAGGGAAGGGAGTGCTCCCGAGGTGGTGAGGCATCAAGAGGACCACGGTCCCAGGGAGGAGGAAGGCTGGAGGTGACTGAGCCAGTCCCACCCAGGTACCGCCCTGCCGGGAGCAGAAGCCACAGGGCTGGGAGGCCAGCAGAGGGATGTCTGCTTGGAGCTGTGGCCACTCTGAAGTCAGGCTGGTCTCTGTTGTTAGGTTTTGTGTTTGTCTGCCGTGGAGCTGTGTGAGGGCCTGATACTCCCTGGACATTAACCTTCTCAGATGTGTGGTTTGCAGGTCTCTTCCTGTCCCACCAGTAGTCTGTCCCTCTGCTAGCAGTGTCTCTCTGAGTCTGATGAGATCTCATGTCTAGTTTTGCTTTCGTTGCTGGTCTTCTGAGGTCTTAGCCAAGATACCTTTGCCAGACATCATATATAAAAAGCATGTACAAGTATTATATGTGAATCAAAAATAAAATGAAACTTTAAAAAATGTCAAGAAGAGCTTCAGGTGGTTTCATGGGGCTTGAGGGACAAGTTCAAGCCTAGCCAAAGAAGCCCCAGTAAACACTCTAGGCTTTTGGGCACCTGAAGAGCTGAGCTGTAAGGATACAGACTAAGCAAGATTCACACCCACTTCAGTAAAGACTGAGCCAGCAATAAATCAGTTTGGTCCCAGACAGGATTCAGGTAAACTTCCCCTACCTGAACTGCCTGCCAGAAACAGAAGTCCATTCTCTGTGGAGAAAGACACTACCATATGGAGCCTGGAATAATCTCTACCCTTTTTATGACTCGATTTTTGGCATTTGATTAAAAAAAAATTACTCAGGAGTTTAAAATAAAAACCAAAAACCAAGAAAATATTTTCCCATTATAATGGTATTGAAAATAACGCTGATTGATATGTTGTAGAAAACACTCTGAAGAAATCTTGAATAAAATTCAGCAGAATGGAAATGGAAATTCTAGAAATGAAAAGTATAACCGGAATTAAGAACTTAATAATGGGGTTTGTGTGGCTCCACTTTCTATTACTGTTACAAACACCTGAAATGATCAACTTATGAAGACAAGAGGGTCGTTTCAGGCCACAGTTTTGGAGGTGTCTGTCCACAGCCAGTTGGCCTCATTGCTTTTGGACCCCTGGTGGGGAACTCAGTGGAACAGAGTCACTCTCCCCAGGCTGGGGTGTGAAGGAGAGAAAGAGGAGGGGAAGGGGCTGGGCCACAGCACACCCCCAGTTACCCAAACCTCCCACGAGCACCCCCTCCCCAAGGGTCCACCACCGCCCAGTCGCATCTCACTGGGAACAAGACTCAGCACCCTGGCCTTTGGTGGCTGTTCCAGACAAACTCTAGCAGGGCTTAACAGCAGGTTAGAGAGTTCTGAAGAGACCAGTGAACTGGAACTCAGACCGCAGGAAACAACCAGACACCAGCGCTGAGAGGAAGGAGCACAGCAGCTACAGGAGGGGCGTGAGAGGCACAGCAGAGCAAAAACAGCCAGCAGCTGCTCCACAGGCTCCATCAGAAGCACCTCGAAGCCCAAGCAGAGCAATGCCACGAAAGCCTCATCTGTTCACATCACGGTGACCCCTCCGCAAAGCAGAGGCACGCGGTCAGGCTGGAGAAGAGGCAGAGGGGAGCCATGCAGGGCAGCAGCCCTCCTGACCCAGCGCTGACTTCTCAGCACAAACGCACGGTCCCGACGGCACTCGCAGCTGCGTCCTGTTGCAAAGTCAAGACGGCCAGCGGAAACCTCTCGGAGTTCTGGTCTTCTCTTGGTCCAGCTGCCTGTGCCGCAGGCCACTCGTGGTCAGGATGAACGGCTGGTGCTCTGCGGCCTGCAAGGTGCTGGGCTGTGATGCTCGGCTGGTCAGGTGCACGGGAGTAGATGCATTTTGGACTTAGGAGATTTTCAACATATAATGGGTTTAATGGGGTTTAAGTGTAATTCCGTCAGAGTCAAAGGCCATCTTTACCAGACCAGAAAACCGTATCTTCAAAGTGCTGAAAGAAAATAGCAGCTACCTTGGATTGTGCAGCAAAATATTCTTTAAAAATTCAGTTAAAAATATGTATTGGATAAACCCCAAGAAAACTCATCACCAGCGGGACCATACTAAAGTGAAAACTGAGGTGGCGTGTGAGTTTGCTCTTGGTCACGATGACAAATGTCTGGGATAAACAAATTAAAATGAAGAAAAGTTTATTTTGGCTCATGGGTACAGAGGTTTCAGTCCACGGTTGCTGGACCCTGTTGCTTTTGGGTCTGTGATGAAGCGGAGCTGTTGCCTCCTGGTGTCCAGGAAGCAAAGACAGCAAGAGGAAGGAGCCAGAGCACCACTGTCCTCTTCAAGGCCACGCCCCCAGGGACCCAACTACCTTCCATTAGGCCCTGCCTCTTAAAGGTCCCCCCCCCCCAACAGCACCACAGGCTGGCAAGCAAGCCTTTAGGATATAAGCCTTTGGGGAACACTTAAGGGGGTTCTTCAGGCACAGGCACGCCGCTGGGAGGCGTGGACATGTGATAATGAACGAAAAGCCATGGGAAGGGTGACATGTTAGTGAACCCAGATGAAAGCCGACTGTATAAAATGACAGTAATATTATCCAGGCACAGTGGCACATGTCCCCAATCCCAGCCTCTTGTGGGAGGGATCACGAGCTTAAGGTCAGTCTGGGAATTCAGTAAAACCCTGTCTCAAAAATGCTTTTTAAATGGGGCTGGGAATGCAGCTGAGTGGCAGAGCACTTGCCTGCCCTGAGTTCAAGGCAGGCCCTGAGTTCAGTCTCCAGGACCACAAATACCAATACTAATAACATTCCATGGTGTCTACAGTGAACTGCAGAATCACCAAAAATTCTATATGCTGAGTGTAGCAAGTATCATAAACATGAAGATGAGGACAAGATGACAGTAAGCGAATAAAAAAGACTTGAAACACTAACCAATAGACTGTCACAGAAAACGTGCTTAGAGACAAAAGGGAATGTTTCTTAAAGATGAAGGGATCAAACTACAGAAGACATAATGATGCCAGTGTGCGGACACCTAACCATGTGACACACTCAAGGCAAACACGGAACCTGGAACAAAAATTCCTGATGCAGCGGGAGACTGCACGCCCCCCTAACCCCCGTCAGCGGCCGAGTGGGTGGACCTCACTTAGCTGACGCACACACACACTCCCAAATCAACAAGGACACAGGGACAAAAGGCACTTCACGCATCTGATCTACGGGCGTTGAACACTGGCTCCAACAACTACAGAACATGTGTACTTCTCGCCTGGACAGAGGTTCACAAATAGACTGCACACTGGGTCCTAAAGCAAGTCTCAGAAGAATTCAAAGAACTAAGATCATTCAGAGTGAGTTCACTGACCATTGTGGAATTAAGCTGAAATCAACAGCAAAACAAACAACAACAAAATCCCCCAAATTAGGACGTTCCTAATGTTTGGAAATTAAATAATATATTTACACCCAACTCATAAGGCTAATAAAAATTGTAACTTGCCCACATAGTGGCACATGGCTCTAATCCCAGCTCCTCAGGGGGTGGAGGCAGGAGGATCTCAAGTTCAAGGCCAATTTGGGAACTTAGTGAGACCCTCTCAAAGTAAAAAGGTCTGGGGACCTCAGTGGAAGAGTCCTGGACTAACAAGTATGAGATTCTTGAGTCCAATACCCAGTACTGAAAAAAATCACAACTTAAATCAGAAATATTATCACTGAATGATAATGAAAATATGACATAGGGAACTTGTGGGATGCAGCCAAAGCTAAGCTCAGAGGAAAATGTATAGCTTTCTATGCATGCATATAAGAAGAAAGGGATAATAACCAATGATCTGAGTATCCACGTTAAGGACATTATGAATAGAAAAAAAACAAGAGAGTCACAAATCAAAAGTTGTTTCTTTGAAAACATTAATAAAATTGGTAGCCTCTTGTTGAACCTGAATCAGATAAAAAAGAGAATGCAGAAATTATCAACAGCTGGAATTTAAAGGGGGTATCACAATATTCCTAGAGATAATAATTATTCTAGGTTTTCTTTTTTTGCACTTCACCACAAAGCCACATTCCCAGCCCTGTCTGAGAGATATTAAGATGATAAAAGTATATTTGTACAACTCTTACACTTTAAACGTTAGAGGGAATGTCTCAGAAGAAAACAGCATATTGAAATGAACCCAATAAGAAATTGAAAATCTGAATAATCCTTTCATGACTGAAGACTTTCTCACAAAGAAAACTCTGTGCCTACAGGCCTCCTACAGTGAATTCTACCAAACAAGGAAGAGAGTACAGGCCATTCCCAGCCCTGAACAGTGACAGAGGGCAGCCGATTACCCTCCGTAGTGGGGGTGGCCTCATCCGATCAGCTGAAGGCCTTAAGAAGAAAAAAAGAAACAAATGAAAAAGGGAGGAACTGTCAGCAGATGAGTTCAGGTTGGAATAGCAGTGTCAACTTTTCCTTGGATCTCTGGCTTGCAGTCTCTAACATACACACACACACACACACACACACCTGGTTGCTCATCAGAATGACTAAAATGAAGAAAACTGACAATGCCAAGTGGTAGTGAACGTGTACAGCCACCGTCTTCTTACACTTTACTGGTGGGAGCGAGTGTGGCATAACCATTCAGGACACTTGTTCGCTGAAGCTGAACATACCCTAAGCAACTCCACATTAATTCTGTAACGGGAGTTCCATAAAGAAGTAGGAGCATGTTCCCATTCACTATTAATAACGGCCCCCAAATTGGAACAAATGAAACGTCCATCACAAGCGGGACGGTTGAACAAAATATTCAAGTGATGTGGAAATTCATGTAATGACTATCTCACAAGCACAACTTAAGCTCATTTCCCCAGACCGGTCCAGTAGTCCTGCACCCACCCTGCCCACTGCGCCCAGTAGTCCCGCCTGGGCCCCTCGTACCCCATGCAGTGATCCTGCCCCCGAACCCCAGCTACGACTCTCCCCCACAGTGGTCCCGCCCTCCTGACCACAACCTCCTACCGTGCCCTTCCCCAGCCTTACCACACCGCACGGTGGTCCTGCAACAGCCCCTCCACCTCTGCAGTGGTCCCACCTCATCCCCACACCGTGCTGCAGCCTGCCCCTCCCAGCACAACCCTGCACCCCCCAAGAGGGACCCACTCTGGAACCTAGCCCATTCGCGCACAAGGGTCCCGCCCCAAGACTCTCCCACGCTTGGACGGTAGTCCCACCCTCCGCGCCCAGGGCTTCCGCCCCAGCCCCTACTACCCCAGCAGAGATCCCTCCCTGCCAGCCCGGTGGTCCCGCCCACCCGGCGTTGGCCCCGCCTATTCGCGCAGCGCTCCACCCCACCGTAACCGCCCCCTTCCGGCTCCCCACTCCTCAGGGGCCCCGCCCACCCACACAGGGCCCCGCCCACCGTGCCGCCCCCAGAGCCCCACAGAGGACAGTGGCCCCGCCCACCCCACGCAGAGGAGCCCCCACCCTTGCCCACCCCCATCGTCCCACAGCGTCCTCCGGAGCGCCACGTGACGGGAGGGCCATGGCTCCGGCAGGCCGCGGGCAGCAGCGGGCTCGGGCGCGCTTCGTCTACGTGACCCGCTTCGGCTCGCACCAGTGTGGCGGCGTCCTGCAGCTGGGCGGACCCCGGGCTCCGGGCCGCGGGTGCCCGGGGCCGGAGACGTGCGGCGGCCGGCAGGAGCCGCGGGAGGCGGCGGCGGAGGCCCCGAGCGGCGGCGAGCTGCCCGCGGGTCGGGCCGGCAGCTCGCGGCTGCGGGCGTCGAGCGCGCCGGGCCGCCCCGGGCCTGCAGGTGGCGTGGCGGGCGCGCGGGCGGGCGGGCTGCTCTGCGTCGCCACGTGCCGGGCGGCCGCTTCCTGTCCCGCGGCGGCCGCTTCCCGTCGGCCATCTTGCCGGGCCGCGGTCTGCCGGCTGTAGTCGGTCGGCCCGCCTCCGGGTGCCGGTCCCGCTTGTCCTGCGGGCCGGCGCTTCCCTCGGCCCGCCCGCCCCCGTCCCGTCAGCCAGCGGCGGTCACCTCCCGCCGCCCTGCTGCTCGTCCTGTCGCTCAGCCCTGACAGGCGCCGCCCGGGGCCGGCCCTCGGCCGCCATCCCCGCGGCGCCCGGGCCCGGGCAGCGGAGCAGCAGGGACCGCGAGCGCGCGCGCGGGCCGCGGGCCTGCCCGCCCCGTCGCCCTGGCCCTGGGTCAGAGTGTGAAAAGAGGAGTAGAGAAAGGTTTGACAGACAAGTTGGGACCAAAATCCATGGTGTACACTGGAGTTAGCCTCAGTGCAATACAAAAATCAAGTGAAAGAAATATTTTTGCCTTTTTTCTTGTGCATATTCATTTTTAAAAATTTGACACAGGGTCTCACTCAGTTACTTGGGATCTCGCTAAACTGCTGAGGCTGGTCTTGAACTTATCCTTCTGCCTCAGCCTCCTGAGTTGCTGGAATTTTTGGCATGTACCATCATGCCAGGCTGTATTTCTACCATGCCTTAGATCTCCAAGTAATTACAGACAAACTTCATGGCTCCTAACCTACTCTCAAGAAGTATAGGTATAGGCTAGATAACACTTAGATGGGAATTTTGGAGAATGATGCAAATAAAATGTTCTAAAGGTTGTAGGCATTTAGAGGAAAGGTACATAAAGAACAGTTTCCCAAACTTGAATTTGTTTTCTGTTATATCTGCATATCAGCTATACTATTAATACATTTATTTAAATAGGTACATGTACCTTCTTAAATTTCTTTTTAGAACACTTTACATCATTACCTCAGTGGAAAACCTGTACTATTTGCCATAAATAGAAATTAATTAAAAAGAAATCAAATAAAGGCAAAAAAAGGATTCTAGCTAAGTAGGTTGTCTGTGTTCATGAAGGGAAATCTGCAAGACTGGAGAGTCTTGATGGCTAGTACCAAACCAGACCTCCTCCTTGATAGGACTTGGAAAGGAGTTGATTTTCTCACTGTGTAAATTAATGTCCTTTAGTATGTGTCTTTGCCCCACCTACAATCAGTGACATGTACTTCACCAATTGGAAAATGTCACTTCAGAGCTTATTTTAGTTCATTGAACAAATTACATACCTAGTATTAGCAGAGTTAGAAACAGTCTCTAGAGAATAAAACATACTCATCAAGTAAATAATGTGATAAATCCTGTGTAACTGAGCATTGGTGGCTTTGAGATCTGAGAATGCTCCCTGAAAAGCTAGATGTTACACGTGTAGAAAGGATTCAGGTAGAGTGGTAGTGGGGCAGGACAGAGCGGGGAAGGTTGGGGGATGCTGTAGACAAGGAGCAGCTTTTGGGGGACACACAGGCATTGTTTCATGATTTTGTCTTTGGATACACACACCTTTTCTGTTAACTCTGGGAAGACCACAAGGTGGGTGGAGTGAGTGAAATCAGTAAGCTCATTCATCCTGCAGAACCTCCCCATTCTCCGCTGATTTTCCAACATTATGGTAGCACTAGTGATAACATGGTAGGACCCTTGCTAGTGATGCTGGACATTGACAGGGAGCTATAGCTCTCAATCAATTGTGGTAAATGACAGGTACCCCACAGTGTACTGCATTGCCAGTATTTATTGAATCATGATAATGAAACATCTGTCTCTGTGTACGGTGAGATATCCAACACTGGTACAAAGTAGACTTTGCTTCAGGTGATTTTGCCCAATTGTGGACTAATGTAAGTGCAGAGCCTATTTAAGATAGTCTAGGCTGAACTATGATATTATGTAGGTTATGTGTAGTAAATACGTTAGTGACTCCATATTTTCCAATTATAGTGGGTTTGTCTGCATTTAAATCCGTCATAAGTCAAGGAGCCATCTATATTGTTAGATAAAAAGATGAATAAGACCCACGTGGCACCATCCTCCAGAGCCAGATTCTCCTAGAGGGAGCAGATTACAAATACTTGATATAAAAGCATGCCAAGTGCAGTGTAGTAGTCTTGGGAGCCCGTGCTGTATGTGGGGCTGTGTCTTTGAAGGAAGGCTGTAGAGGAGAGGTGACATGAGTTGAGTGTTGAAGGATAGGCAGAATTCCCCTGGCAGGGTGTGTGTGCTAGTCTGGTGGGGAAGCACTGCCGAGGCTGGGAGGGTAAGGATAAGACACAATGGGGGAGCTCAGGGGATTCCTGTGGTTGGGAGCAGAGTGGGGCCCGGGGGTCTGGGGGGAATGGAGGCTGTGGAAACAGCAGCAAGGCGTGGTTTCTCATATTTGTTCTGTTAGCCTTTTTGGGACTCACAAATCACAAACGGAAGAGGACGGAATAGGTGAATGCTTTCCTAGATAACTACAAGCTTGTTTACTTCAGTTTTTTTGGTTGTTTTCAGCATATTATTAACTAAATGGTAAAGTAGTATTACTTAGTGATCTGAAATATACTAACAAGTATAAAAATTCCCCCAATGACCTCAAGAGATATTTCCATGTTCTCTATTTAAAGGTTAGTGAATTCTTTAAAATATGTACTGACTTTGATATCTTTTTACTATTTAAAAAAATTAGGTGTAATCCAGAAAGATGCAGCTAAAAAGTTTGATTTTCCCATACCAGTGAGTGAAGCCTCCAAAATAATGAAAAAAAGGAAAAAGGTATATTATTGTAGAGTGGAGTGAGCAATAGTTTTAACTTTAGATTATCCTATCTAAATAGAAATGTGTGAAGATATTCGAGTCAGTGAAAACAATTCCATTTTAAAAATAATTTAATTTTCTGAAATGAGAATGTAGAAGTAATTTGGCAGAAATAGAACTGAGCTTGGATATATTTATTAACCATGAAGAATAGTCCTTATGGTATTTGAAGGTATAAAATGCATTTTAATCAAACTGTAACCCTCTGGGAGATCTTTTGAAGTATAATCTGTGTTCCAGAATATAACAAACTGATAGATAATTTAGTATGAAATCAAAACCATGGATTTCATAGAAAAGAAAAATTATCTATTATATATCTCTTTTCAAAGACAAAGGGTGCATCTTGGGTTTCTAGTGGAAAGCTGATGAGGATGAACTTTTATTGCTGCTCTGTTCTCCAAATGTCATGGTTGTCCAAATGTCATGGTCACATTAACATTCTAACTATAGTCAAGATCAGGTGCCTTTGATTGCCATTTTAGTTTAATTTAAAGAAATTATTGTTGATCATGACACAGAAAATTGTTTCTGATCTTTGAGTTTAATATATAACCCATGTGTATATAAAATAGCATTCAGGGTGATTAACCTTTGCACCATATATATTTTGAGAGAGCATCTAATCTTCCTACTGCACTAAGAAATATTTCTTCCAAGAACCATCTCCTTTTGGGTAAGGTGAAAGAGAGCAGCCAGTATTTACTTTGACTGTTGTCTGCCAGACAGGGCATAAGTGCTTTACATAAGTATTTTTCATTAATCCTAATAATTGAGTATGTGAAGATATTCCTGATGAGGTTTAAACACTTAACAGTGCCAGATTATGAGTCTAGATCTGTTTGATCTCATAGTTCTCACTCCTCCTATTCTAGTATATTCATGACGTCTAGTAATTTTGCTTGGATATATGTCCTTGAAAATCATTTAATTCTTAATTAGAATAAAATTCATTTAAAAAATCACATCACTACTCAATAGTTTAGACCTAGGAATAGAAATTTACTATATATATAAAAAATATATAAATATATATATTTATATTAATATATAATATATATTAATATATATGTCTAAACCATTGAGTAGTGATGTGATTTTTAAAGTGAATTTTATTCTAATTAAGAATTAAATGTTTTTTAAATATATATATGTATATTGAAAATGGAACCATTTAGGTAGGAGTTGTGGTCATTGCCTTTGAAAGGAAGTGTCATGCAGGACAGTTTAAATATGTCCAGGAAATTCTAGGAAGTTGGAAAAGGAGAACAAATAATTAAGTGATCAAGGAGAAACAATTGCATTTAAATTTATGTGCTAATTTCTTTATAGTATTTAAGTTGATTGACAGTTGAGTCACTACCAATTGCATTCCTACTTTCTGCTCAGCATTCGTTAACTGTGCTAATTTTTTAAGGTTTCAGTATGGAACAGAGTACACAAAATCATTTCTAGAATGCTTGAAGAAAATGAAAAATACAGACTCAGACTGGAATGCCAGAAATTATCTAGTGAAAGTAAGTCAACATGATTTTTACTGTATTTAAGAAAACTGACTTCTATAAATGGTTTAGTTCACCTTGGATCATGTTATACTAGCAGTGTTCTAGTTGTCACTTGCAGTGTACAGAACTGTAAAAATGAGCTTACTATGTTCTCACTGTTCATCATAATCAAAAGCACAAGACCTCTTCCAGCAGTGAGTGCAGAGCAGAGCACACCCGGAATAGGTGTGGGTGGAGTGCAGAAGGTGCGTGTTGGCTGGAATTGACGGAACACAGGGAGCACTCTTGTCTGTTAAATGTGGATTTCAATACCGAATTATAAAACTCATCCTTATGGATGAAGAAAAATATTTTAAATGTGGTATAAAATTATGTATTCTATTTATGTAACTTCTTGTAGTCATTTCCCTTCCCTGGATGTTGCAGTCTAATTCAAGGCACTTAAAATCTGCCCTTGAGTTATGGCCTTGATGTCATTATTTTATTCCTGGAAAACAGCTCATAAATTAAACCATGTTCTAAAGCCGCATCAATAATGAGTTGATATTGTGGTCAGGGTAAAATTTGATGTCATCTACTATGTTTATTATCATAATTGGAAGTTCTGGATTCTCAAAATGTTAAGTGAATAAAATTAATGTAAGTAGTAATGCCATATGAATTGATAAATCAAAATAGTTACTTTATTTGCTGCACATGCATGCTGTCATGATGAATGCTGCGGTGGGTGCTCAGGACGTAGTCACTTGATGACAATTTCCGTTTGACAGTCATTTAACTTGTAGTATTTAATTTTGTGAAGAATATTTTAATGAGAATAATAAGACAATACCATTTTATAAGCAATATAAACACTGGAAACATTAATATTCATATAATATTTGTCAATGATGGCATATAAACCAGTGTTCAGATTTGTGATATTCTATTTCACTTTTCTTATCCAGTTAAGGAGAATGAGGAGGGAGGAGGGATTAGGTGCAAGGAAAGTAGTCAGAGGTTTCTTAAAATAAAATGATGTTTGAATAGGCAGAACAATGTGCAGAAGCACTAGACAGTGTTCAGAATGCTAATCCAGTTATATAACTTTGAAACTGGTGGGTTCTTTTATGCCTCAGCAAGAGGCCTTCTACCAAACATAAAGTAAGCTTGTAAAGATTATTTAGCAACTGAATTTGTTGTGTTTTTCAGAAATAGTTCCTCGTAAATGAAAGGTATCCTTGTAATTCATTAGTTTACATTACAGTCTTAAACTAGACTGTAAAATTTTTATAAAGCTAATGTTTCAAAAATGTGTTACAATTTTATTCTTAGTATTTCTTAATGAGAAAATCAGTGCTGAAGACAGACTTGAATTTTTTGTATTTTTATATTTTTTTAGACTCAAATTACACAAGATGAATCGTCTCATCATCTTTTGGTAAGAAGCCATTTAGATAATAATTGTATAACTTTTTTTCTTACTTTTTAAATCCTGTCTCTTCCAACTTTTAGTATACATCCATTGCTAGTTCCTGCCTGCTCATTTCCTTAATCCAGTATTTGGCACTCATTAAGTCTTTGTTGACATTTAAAACTTCATTTAGGTTAATCGCCATCAAATTATTCCTCAATGGTCCATTTTTTTCTCCTTCTTCCTTTTTGCTCATATCTCCACTTATTTCTCTTTTTCTTTGACATGCTGTCACATTTAACACTTTCTTATTATTATTGCTCCTTCAGCATTTTCTTTTTTCCTGTGTCCTGGAGACTGTCATGGTTCTCATTCTGCCTCTCACTGTATTTTCTGTATATTTTTAATGTGTGCCTTTTTCTCTTTCAGGAATGGTTGTCAGTTCTGTCCTCTTTACATTCACTTTCAGATAACACACTGGTATTTATTCATAACTCTCCAATCACTCCTTTTAGGCGTATGACTTACATCTCTGTTCCACCTCTGACCTCTGTTGTATGTACCTCTGAATTTCTTTAAGCTATTCCATAGTTACTTTCAATATCCCAGGTTTTAAACTGACCGTCTTGTCCTTTCTTTTTTTTTTTTTTTTTAACAATCATGTCCCTGGATTCCTAGTCTTCAGACTCATTAAGCTCCTAGGGAGAGATTATATATAATTTTATGGGAATATAAGAGGTAAGACAGGTCTTTGAAAATAAAATTAGATTTTTGTAAGTGGGAATGTGAAGAGGAGCATTTACCTTTCACAGGAACATTAGCAAATCGATGGAGTCCAACAAAATGCTCAGTGTTAGGCAGCTCTTTGTTGCTGCAAAAGACACCTGAGGAGAAATGATTTATTTTGGCTCATGGTTTTGGAGGTTTCAGTCTGGGGTTGACTGGCTCCTTTGCTTTGGGCCTGAGTGAGACAGAATCCAGTGGCAGAGGGCATGGTGTGGGAAAGCTGCTCACCTTAGGGCAGCTGGGCAGCAGAGAGGGAGGGAGGCAGGGGCTGGGGACAAGAAGTGTCCTTCCAAGGCACACCCCAGTAACCTACTTCCTCCACCAGGCCCCCCTTAAGCTTCCACCTCCCAGTAGTGCCACCAGCCTCTCACCCAGCACTCCAGTGCTGGAGCCCTGGAAGGACCCCACCTCTGAACACGCTGCATTGGGCACTAAGCCTTCAACATCTAAGCCTTTGGGGGACATTCCAGGTCCAGACCACACACTGAGGGAATGTGCAGTTTTGTTAGAGATGACTTAAGATAGTATAATTAAAGAAAAATGTAAAAGAATGCTAAGACTGTATTTCAAAGAGTCTCCCTTGAATGCTGGGCGAGGATCTGTACCTTGTTTAGCAGGCAGTGAAGAAGCATGAGTCACTTATTTAAAATGATTTCAAATATTCAGGAAAGTTGCAGGAATAATGTCAAGAACTCTATCATTTACCCAGATCCACCAATTTTGGCATCTCCACATTTGCTTTCCTATTTTTCTCTGTGTATAAAAGTATTACCCCTGATACTTTAATATGTATGCCCTAAAAAAGGGTGTCCTTTATATAACCACACAATAATTATGGAATTCAGGAAATTTGACTTTGATACAAAACCTTTATATAATCTATACTCTATAGTCCAATTTTTTCCCATTGCCTCAAAAATGTCTTTAATGGGATTTGTTTCTAGGTACCAAGTCCAGTCCAGGGTCATGTATTATAGTTAGTTGTCATATATCTTCTTAAATCTTTAACAATTCTCTAACCTTTCTTTTTACTTCATGATATTGATATTTTTTAAAGGGTATAGGCTAGTTAATTTTCAGATTATCCCTATGGACTTGCTGGTACTTTGTTATTATTTGATTTATGTTATGCATTTTGACTGGAGCATTATATTAGTAAAGTTTCCTTCTCAGGGTATCATGTCTGGAGTACTGGGATCTTCATTGATCACTTGATTATGGACTTGGATCTCTAGGTTAAGTTGTCCATTCATGGTTATAATTTTTCCTTTTGTGATTAATAAATATTCCATGGAAAGATAATAAGAAAGCATGCAAATATCTTGTTTTTCATCAATATGTAGAACATTTTAAAATAGTGGAGTTATGAGATCTGCATTTTAGAAAGGATCTGTCATTTGTGAAAAGGTTTCCAATGGAGGCAAATGAGGAGGTGAGAAAGAAAACCTGCGACCCTAGTGGCAATGCAAGAAAGGAGTGAAGTGTTCTTGAATGAGGGTGGTAGGGCAGGCAGTGCAGAGACGGGGCTAGATGTGGGATCAGAAGGAGGGAATGAGTTCTGAGAACGAGGAAATAAGAAATGAGGAAGTGGGCAGACTGGTTTTTGACATGTTGAGTGTTGGGTGGCAGTGAGGGGACCCATGTAGAAATTGTACACAAGCAGCTGTAAGTGCTGAACTGGAGCAGTCGGGTAGATCTGCGCTGCATAAAGGGCGTTCATGGCTCTTGCGGGAGGCATGAAGGAAAACCTCAGTGTGAGGTGGAGAGCGGAGACTGAGTGCACGTCAGGGGGTGTCCAGGGAAAGGGGAGTTTTCAGTTTCAGAATCAGGGATTCTAGGGACTTACTCAGAAGCAAAGAGGGAGCTGACTGAGGGTCAGATGAGAGAAGCAAATGGAGCTCGCAGGAGATCTAGGGATTGGAGTGCAAAGAAGGGCAAAGGCTACACTCCTTGGGAGCACAGGTCTATGAAAAGCAGGAGGTGGGGATGCGTCAGCCAGGAGCTCCGAGAGTCCTAGCACCCAGAGGCAAAGCACAGGCGATGGCGGCGTCCAAGCAGGGCTCACTGTGAGCAACTGCAGTGGTCTGGAACCTGGGATGTGCGTTTCTGTGACGGTCCTGTCAGTGCAGCTGATGAAGTCACCAAGGGAATTAGCCCGAGCGGGGAAGGACAGTATGACTGCACAGGGAGTCCCTCAGAAGCCATGGCTGACCAGGGCAAGCAGGTCATTAACACCGTCAGTGCAGGAGTGTCCTGCTGGTCTCTGCAGTCCAGAGTGTCAAAAATGTCAATGAATACTGACATATTTTATTTTAATAAGATTAAATTTTGTCACCTTTCATTTAGGATTAACCTATCTTTGGATTTGTTTCCCAGTGAAGATAATGAAGAGTTCAAAGATGGAATGTTAAATGGAATCATAATTATTAATCTTGGTGTTTTTTGGAATTGGTACTTTAATAGTTCAATGGAAAAACTAGTTTCTTTATAAATTAATAGTATTTTTTGCAAGTCAATAAAATTTTTAAACATTGTTATGCAAGCATTATTTTCAGAATTAATATTTTTGTATACTTTTAAGTTAATCTACATCAAATTTAAATTAGCATATCAGCACAATTATGTTTATAATTGTTAACTTTTACCTTTTGTTAGTGAGTCTGCAACTGCTGCTTTATGCACCTCTTCTTTTAGATGTAACTTTTAAATTAAACTTGTATTAATTTAAATTATTTTTGGATTCTTCCCTTTGTTTAAAATTCTGAATTGCAATAATTATTTTGGGTGTTTAATTATTACTACCATCTTTTCATCCTAAAGATATTAGCGTGTGTATATTTATGATGTGCATACGTTACAATGGACTGTGTAATGGTGTGGAGTGTCTTAGGAACATTTTTGAGCAAAGATCAGAGGAGATGCCCTTCTCCGTGGCCAGGCTCCTAATTAAAAGATGCATTATTTTTAAGTCCATGAAAGAGAACTTCAGAACTCTGAAATGATCGTTGAGAAGTATTTTCCAGTTTAGTCCCTTTGTTTTCCACCCAATATTAAGTAGTAAGTAATGTTACATATGTTTACATAATGTTTCTGTTTTTTTTTTTTTTTTTCTGGTATGGGAATTTAGGAGGGAAAGACAGAAGAGAGTTATCTGTGGTCAAACCCTGTGTACACAAGTTGCTTCTTTCCCTTGAGGTGCTAGGTCTTTTTCCTTAAATATTCCAGATGAGAACAGGATTATATTAGTTCCTTATGGAAGTGTTGAGAGGATGACCTTCCTCAGTTTTCTTACAAAGGTGTTGAGAAATGGGAGTATACAAAATTCTCATTAAATAGTAAAAGATGTAAGCATTATAAAATAACTCACAGTTTTGTTGCTTTTTCTAGTTATAACTTAATTGCTTCATGAAACTCCAGTGGCCTAGGATTTGAGGCAGTGTGTTCTTCTAATGATTGTTTACCAATTCACTTGTCTTAGTTGAAGGACTTATTGTCTGGGCACATGGCCTAGGCCCTGCCTGCCATATGGGGTTCACAGTTCCCCTGCACACAGGGACATCTAACTTATTTCAAGTGTGCTGAATGAATTACTAGGTTGTTAAATCCTTCAGTGAAGTTTCAAATTTTAGCATATACAACTTAAATCCATTGCAAAGTGAGACATGTGTATATCATAGTTTATGCTGCATAAGTAAGGTTTTGTGATGAAATGAATGAGCATTTTAGGTTTGCTTCAATGTAGTTTTTACTTATGTGACTTGTACAACATAGTAATATAGTCAGTTTTATCAGGTGTTCTAGTATTTATTAGATTTACAGCATGAATCTAATGCTGGGTACAAACTTAGTTTGTCTCACTCTTCTAGAACCACGGAATAATGACACTCACTGAAATGAACATTTTAAATATTTTATTTTTTGTTAAATTATTTCTGGTGAAAATGTATTGAATTCTCTGTTTTCTTAAATATAATAGGATTTCTTTGATGACTTGATCATTTTGATACTGTGATTTATTTATGATTCTATAATTCTTGCAGGGTTGATGACCCATATATTAAAATCTCAGACTACTATATAGTCTTGGCTTCTCTTCATCTCTGCTCCAGACTATCTTTTCTGTGGTCTCCATGAATAGGAACATTCATTCACCAAATCTATACCTCATTCTTCATTTCCTCTTAGTCCAAAGGCAGTTTATTTGAACCCAGTAGTCTGGTCATGCAGCTCTACGTTCTTAGAAAGGCATCATTAGAAGGCTTCGTCATCTGCAGACACCAAGGAGTCTGCTTCCACGAGCCTAGAGAGCGTGAGTCAGGTATTCACCGCGGCCTCTTGCTGCAACCAGGAGATGCAATGAACACAAGATGTGCGAGGTTGCTGCTGAAGTGACACTACACACATACTGCTTTATAGTGAACTTCACTTGTAATCAATAGAAGGAGTGTACTTTAAAACAACAACAAGGCATAGCACAGTAAATATATAAACCATTTAAGTTATTATCATTATTATGTATGCACAATCAGAAAAATGAGAAATTACACTCCATTTATGTGTGATCTATCAAAATGTATAAATGCATACTACTGTCCTTACAACCAATTAGAATGAATAAAAAATTAATAATAAAAGAATTATACACTGTGCATAATTTATGCACTTTATATATATATTTTTGTAGTGCTGGGAATCAAACCTAGGGCCATATGCATGCCTGCATGTGCTCTTCCACTGAGCTACATCCCCAGCCCTGTGCTGTATTTTTACATGACTGGTAGAACAGTAGGCTTGTTTATACCAGCATCATCACAAACACATGAGGAATGCATTGTGTTAGGATGTCTATGATGTCATGGTTGTGTATGAAATTTGTTGTTGGACAAAGTATCATTATGCAATGTATGATTTTATTTTCATGTTCTGTTTTGGATTCTGTTGTAGATGTTTTATGCTTAGGTGTGCAGGGCAGGGAGAGGAGGAAATGAAAGATTTTTGTGAGTATAGAATAGAGAAGAAATATGTCATTATTTCCAATAATCACTCAGCCATTTTTTTCAGGTCACTCAGATGATTTCAGATGAGCTTTTGAATTATGAGGAAAAATCAGTGGGATCTTCCAGCATAGGAAGTAACTGAAGTCTAGGATGTTTTTCCATCTAATGCAACCTGAAGAAAGGCTGATGCTTTAGAAAAGTCTTGAGTGATCTAGGATCCTCCAGGAATCTGCTCTGTAAAACAGTGAAAGGATAGTTTAGAGCATGGGAACAGGCTGAGGGAGCAGAAGCTTGAAAATTCCGGGGGGCGGTTGGGGGAAATAGCACTAGCACAGCCTTTTACTATGGGGGCACTTAAGGCAGTGGTATGCTGCTGGAGTAGTAGCCAAGTTTCTAAGTGGGGATCACATCCATGGCAGACACGAAAATACGCATCTCAGGTTTCCTACCGCATGGGCCATAACTGACTGATGGCTCAGCTGAGCTACTTTGTGAATTAAATGCAGCATTTATATGAGACTATGCCTCCCAATAAGTCATTCCCAGATGATTAAGCTTGTAAAGGATAAGAAGGCACACTTTTCAGGGAGATGATCCTCAAAGACTGCCCATTTACCTTGCCGAAACTTTCTTAGAACTGCATCTGAGATAGAGTCTAAGATTTTTCCCATGTAACCTTCTTTCATTCCCTCTCTTCCTTACAGAGATCAGCCTTCATAGAGGCAAAATGGCTAAAGTGCCAAACTCTGAAAATTTATACAAGGTCAGTCAAGGCAGGTCTGCTAAACCAAAGTCTGGACCCAAATTGGAAAAATATAGACTCTGGAATGTGTGCTGGGGTATCCAGGTGGATTCACTGGAACCCTTAGAGTTTGCAAAGGTGGTTCATTCTTAGCTTGTGTTGGAAGATGGTGCACAAGCCCCACCCCTTCAAGGCAAGCGATGTCCTTCTCAGGAACTGCCCTCACCTCTTCTGGCTAACTAGGACAAGTCCTGATGTAACCCAACTGGGAAAGTGCTGGGTCAGATAAAGGAAGAAAGAGATAAAACATATAAAGCTGTTTAAGAATTAGTTAGCATGTATTGGCATGAGCAAGAGGCATATCAGGGATGGATGTTGAGACTGCATGATCAAAAAGGCTAGAACACAAGCCTGTAGATAATCAATGATTCATATCCCTTGGGGCATTTTTTTAGATACTTTGGAAAAGAGGAATACTTAGGAATATTAGACATAGGTTCTGAGTTGATATTGATACCTGGAACAGCAAAGCATCTTCTTGTCATCCTTATTAGAATGGCATCTTCTAGAGATGAGGTAATAAATGGAATCCTGACTAAATTCTGGTGCACAATGTGCCCAACTGAGTTTATAAACACACCCAATGGTCACTTCCCCAGTTCCCAGGTGTGCGACAGGAATTGATGTACTTGGTGGTTGGAGTAACCCCCACATTGGGTACTTGTTCTGTGCAGTAAGAGTTACAGTGGAGAAGGATGAGTGGAAATGTCTAAAACTGTCCATCTGCTCCTAATAAGGTATTAAATAAAGAGCAAGATCATGTTTTGCAGATGTGGAGAGATGGCAGAGATTATCGCTACAATTAAAGACTCAAAGACTGCAGACTACTACAGACTTAGTTGAAGAGGGGTCCCAATCGCAGCCTCTATGCTAGGTAGACATCATTGGTAGAGCAGGAACATGGTATAGATGTGGTAAATGCATCCCTTTCCATCCCTATCAGAAAAGGACATGGAAATTTGTCAACTGTAAGTGGAACCCAGTGCAAAAAAGAGCTCTGTTGCAGGTCTGGGCTGTGGTATAAGCAACCCTGCTGCTTGGGTCTTATTATCTGGCAGATATTATGGTGTCAAAGATGTCAGTACTGGAAAAAGATGCAGTATGTTGCTTATGGAAAATCTAAGACAGGCCCCCATAGTGGGATTATGGATCAAAATTGTGCTGTCCACAGCACAAAATTAAAAGCCTTTTGAAAAACAGCTTCTGATATGTTTCTGGACTCTGATAGAGACAAATTGCTTAGTTAGGAGGCACCAAGTAAGTATTTACCTGGAATTTTATGAATAGGATTCTTTTGGAACCCATCAAGTTGAAAGCAACAACCTTGGGATTGTAGTAGCACATCAGTACAGCCTCATGAGGGTAGAAGTCTGGGGTCCTGATTCAGCCTTCGCTGATATGACTGTGGATGGGATCCCAGTTTCTTCCGTGGCATTTGGCAAGAGTGCAGTGGTTATTTGCATAAGTTTTCTGTCTGGCTAGGCTGTCCGGATTTTCTTGGTTCTTGGGGGCAAGGAGGGAGGGAGGGGTAGAGAGAGAGATCGAAAGCAGGCTTTCATGGGGCCATTTTCGTCAGTGCCTGGTGGCATTTCAAGTTTCCAGTTTCTTCAGCTTCAAGTCTGGAACATATGAGGCAAAAAGGAAACCCAGAGAACTCACCACAATGGTGTTTCTTGAGTCATGAGGTCCTTATCCAGTCTTTCCTCTTCCTTTCCTAGTCTTTTTATGTTTGTTTTATATATAACATTCAAGGTTTTTAGTTTTAACACTTTGTAGAAGGAATGGGAAACGTATGTCTACTCCATTTCCCTGGAAACCTAGTCTCAGCTGATAATTTATAAGGGAAAGAAACATTCAATTCAACGAAGAAAGGATCATTTCTTTTCAATAAGTGGTGCTGGAACAATTGGTTATCCATCTGCAAAAAAAAAACAAACAAAAAACTCAAGCTTACATAAATAAATAATTCAAAATGGATCATGGATATAAATGTAAAACCATAAAATATTTAGAAGAAACAAAAAAATTTCATGACAAAGAATTAGGCAAAAAGTTTTTAGATGTGCAACAACAAAAACATCCATAAAAAGCTGGAAAACTGGTTTCTTTAAATTTAAATCTTTTGTTCTGTAAAAGTGACTAAGAAAAATGGACATTATAGAATGGGAGAAGATACTCGAAACACCACATATTTGATAAAAGACTAGTATCTAGTATATATAAAGAACTTTCTAAACAGTAAGAAAAATGAATGACTAATTAAAAAATGAACAAAACTTGAACCTACTCTTCACTGGAGAAGATATACAGAGGCAATAAGCCCATGAAGGACTGTTCAGCATTGTTGGTTTTTAGGGAAATGCAAATTAAAACCACAATGAAATGGCACTATACACTTATTAGAGTGGGTAAAATAAAAATCACTGACTACATCAGAAGCTGGAAAGGATACAAAGCATCTTGGATGGTCATACATTGCTGGTGTATAGTGTAGCCACTTTGAAAAATATTTTGGCCATTTCTTTAAAAATATATATACAAACACAGCAATTGCATTCCTGGGCATTTATCTCAGAGAGATGAATTTTTGTTCACACGAAACCAGAAGCCTGTATGTGAATGTTTATAGCTGGTTTATGTGTAATAGCTGGGAGCTGGAAGTGACCCAGATGCCTTTCAACAGATGATTGAATGAAGTGCCTTCATACCATGGAACACTCATCAATAAAAAGAAATAAGCTACAATGAAAAGAGCAACCTGGATGAGTCTCCAGAGAATTATGCTGAGTGAAGATGACATGTTATCTCATTCCATCTGCATGACATTCTTGAAATGACCAAATTATTAAAATAGAGAAGAGATTGAGGTTTCCAGGGTTGAAGGAGGAAATTAAGGCTCAATGAAGACTGGGACACGTGGCTATGCGAGGCAGCCTGAAAGGTGCCTGTGGCCATGGGCGCACTCTGTATCCTGCGCTGTCGGTGCCAGTACCTCCTGGGATTTCCATGGTAGTTTGTGAGGTGTCTTCAACAGGGGAACCTGGGTAAAGAGACCTATTAGTTCTTAAAGTTGTTTGTGAATTTACAAATTCTCTCAAAAAAGTTAATTATAACACTGCACCATAATCCTTATGATAAATCATTACTTAAAATAATATAAACAGAATTTTTCTTAAAAATATCAGTTGACCATGTTTGTGATCTATTTCTGGGTGCTCTGTTCTCTTCTGCGGATCTGTGTGTCTACTTTTTCTCCAAAACTACGCTGTCCTGAAGCTACGGTAAGTTGGTTAGTTTCTCCTACAACTAGCTGTAGTATTTTTAAAAGTGCATGCTACAGCTTAAAGTCCTTTCCCAAATATTTTGACTCTTCTAGTTAATTTGTGTTTTCATGTAAATTTGAGAATCAGCTTGTTGGTGTATATAAGAAACACTATTGGGATTTTTATTTAGCTGCATATAAATGTTTGGTGAAAGTTGTCAATGATATTAATATTCTAATTTGGGAATATGGTATATGTCTGCTTGTTTTGGTCTTTCACTTTTTTGGATTTTGAATGCATTGTGGTTTCTATCTTGCATGTGTTTTGTGAAATGTAGACATAAACATTTTCTGATTTTTGGTTTTATTCTTGATACTTTTAGATTTTCCATTGTTGTTTATTCATATATAGTCTTGTGTGTGATTTCTACAAAGATAATTATTTTGTTTTTGAATAGAGATTTAATTTTTCCCTTCCAATCTATATATACCTTTTCTTATTATTATTTTAAAATTTATTACACAGCCTAAGGCTTCCAGGATATCCGCTGTCTTATTGGTCTTTCAAGGACCCCAATGTGTCCTCATTGAATCCTGTTATTCTAGGAATTGATTGGTGTTCAGAGAACATTTTCAAACAACTAGAACTAGCCTAGTTTGACTCTGGTGACTCCATTAGTCTCAGTATTTAGCATATGCCATATTAGAAATATTTCCTCTCTGAGCCAGACCCTTTCTTTAGAAAAAAAATCACCATAAAATGGAATCTTCTGGGCATCAAGAGGCATAGACCAAGTGAGAATTAAAATTATCCCAACAAAAGGTAATGCCAAGTAGTTGCCAAATATGTACTACTCACTCCTGCCTGAAGGTGGGAGTCTTCAGTCGTGTGATGGTCCAGAGCAGGGCTTGGGAGGAGCAGCGACCTCTGTTCAGGAGTCTCCTACCTTATGTGAGTCCCTTCAGGTGAGACATGCATACGTGCATGCATGCATTCATGTTTCATGTATACTGAGTGAATTTCTTGTACCAGATTCTCTTCTAAGCTCTGGAGACACAAATGTGAGCAAAATATATAAAAATCCTATCTTTGGGGAAAGACAAATGATGCAGTAGTGTATAGCATGTTATAAGAAAGTGCTGAGGAGAAAAATAAAGCAATAAATGAGGGAAGTATATGAGAATGTCTCAGGGTGCAATGTTAAGTAAGCTGGTGAAGGAAAGGCCTCACCTAGAAGGCGTGGCTTAGATAAACCCAAAGTTAGGGAGCCAGATGTGCACATCTGTGGAGGAAAGCAGAAGCACTGTGGCTGAAGCCAGAGTCCCAAGGCTGGAGAACCAGAGGCACCCCAAAAACAAAACATTACAAAACAGAAGACAAGAAGAGGTCGTGGCATGAGTAAGAGGGAGAGGGGAAAAAGAGTACGAGAGGCCAGATGTCGTGGGCTGCTTCGAGGACTGTCTTCTGAGACAGATGAAAACCCGCTGAAGAGTTTCCAGCAGAGGGTTGGCATGAGCCAGCTAACTTTAACAGAACTGCCTCTGCAACTATTTTGAGAAAGGACTAAAAGGAGGCAAGAGATTTCTTACCTTATAATGTCAGTGAGGGATGCTTTTGTACCCCCGTACTTTAACCTATATGGAAAAATCAAACAAGTAGACCTTCTCTACAAAGAGAGACTTCATGAGGAATGTGCGGATACTCCATGTTTCCTTCAGTGGAGGTGCACAGTGCACCTTCTGGGCCACAGCGCTCACATCCCCACTGCGCTTCGTTCAAGAGGAGTGGGTGCTTACGTGCCGCTCATCTTTTCTGGTGTATCAAAAGGCTTCAGGTCTGTAAAAGGAAGTTTCTGCAAAGTCTTGCATAATACCCAGTGAACTTACCCTCAACTATTTGATTTTATCACATTGGTTTAATAGCCTTTGATAAATCCACTCTTAATTTTCTTTTTACATTTTCTAGGACTGGGTGGATATTTTTCCTCTGCTATAAAATTGTTCATGTTTTTCTCACTGGTATAAAATAAATATTTTTGGAGCAACAATAAGCAAAAAAAAATTGCTAAAAAAATAAAAATCACCAACTCGGAGAAGAGATGACAGAGGAATTGAATATAATCTAGACCCATGGGGTAGACTTCTCTGAGGGGTAGTATTTAAATGGCTCTGAGGAATCGTAGGAAATTACTTAGAGTAGTGGGTAGAGTGCTCCCTGGAGGGGAAGCAGCAGAGGAAACCTCGTGCAGAAGGTCCCTGGGTGGGGAGTGTGTGTTGGGAGCCGAGGGAAGCAGAGTGTTGGCACGTGGAAGACCCTGGAGCTCGCAGGCAGCAGGGGTCAAATTGTAAAGAGCCCCCCAGGCCAAGTGTGGGATTTGGGTCTTTATCTTACAGAGGTTGCTTGGGCTGTAAGATTGGGGAGGTGTCTTCCTGTCTTCTGTTGCTATAATCTGAGATTGAGTAGTTCATGAAGGAAGGAGATTTACTTTGGCTCGCAGTTCTGGAGGCTGGAGTCCAAGGTCGCACATCAGCCTTCTCTTAGTTGACGTTGCATCACTATAATCAACAGGCAGCTTAGGAAGGAAGAGGTTTGTGTAGCTCACTGTCGTGGAGGCTCAAGTTGAGGTCCGGAGGCCCCACGGAGTTGGCTCTGACGAGGAAAGCACATCTTGTTGGGAGCACACGTTGAAACACATGCTCATGTCATGGTTCAGGCAGCAGAGAGGCAGAGCTGCTCAGGGTCCCGCGGTTCTCTTGGAGGGAACACGTGCAGTGACGCTCCATCAGGCTCCGCCTCCTAAGGAGCCACAGCATCTCCTAAGGCCACCCTGGGACCAAGCCTTTACTTATGGATCTTGAGGGGACACGCATCCAGAGCACAGCAGGCATCTGCTTGACTTCTGGTGAGAGCCTCATGTCGCTTCAGCTCAAGGTAGAAAGTGGCGAAGGCAAGCGGGCGCTGTGGGGGAGGAGCAGGGGAAAGCCAAGGAAGCTGGATTTGATTTTTTAAAAAAAAATTTAACTTTTTGGTACCAGGGATTGAACCTAGGGCTCTTTATCACTGAGCCACATCCCCAGCCCTTTTAATTTTTATTTTGAGACAGCATCTGCCTAAGTTGCTTAGCACCTCATTAAATTTCTGAGGCTGGTCTCAAACTTACCATCCTCCCGCCTCAGCGTCCCCAGCCCCTGGGATTACAGGGGTGCGACACCAGGCCCGGCTTGGATTCACTTTATAATAACTTGCTACTGTGACAATTAATGCACTCTCCTGGGACCCACACTGATCCACCCATCCATCCATTCATGGGAGTGGTGCCTTTATGACCCAGGTGCCCTTCAGAGGCCCCGCCACCCTTCAAGACCTTCCGTTGCAAGTAGACTTCAGTGCGTGTGTTGGCAGGCTCAAACCCACTTCACACCCTGGCAGGAGGCAAACGTGGCTTTAAAGAGACTTGATAAACAGGGAGTCGTGGTCATAGAAGGGCTAGACTGTTTGATAGATATTTAGGATGGAGAATCAGTAAGAATTGGTAATCAGATAAAAGTGAAGGAGGAGATATCCAGAATTCCTGTCAGGTTTCCATCTGGAACGGTGCGGGGAGGAGGGGGCAATTCACTGAATGAGGCAAGGCAGGCAGAGGAGCAGGTTCGAGGGTAGAGGCCTTCCCATTTGGGCTGCTATCACGAAGTACCACCTGGGTGGCTGACGAACAGCAGAAATGGACTTCTTGCATCTCTGGAGGTTAGAAGTGCAAGATCAGGTTGCCCGCACGGCTGGGTTCTGGTGAGCTCTCCCAGGTCGCAGATGGTCGGCTCCTTTTCACACAGTGGCAACACGGGGTGGTGGCTAAGGAGATCTGCGAGGTCCCTTTTATAAGGGTGTTCACCAATCCCTTCAGGAGGGTCTACCCTCATGACCTAATCCCCTTCCCAAGGGCCCACCTCCAAACACCAGCACCACGGGACCTGGATTTCAGTGTGTGAAGTCCCGACAGGCACGAGTCAGCGAGTACATGTCGAGTTCAGATGCCTCAAACCATCCAAGTGAAGGCACTGAGGAGACACGTGCATGTGGGTCTGGGGTCCAGTGGAAATCTCCCTCCTGAAGATACAAATTCAAGACCAATTTGACCTGAATGACCTCTGAGGTGGGGGGTTTGTCCTAGGATAACCTGGGCAGAGCCTGTGCTGGAGGCCGCGTTGCCCAGGAGGAACTTCCTCCAGCTCTGAGTCTTATCCCTCAGCTGCTGCTGGAACCCTTCCTTGTAACCTTTGGGCACTTGGCCTTAGATGAAGAGCCACCTCGCCCACATTATGCCCTCTTGGGGAAGGGCACCCACCTGCACCTGAATTGGGACAACTGAGAAGGGCCGCCCCAGCTTCAGAGCTACCCGGAGGACATTCTGGAGACTCCATCACAGCCTAAGTTCTGCCTCTTCCCTTCTCTTCTTCACACCGAGAGTTTCTTACAAATCTCCAGCATTCAAAGCTGCTGGAGTTGCCTTGTTGGGAAACCTTTCCATTCAATTGCCGTTTATTTTACAAGGCACACCAGGAAGTCTGTTATTCAAGAGACACAGGAGTGGATCATTTAACAGGAAGATAGTCTCTTGGAATGCCTTTAAAGACATAAATTTCTAGGCAAATTCAAAAACTTTCTCCAAAAGTCTTTATTCTGGTCAATGTGTATCTTTCTAAATAGATTCTCAGCCTTGATTGGAAGAGTTCTTTGTAAGTCATTGCTTGTGTTAAGTTGCTGTCAATTTTAACCCCAGGGCTTGCCTCCTCTGCTAAGAGAATTTCCTTCTTCATCTATTTCTAGCCAGCCAGAGGAGAAATTTTGACTGGCCTTTCTGCTGCTCGCCTTTCTGCCTGCCTATTGTCCTTTTTCCCTTTAAATCAAAAGTAGGCAATGTCCCCTCCCCTTTTCAAGAAGAAAGAGAATCTCTCGCTCTTCATAGCTTTCTGACTTCCGTTATTTGAAATTTAAATATAGAGCTCCTAGCACTAGTGTGAGCTTAGCTTCCTTCTGTGCTCACCTCTGGGAAGGTCTCGAAACAGATTTCTAAAAAGCCCATATTCCTATCAGAGCCTTAAATTCAAGTACTGACAACAAGATTTATAATGAGACACTTAAAATGCTTTTATTGTCTCTTTCACTGGAGGTATGCTTATGCATGAAAGCCAAACAAAGCAACAAATGGTAAGGTGTAATGGAAGCCCATCTTGGAAGCATCACACAAACCCACTGAAACTTAGGTATGCAAAATAATTATTTTCAAAAGTATCATTTGAGGCCTTCTGGAAAAATCTCATATTGCATTCACTTTTCTTCCTACTTCCAATTCTGACAAAAATGTCTCAAGAAATGGAAATAAGATGGTGGAAGTATGCATCAGTAAAATAAAGACAGGAAAAATAAAAATACCTGAGGTCAAACGGATAAATATGGGGGAAAGGAGAGGCAGGAAAATGAGACAGAGGAACGAATGTGTGCTGAGCATCTCGTTTGCATGGAAGAGATCAAAGACTTGTTCTGTTCTTGAGCTGGGAGATGAATGTCAGTTCAAATGTTTTAACATATTAAAAAATAAATCAAGACAATTTAAAAAATGATATGTACCATCCAAATTATGAGATTAAAAAACATTTTTGTAGAAAGCAATGAAGAAAATAAAGGCAATAGGAAGGGACTAGAAAATTGTATAAGACAGTTCATGTCATTGTAAGAGTTAATTTAAGAGGTTCAATTCTCAAAAGGGTTCCTTATAACAATTTAGTCAAGAAATAAAGTCCAAGTATAAAATGCTGAGAAGAGCAAATACAAACCACAGAAATAAAGCTTTGCACTGTATTTAAGATGAAGAGGAGTTGAATTCACAAAATACTAAATATGACTAATAGGTCATTGTTACATCCATAAAAGCAAAATTCATAAGACAGGAGGACATCATGAAACTGTGTGCCAAATATCATAGCATTGATGCAAGGAGAAATTTCACAACAGTAATGGAAAATTGAAATACTCCTCTCATCTCTTGACAGATCAAGCAAGCAAAAAATAAATGAGGGTGTAGAAAATTTCAATAAGAAACAACAGATATGATTTATGAACAAAAATCTGCATTTATAGCAGATATGAGATTTTTCCTTATGCCCAGAGAATTTAAGCAGAAATAGTTCATATGTTAGGTCACAAAGAAATGTAAAATTCCCTAAAGCAGAAAATATCCATTCTATACACTTGGACAACTTGCAATAAAACTAGAAAGTGCTCTCAAAGATATACAAATTAAAATTGTTTTACTAAAAGAGAGAAAAAAAATTCAACTATAGAATCCTTGAAAAATGATTATGAAAAAGCAGCATAACCAGAAATTAAAAGTTCTGCATCGATTTTTCTCATTGCCAAAGAGG
The DNA here is from genome assembly GCF_902686445.1 of Sciurus carolinensis. Classification (NCBI taxonomy): domain Eukaryota; kingdom Metazoa; phylum Chordata; class Mammalia; order Rodentia; family Sciuridae; genus Sciurus; species Sciurus carolinensis. The sequence continues at coordinate 160,567,838 of NC_062218.1, forward strand.
AAGAAGCCATATCAATAAACTAGATATTTGTCCCAGGACATTTAAAAGGGAAAAAAGGAAATTAGGAAGAAGAAAATATGATTTTTAAAAATATAAATTAATACATTAGAAGACCAAAAACCAGCTGATCATGTAAGAGTTGTTAAGATTGATTATTTAATAATAGAATAATAGTGAATGTTTGCACTTACAGAAGTTGTTATAAGCAACTCATCTATAGTCCTTATAGTGACTCAATGTGTCAAATACTGCTCATGTCCTCAATTTGCCATGAGGAAATTGAGGCACAGAGAGAATAAATAACTTACCCAAGGTCACAAATCTAGCAAGGGGCAAAGATTGGATTCGACCTCAGACATTCTGGCTCTGTACTATACATACAGTTGCTAAGGATGATGGTTGCAAACTCATAGAAACAGTATGTTTAAAAATTATAAGTAAAAAAAGCTTGTGAAAATATACTAAAATGTGAATGATCTTAAAAATTCTTTATATGTTATTGATGGCAAAAGTCATCTAGCAGTGTTCCAAAGAATAATTATTTCTTTATTTCATCCAATGCCAGTCCATTTCCTTATATTTCTTAGGCTAAATATAAAGTTGATAAAGTTTAGACAATTCAGCATAGCACTGTGGTAGACAGATAACTGTTGTTTGGAGTGCTCAGCATTTCTTCCCACTTTTTAGAAATGCTCCTTTCCTTTCTTCCAAGAAATGCTTTTGCCCACTTCAGCCATGTGGTTTGAATGTGAGTTGTTATATTATAATCTCATTTCCCTCATTAGAAGAGGGTGTTGGGCATTGATAGGCCCTTCCTCAAGAGTTTTAAACTTAGGACTGGAGGGGAAATGCTCAAATTCTTCTTTGGTATGATGGAGAAGTTTGTCTTAGTGATATTTATTCTGAGAGCAACTAAATAAAAAATAAAAACAGCTGTTTGAAACAACAGTGAGATACTTATGTGTTAGTCAAGTTTCCCTCATTATAGTAAAATACCTGAACTAATCAATGTACAATATAAAAGGTGTATTTTGGCTCATAGTTTGGGAGGTCTATTTCATGGTCAATTGACCCCATTGCTTTGGGCCTGTGATGAGGCAGTGTATCATGGTGGGAGTGCATGACAGAACAAAACCACTAACCTTATCAGCTAGAAAGAAAAGACAGAGAGGGAAGGTCTTACTCCCACAGTTCCCTTCAAGGGAACATCACTAATGACCTAAGGACCCTCCCAATAGTTTCCACTATCTCCCAATAATATCACCCTGTGGGCCAAGCCTTTAAACACATGGACCTTTGGGGACATTCAACATCCAAACTATTGGATGATGTGAGTTGTTCTAGACCTGGTATCATGCTAGAGGTGGCTTCAAAATTTAATATCTGACCCCATCACTCATATACTTTTTCAACTCTGCATTATTCCCTCCATGACTAATAGGTAAAGGTAGGTAAAGTTTACCTTAAAAGCATATCCTCCAGCACAAGAAAGAATAAATTCAGCAGAGGAGTAGATAAGCAAATGGAAATTTGAAGAAATTAAACATTATTAATATAGTAAACCATTGAATCTCTAAGACAAATAAGAGAGGAAGACATGAATATAGAATTTTCAAAACAACCAGAAGGAAACATCAAAATAACAGGAATAAGAACATGTCTTTCAATAATAACTCTGAATGTAAATTATTTTAATTCTCTAATTAGATTTTATTAAAAAAACAAGACTTGACAATACAGTGCCTGCAAGAAAACTCATCTTACTGGTAAAGATACACAGAAATTGAAACTAAAAAGACAGAAAATGATAATCCAAATAAATGGAAACTGAAAGCAAGCAGAGGAAGCTATTCTTATATTTGACAAAACAGACTTTAAGCCAGAATCAGAAGAGACAAAGTTCACTACATTTTGATAAAGGCAACAATGTATCAAAAGATAAAATGATTTTAAGTATATATGCATCAAATATCAGAACACTCAATTTTATAAAACAAACACTATTGGACATTAAGGGAGGGAGAGGTCCCCAATTCAATAATAGCAGGTGATTTTAATACCCCATTCTCTGCAATAGATAGATCATCCAAATATCAATAAAGAAATATCAATGTTAAATTATAGATCAAAGGATTAGCAGTTATCTACAGAATATTTCACCCAACAGTTCTAGAATATACATTCTTTTCATCAGCACATGGAACTTTTTCCAAAATAAATAACATATTAGGTCATAAAGGAAGTCTTAACAGAATTTTAAAGGTTGAAATAATTTCTTGCATCTTATCAAATCATAATGGAAGGACACTAGAAATCAACAGCAAGAGCAACTATAGAAACAATACAAGCACATGGAGATTGAACAATATACTTTTGAACAAACAGTGGATCCATGAAGAAATCAAAAGGGAAATTAAAACATTCTTTAGAATCAAATGAAAATGGAAACACAACATACCAGCAATTGTGGATATAATAAAAACAATACTCAGAGGGAAGTTTATAGCTTTGAGTTCCTACATTAAAGAAACATAAAGCTCTAAAATAACCTATTGATAAATCTCAGGGGGTTAGAAAAACAAGAACAATCTGAATCCAAAATCAGTAGTGTGAAAGAAATGATAAAGATCAGACAGAAATAAGTGAAATAGAGACTAAAAGAACAATACAAAGGATGAATGAAAGAAAGAATTGGTTCTTTCTTTGAAAATGTAAACAAAATTGAAAACCCTTAATTAAACTCACCAAAAGAACATACAAATAAATAAAAGTAGATATGAAAAGGGAGATATTACAATAGATATCACTGAAATTCATAGAATCATTAGGGATTATTTTGAAAAACCATACACTAATAAACTGGAAAATGTAGAAGAAATGAACACATTTCCAGACATTTGACTGCCAAAATTGAACCAAGGAGATCAAGATCAATAGCAAGTAATGTTATTGGAGCACTAATTAAAAGTTTCCCAACAAAGAAAAGCCCAGTAAAGACATAGTCCCTGCTGAATTCTACCAGGCTTTTAAAGAAGAACAAATACCAATGCTCCTCACACTATTACATCAAATAAAGAAAAGGAACATTTCCAAACATATTCTGTGAACCTAGTATTACTGTGCTACTGAAGCCTGATAAGGACATAACATTAACAATAACAAGAACAAAAAGAAAAGGAAACTATAGACCAATATCCTTGATAAACATAGATTCAAAAATGTCAATAAAATACTTGCAAATCAAATTCAGCAGTACATTAAGAAGGTCCTATACCATGATCAGGGATATAAGGGTGGTTTCAACATATGAAGTAAGCACAGTGGCTCATGCCTATAATCCCAGGGCTTGGGAAGGGAGGCTGAGGCAGGAGGATTGCAAATTCAAAACCAGCCTCAGCAACTTAGGGAGGTCCTAAGCAACTTAGTAAGAATCTGTCTCAAGATACAAAGGGCCGAGGATGTGGATCAATGGTTAAGCATGCTTGAATTCAATTCCTGGTACAACAAAAACAAAAAGTATCAAGTATATATTAAAAACCATGATCATCTCAACATATGTAGAGCATGGAAGGATCATACACTTTATCATAAGGTTTTATGAGACAAATCCATATTTAACATCATACTTAATGGGGAAAACCTAAAAGAATTTCCTTTAAAATCAGGAAAAAAATCAAGAATGTCCATTTTTACTGCTCTTATTCAATATAGTACTTGAATCTTTAGCCAGATCAATTAGACAAGAGTAAGAAAGAAAAGGAATAAAACCAGTAAAGGAGGAAGTCAAATGATCTGTTTGCTGATGATATGGTTCTCTATTAGAAAATCGTAAGACCTCCACCAAAAGACTCTTAGAATTAATAAGCAAATTCAGCAAAATAGCAGGATACAAATGAGCATTCAAAAATAAGTATCTTTTCAGTGGTAAAGCACCCCTGGGTTCAATTCCCAGTACAAGAAAAAAAAAAAAAAGATAGCTTTTCTATACACAAATAATGAAACCACTAAGAAAGAAATTAGGAGCATAATCCCATTCACAATAACGTCAAAACAAACAAAAAAACTCTAGGAAGAAAACTAACCAAGGAAGTGAAAGACCTCTACAATAAAAAATTAAATATGCTAAAGAATGAAGTTGAAGACACAAGAAGATGGAAAGGACTTTCATGTTCATGAACGGGGAGATTTAATTTTGCTAAAATGGCCACACTACCAAGTGATCTGCCGATGCAATGCAATTCTCATCAAATACCAGTGGTATTCCTCATAGAACTAGAAAGGAGAAAACCAGAATTCATATGGAAAGAGCTTGAATAGACAAAGCAGTCCTGAGCAAAAAGAATAATGCTGGAGGTATCACAATACCTGATTTCAAAATATTGCACAGATAGTAACAAAAATAGCATGGTATTGGCATAAAAATAGACATGTAGGCCAATGTAATAGAATAGAGGACTCCGAAATAAACACGTATGTACAGCAAACTGATTATTGACAGAGGTGCCAAAAACACGTTGGAGAAAAGAGCCTCTCCAACAAATGGCACTGGGAAAACTGGAGAGTCGTGTGTAGAAGATTAAAACTAGACCTATGTTTCTCACCCCATAGGAAAATCAACCCAGAATTGATCAAAGACCTTAGTGTAAGGCTCCAAACCTTAAGACGACTAGGTGAAAACATGGGAGAAACTTTCAAGGTTTTAGCAAGAGAATGCTTTCCTGAATGGGACTCCAATAGCCCAGGAAACAAAAGCAAGAATTGACAAGTGGGATTACAACCAAGTAAAAACCCTCTGCACAGCAAAGGAAACCATCCACAGAGCAAAGGAACAGCCCTCGGAACAGGAGGACTTCTTTGCCAGCTGTTCACCTGACAGAGGATTAATATCCAGAATTAAAAAGTGACAACAGAAGAATACGAAAGCCAATAAAAAATGGGCAAATGCTCCGATCAAATACTTCATAAAAGAAGTAAAAATGACCAATAAGTATATGAAAAAACACTCAACATCTTTAGCCATCAGGAAATGACTAGTATCAAACAAATCCAAAAAAATAAGTGCTGGTGAGGATGTAGAGAAAAAGGAAGCCGCTTACATTGCTGGTGGGAATGTAAATGAGAATAGCCACTATGGAAAACAAGGAATGTATGGAGTATCCTCAGAAAAACGAGAATAGAGCTACCATATGATTCAGTCAAATCATTCCTGACTACTTATCCAAAGGAAATGCAGTCGGCATACAAAGGAGATAGCATGTTCATTGAGACACGATCCACGAGAGCCAAGACATGAAATCGGCTCAGGTGCCCAAAGACAGAGGACTGGATAAAGAAAATATGGTATATACATGCGGAGCATTATTCAGTCACAATGAAAAATGAAATCATACCATTTGCAGGAAAATGGATGGAACTGTAGGACCTCCTGTTAAGAAAACTAGAAAGACAGGTACCACGTTTTCTTCATGTATGGAAACTAAAAAAAAAAGATGAGTTTATAGTAGAAGAGGGGCTATTAGAGTATTAGGGAAGAGGACCAGGGACCAGGGAAACCGGGGAAGAGAGGGGAGGGACGAGGAGGGTGGAAGGGAGGGTGTATGTGGTCAGAGCTTGACACATACATCATGGAAGGGTCACCGTGAAACCCAGCAGGTTGTACAATCAACGTTCCCATTAATATTTATTAATTGTAATTTCAAAAAAATGAAAATCTTCCCTCCAAAAAAAGAAGAGGAGGAAATGTGGACACATAAAGAAACCCTGAGGGGGCTGGGACATAGCTCAGCTGGTAGAGTGTTTGCCTCACATGCACAGGGCCTTGGGTTCAACCCCCAGCAACACAAAAATAAAACAAAATAAAGAAACACAAGGGAGGCAGGTTCCAAGAGGAAAGGCCATGTCAGGGCACAGCCAGGAAACAGCCCACTGTCTCTGAGGAAACCAGACACCTCAGCCAGGGCACCTGGCCTCCAACAGCTGAGGCCGGGCAGGTCTGTTGGTTCCACCACACCGTCTTGATGTTTCGTTATGGAAGCTGTAGAAAATGAGTAAAATTGTGATTATTATCAGTTAAAAAAACCAGCGTCTCCTCCTCGCCTTTAAACTTCTTTCTTCTTCTTAGTCATGCCCATTTCTTTCCTTCTGAAGGTGAGTGTGTGGTAGGGATCTGATAGATGCCCGAACAAAGGCTCTTGAACACTGTTACAGGCCCTTGTTAGCAGGTAATTTTAAACATCTTTTTGCTGTTTATCCTCTTTGACGAAGCGTCTGCTCAAGTTTTTCACATCGCTTTTTAGTTGTGGTGTTTGCTTTCCTATTGTTGAGTTCCAAGCGTTCTTTGCATATTCTGGCTATCAGTCCTTTGTCAGGTCTGTGATTCACAAATATTTTCCCCTCGTCTATTGCTCATCTTTTCATCTTCTTAACTGTGTCATCAGCAAAGCAAAAGTTTTAAAATTTAATAAACTCCAATTTATTAATCTTTTGTAGATTTTGCTTTTGATATCAAATGTATGAACTATTTGCTTAGCTCCAGGACACAAAGATTTTCTCTTGGATTTTCTTCTAAATGTTTTATAGGGCTTTCAAATGTTTTATAGATATATGATCTATATTTGTGTAAGGCATGAGGAGAAGGTCAGGAGTCTCTGTTACAACAGTTTTTAAAAAAAGATTGTCTTTCTCTATTGAATTGTATGTGGACTTTTGCCAAAAATCAATTTGTCATGTTTGTGAGTCTATTTCTGTTCTGCCTCTTCTCTTTCATTAATCTCTATGCATATCCCATGCCAATGCAGTGCTATATAAAATACTGTAGCTTTAGGGTAAGTCTTAAAATTGGGTAGTGTGATTCCTCTAGTGTTATTCTTCTTTTTAAAAAGAAGAATAAAAAATGCTGAAAATTTGTTTTGGTGATCCTAGTTTCTTGCCCTTTCCACAATAGAATGATCTTGTTTATCTACAAAAATTCTTGCTGAAATTGAGAATCGAAAATTTATCCATAGATCAGTGTTTAGAGAATTAACATTATTCCTATGTTGAGTGTTCAATCCAGGATATTGGTGTGTCTTCAATTATTTAGGTCTTTGAGATCTTTCATAAGCATTTTGTAGTTTTTACCATATAGACCCTGTATGTATTTTAGTAGATTTATACCAGGGTTTTTCATTTTGGGGAGTTATTGTAAATTATACACACACACACACACACACACACACACACACATACATACATTTTAGTTTCTGTTTATTGCTAGTATATAGAAAATATGATTAGTTTTACACATCCATACATCCACGATTTTGTTAAGCTCATCTCTTCATTGCAACAATTTGAAAAATAGATTTGTTGGGTTTCTATGTAAGCCATCATGTTGTCTGAAAATAAGGATAGTTTTGTTTCTTCCTTCCCCATCAGTGAGCTGCTTATTTTTCTTGCTTCACGGTGCTGGCTCGTACTTCCAGGAACAGTGCCGAGCAGAGTGGCACAAGTGGACGTTGTTGCTTTGCCCCAGATCTCAGGAGGAAGGCGTTCAGTCTCTCGCCATTGGATATGACATTCATTTTTAAGGCACCCTTGACCAGGAAATTCCTTTCTATTCCAGCTTTTCTAAGCATTTTAATTGTGAAGGGATGTTACATTTAATCGAAGGCTTTTTCTCCATCAACTTCACTCCTTAGAGGAAGTCCACTTGTTCAAGGTGTGTTATTTTTCTTTTGCCTATAGCTGGATTTGATTTTCTATTTTGGTGATGTGTTGGCACCTACATTTGTGAGGTATGTTGCCTGGTAGTTTTCTTGTCCTGTGTTATCTTTGACTGATTTTGATATCAAGGTATTGCTGGCCTCATAGAATAAGTTAAAAACTGTTGGCCTCCTTTTCTATTTTCTGAGAAAGATTATACAAAGTCAGTGTTACTTCATTTCAGATTTTTTGGTCGAATTCAACAGTGAACCCAACTGGGCTTAAAGATTTATTTGGGTGACTATTTTAAATACATATTCATTTCCTTCATGGTTAGGGCTATTCCCATTTCCCTTTCATCTCGAGCAGCTTCTGATTCCTGGCTTAGTGGAATCGGGCCATTGAGTCTACTCCGTCAGTTGTTTGTAGGAGTTGCTTATCATTCTTTCAATGTCTGCCCGCACAGGAGGATCAGCCTCTTGCATTCACAGTACCGTTGATTTGTGTATTCTTTTTTCTCTTGTTCAGTTTCTCTAGGAGTTCATCAAATTTACTGATCTTTTTAGAGAACTAGATTTTGCTTACATCACTTTGCTCTGTTGTTTTTCTGTTTTAATTTTGATATCTGCTCTTTATGGTCTCTTTTTGTTTGCTTTGTGTTTGTTTTGTGCCTATTTTTTCCGAGTCCTAGCATCTTTGTTTGAGACTTCTTTTAAAACATACACATTTAATGCTGTAAGTGTTCCTCTCAGAACTGCTTCTGCTGTGCTTCCCAAATTTTGATATCTTATATTTTCATTTTCAATTCAGAATATTTCTAATTTTCCTTGAGACTTTGTGTTTGACATATAGATTATTTAGAAGTAAGTTGTTGTGTTTCCAGTTGTTTGGAAATTTCCTGATATCATCCTGTCACAGATTTTGGGCCTTATTCCATTATGGCCAGAGAACCTTCTTTGTTCCATCTCAATTAAAAAAAAAGTTCAGGTTTGTTTTACATCTCAGGATATAAATCATCTTGGTAGATGATTCATGAACACTTAAGAAGAATACTTATTCTTCTCTCTGTATTGTCGGGTGGAATATTCGTTAATTTTGGTTCTCAACTGGGGTGGTCTTGCCTCCCTTTCCCCATGGGACTTGTGCCAATAATGTCTGGAGACATTTTTGAGGGTCACATCTTGACAGAAAGATGTCATTAGCATCTAGTAAGCAAAGGCAGGGGAGCTGCTAAGCAGCACACAGACAGCTCCCCACAAAAAGTAATTAACTGCTTGAAATGAATAGTTGTCAAGTTGAGAAATCCTGTTTTATATCTTTCCTCATATTGTTTGCTCTTTAAGTTAATGAAGAAGCTTTGAAGTCCCCAACTACAATTGTGGTTGTCTCTAACTATTTCAGTTGTGTCATTTTTGCTTCATGTAGCTTGAGACTTTGTTATATGTTTGTTGTATGTAATGCCCCTCATGATCTTTTGCAATTTTCTTTGCTCTGGAATCTACTTTGTCTGACGTTAGCATTCATACAGCGACTTCAGCTTTCTTTGGGTCAGTATTATCCTGGTGTGTCACTTTTTATCCCTTTATTTTTTTAGTTGTTAAATGGTCCTTTATTGAGATATTTTCCTTGGTCGCTCTTAACCCGCTGGGTGTTCTACAGCACTGTGTTGATGTTATCTGTGAAGTCATAAGAGGGGAGGCCAGCGGCATCGCAGGTCCCAGACGGAGGTCCCTAATCTCTTAAAGGGTTCCAAGAGTTCTCCAGCTGCATATCAGGGCTACTCTGCCAGGCAGTGCTAATGATCACAATAAAGTGATACTTCCTCTCTGTGTTTCTCTGCTGCCTTCTCTCTCCAGGCAGTTCCTTGAGGGCCTTGCTGACCAGGGAAGAGGTGGAATGTCCCACTGCAGTTGGGGACCTGCACGTTCTGGTCTGGCTTACTGTGACACCCAGGTCCTTCCAGTCAATTGTTTACTTGGCGAGTTTACCATCAACCTCTTTGTGGAGGAAAGACCCAGGGGACTGGTCTTGGGGTCCAGGCAGATCTGGCACCCATGTTCCCTGCCCGTGTACCTCCGTCACATGACTCTGATCTCCTTGAACCTGGATGACATGGATGAGGTGGCTGATGTCGTATGGAACTGGATGTAGGATGACAGAAGAAAATTGGCCTTGGCTCCATTGGAGCTGCAAGCCAACAGCTCTTCCTTTCCATTTTAACCTACTTCTATTATGTTGGCGGCAAGTTTCTTGTTGACAGTGTTTAGTGGGTGCCTATGTTTCCTCCATGTTAACAAACTGTTTTAAATTAGTTTGTTTAGACAATTTACATTTAATGTAATTACTGATGTTCAGGTACAAGTATGCTCTTTTATTATTTGTTTCCCTTTTTGTTGTTGTTCCCACTTTCCCTTTTCTGCATCTTTTTGGCTATTTGAATTTTCTCTTCCATTTTAATTCATTCAGTTGACATCTGACGCTCTCTCTCCGTGTCTTTTTGGTTGCCCTAGAGATGGCAACAGACATACTTAACTTTTCAGTTTAGTGGAAATGAGTGCTTTACCACTGCAGGAGGCTGGACGAGCGTCACCACCGGCGGCTCCGCGCCCTCCCAGCTGTGAGTGGCAGTTGGCTTGCTTGCGTGCGTACCCCTTACAAGAGGCAGTGGTTTCTGCTGTAACTACCAAGTGTCTCCTTGTGACTGTCAAGGAGAATAGCAGTTTGTTGTATTAAGAACTTCTCCACCTTGTTCTCCAACAAAGGGAGCATCTCCCACATCCCTCCAGCACCCTGCTTCTCTTTGAAGCCACTCTCCTGACCTCAGCTCAGGAAGCCTGAGTGTCCCCTTGTCATGAGATGGCCCTTCTCCTGGACCTCACTGAACTCTCAGAACCTCTGACTTGGCATTATTAAAAGCGTGATTTCTTCTTCTGAATCCATCATGAGGCACCTCAAAGAGGATTTCTTTTTCTTTGGGACAGCAACAATAGGATTAAAATCAAGCGCTCACAAGTTTGAATCCAGGCTCTGTACATTGCACTGTTCTAGACAGCGCTGGGACGTGAAAGCCTTTGGAAAGGAGGAGTGGAGGGTTAGCTCACTGGAAGACTTCCTCTCACCTGCGCATGCTTCTCTTCCTCGTGCCCCGTGTAGCTCTGATTGTGTGTCGGAGACTTCATGGTCCTGCAGTCTCACTCTCTCTCCTTCTCTCTCTTTCTTTCACACACACACATTTATTTCATTACTGAGCAATACAGATAATATGCTTATTTTCTTCCGGTCTTTTACTTAGAAGAGGTCATGCTTATCATGTGAGCCCTGGCCAGGGTGACCAAACAAATTGTCATGCAGAGCAGGGTACCTGCAAGCAAAAGAGGAAACTGACAAATGCCAAGACAGATGAACCCCATAAAATGCATCACAAACAGCCCTTCAGCTGGGGATGAACAACTGAGAGTGACTGGAACCTCAGCTGGGAGAAAGCGTGGCAACGGTCTTGACCACAGAGATTTGAGGGGTGTAAGTGTGGTCCTTGAGGCTGGTGTAATTCAGTCACTTGGAACCTGCCTCCCAAGTTCAAGTGTTTTCCTTGGGCATAATCTCTCCTCATAGTCACAACCACTGTGCAAGGGGAGAGCTGTTGTTCTCGGTCATAGAGGAGGAAGCAAGGTCAGGGAGGGAATGCAGAATGTTCGAGGTTTGTATATCCAGAATTTGGTGGAGGAGACACTGGTCTTTGCCCTTTCTGATTGCAGACACTCGCCTGGATGCCATATACCCTGTGCTGGATGTAGGCTTTGGTGGCGATGGAGCAGGGCTCTGGAGCTGTTGGGCGCTAGCCCTAGTCGCCCTGTGTGATCACAGTGTGGTTGTGGATGGAGCCGCTTCCGCTATGCAGCTCCTCACTCGCCCTGCTCGGACCACATGCTTCCTCTGTGTCTCACTCACCCTCACACCAACCCCACAGTGGGCACTGTTAGGAGCCACACTCTGCAGATGAGCACAGTCTGAAGGGCCTGGAAAATGGCCCACCGGGTGGGAAAAACACAACAGCGATCGATTCTTTCATTTCTGTCTTGCCTGTGGGTCAGACCACAGTGCAGGTCTTCCAGTATTCACAGCATTATTCAAGAAGGTCGTAGGAGGTGACTCCTTCCAAAGATGTGCCTGCTTTTCCGATTTCCCAAAGGCTCAAGAATTGCTTTTTATGGAATGTGTATTGATTTTAAAATTCTTATTGTTTTTTGGTGTGGCCAGAAGCCCTCCCACTTCCTGAAGCCGGTGTCCCATGCAGCGGTTGTGGCCATGCATGAGAAACAGCAGGTGGTGCCAGATGACAGATGGTGCGGGAGCCGGTCGCGGTGGGAGGGGTCGCAGCGCGAGCGGGCAGGCAGCTGGCAGATCTTCCCCGCTCGCTGGCGCCGCTCGCTCGCAGAAGCTCCGATCCAGACGCACGCAAGGCGCTGTCCCTTCAGCACCACGGCTCGGGCTGGGGAGGGAGGACTCCGGTTTGTCCTCCTCCTCAAATTGGCTTGAATCTGCTCTGACCCCAAGAGTGCAGCGCAGTAAGTAGGCATTTGTTTTTGTTGAAGCCACTCCCCAATACCCTCTGAATCCTCACCACCCCGGTCCCCCAACAGCCCTGTTTTGTTGAATAACATTCCATCAGCAGGATTGACAGGAGGAATTCAGTTGTGCTGGGCTTTTGAGGGTGGGGTGTAAGCACTGTTTGACTTCCAAGGGAGCTGGAGAGGGATAAATGCGATTTGTTTATTCAGTTGGCAATCTTGCAATATGGAGGCTGCTAACTTTCCATGGAACCAAAAAAAAAAAAAAAAAAGAAAAAAAAAATGGCCCTCCGCTATTGAGGAAATGGAGGCATTCCGTGGCTGAATAGCAGGACCAGGCTCAAGCCAACCGCTTTTTGTTTTAGAAAATTGACTCTCCCGTACAGTCTACGTGCGATGTGAAAGGGTACACCTGGAGACATCAAGTGAAGGCATTGTGTTTTAGGGGGGGTTGCTGAAGAAAAGCCAATGTAATAAAATAGCAACCAGGGTGGCGAGTTGGAATTTATCATACTGCAGGGGGACCCATGAAATAATGGGATTTCATTCTGCACTACGAATGAGCTTTCCACCGTGGTTATAGGAATACTTTAGCTGTCGTGTCTGGGTATTTTTAAGCTTTATTTTTTTATGTAGGTCTGGGATTTTCTTTGGCTCCCCCAATTTGAGGGCTGTTGAGCCCTGTGGGCAGGTGGCATGTTCTGATGATTAAAGAAGTTTTCCTGGACAATGGGAATCATGTCAGGAAATCTGGCGGAAGATGGATGACGGATGGTTAGATTGAGAGCGGCTGAGTGGAGCTGTTGGGGACAGCGCAGTTTCTCTGTGTCGTCAGCCCTCTCTCCCTGCCTCGCCTCCCGCTGTAACCAGAATCCCACTGCTTGCCTTAGGTCCGGGAAGATAGCGTGAGGATGGTGAAGCTGAACAGCAACCCCAGCGAGAAGGGGGCAAAGCCGCCTTCGGTGGAGGATGGCTTCCAGACCGTCCCTCTCATCACCCCCTTGGAGGTCAATCACTTACAGCTGCCTGCTCCAGAGAAGGTAAACCAGGTGCTGTTCCTCTCGTCATCCCCTAGGACCCCCACCCCAGGAAATAAAACGGCACGAAATCCCGCCCAAACCCCTCTCCCCATCAGCCACAGATGCTCCCTTTCTTATAAAATGTAGCTCTTCCTTCCAGAGACCAGACATCACTTGTAATATTTCAGATTTGTGGTAAGTGTTTATTCATTTTCTGGTCATATCTATATGCTTGGGCAAGCAAATTAAGCTTTCCTTGTTCAAGTTTTGTCACAGCAGATGAATACAAATAAGCTTCTAGATAGTGACAGAGAAAAACCTGCCTTGATTATTTTGGGAGGTGTTTCGAAAATTAGCTGGTGGAGGTTTGAAGACAGAGAATTGGATTCAGTCCAAAAAGCATTCAGCTTGCACCTGCTAAGGCCCTGTCCTTACCTAGGAGTTGGTTATAAAAAGAATAATGACAAAATACGTTTTCAGTATGACAGATGAATATAATGTGTCATGGCAAATGCCGTACCTGAACATCACAAAGACCGAGAGTGCATGGGTGGAAAAAGCTAATTCTGTTGAAGTGGGAAGAGGATGGGGAGGGCTTGGGGACAGGACTGGGGGACAAGTTAGATGAGCTGCAGAGGACATTTGAATTGGGCTCTGAAAGGTGAGTGCAAACCTTCCAGGAAGACCATGGGAGGAACGGGCATTGGAGGCAGGGCGCTCACATGTCGAAGCGTGGGGAGCCTGGGGGACAGCAGCCTGGGGAGAGTGTCTTGGGAGGCGTGGCTGGAGCGAGTGACTGGCTGATGGCACATCTCCTGACGTGGGAGTGGTCCATGAAGAATCGGGTGAGCACTCCTACGAGGCGAGGGGCTGCCACCCCCGGGCACGGGTGGGAGAACAGCCGTCCACTACCCGCCGAGAACTGGGGTTTACAGTGTGAGCTTTCCTGCAGTGAGAGGCGCTCGGAGCAGGGACGAAGTTCCTGGCTGACGAGGGAACAATGGACTGTTCCATCTGTTTGATTTTCACATTGGCATCTTCAGGAGAGCATTGTGCGTCTTTACTGCTTGGCTCCCTCTAATCCAGGGAGGAGGAGTCAAGGCCAGATAAGGAGCCTGCTGACGGGCCAGGATCGAGTCATTTGTTTGAAAGTGCAGAGCTTGTCAGTATGAGGCCGCGCGGGGGTGGGTGGCAGAAATAAGGACTTCTTGGGCCATTCTCAGAAACTGATAGAGCCTTTAAAAATGAATTTTGAACAAGCAATTAGCACTAAAAATGTGAAGGGAGTATTAAGTGAGTGCTTGCTACATGCATATCAGATGTTGTCGGTTTTTTACTAACATATCAGAATCATCTGAGATGTTAAAACCCCTGATATCGAGACCACACCCCAGAACAATTTTAGCAGGACCTTTGCGGAGACACCCAGGAGTCAGTGTGAGCGAACTCTTCCTAAGACACAGGAGTTGGTGGAAGTGCTGGAGTTTGAAGCCAGGTGTGAGTGGCATTGGGGAAAGAGAGGAGGGTGTTATCCTGGGGTTCAGTGAGGCTAAAGCCACAGGCCTGCAGATCTGCATTTCCCTGCAGTTGACAAGGAGAAGGGGTGGGGTGGGGTCACCTCCGCTACCCTTGCCCAGGCCTGGGGTCACTGGAGCTCCTTGTGATCTCCTGCTCCCTTACTCTTCCCTCCCGGGGGCCTTCGTTCCTCAGGGAGGGAGGAGACCGTCCTGATAAGCACTGATGTTCAGCCCAGACATACCGGGAAGTTGTCCCAAAGGCTGGCCAGTAAATACCCCATCTCCATGATGGCCCTGCCATCATGTGTGTGAAGGAAGCCCTGAATCCTGAGGGACGCAGATCCCCACAGGCACATCCCTGCAGGGTCTCCTCACGGGCCCCCTTTGTGTTCATGACAGTGTTGTTGCTGGGTGGACCTCAGTTTCTTTAGGTGAGGAGGATCAGACCTCCCTCACCAGGGTCAGAACAAAGTGAGAGGTGGCCTCAAGTGTAACGTGTATGGCACAGAGAAAAATAGCCATGATTTTCAAGTGCTTCTTAAATGTCAGAGGCTATCTTAAGTCATCTGTACATGCCACATACACACACACACACACACACACACACACACACACACAATTTTCTTTCATTTTCTCAATCGCTTAATGGAGCATTGGAGTTGCTACTTTGATTTTTCCCCCTTTCTTTTTGGTACTGGGGTTGAGCCCAAGGCTTTGCACATGCCGGCAAGTACTGTGCCAATGAGCTACAGCCTGAATACTTTGATTCAGATTTAAAAACCTCAGACACAGAGCAGTAGTGTAACTTCCTGAAACAAAGACTTGTAAAGCATCTTGGATATAGAATCTGGACAGTGTTGTTCCAGAACCTTCCGCTTCCACAGGAATGAGGAACAAGCTGGCCTGGGATTCCATAGGCTTTGTCTCTGTCTCTAACTCAGTCACTCACCACAGAGTGACTTAGTTATCCTCCCATAGGGCTCTGTCTTCTCTGAGTGGGGAATGGTATTAGCAGTTTTGTCTGCTAATATTTAGATTTTATGATCTTTACAAGAGCAAACATGCTTTCCCCCTGACATTAGGACAAATGTATTAAAAGTGAATTCCAGTCAAGAAGTCAACGTTTCTCCAGATTCTTAGGATAGTATTGTAGTTACCATTGTAGAGTTGGAAGCCATCTCAAATGAGTTCAAATTCCTTCTCCACCTTTTACCAGCCTACCTTGACTAAGGACTTGGAGTGAGTTTGTTAAACTACTCAACCTTAGCCTCCTGTGTATTAAGACTCCCTCACAGGGTGATGGAAAGGAGGTGATGTGAGCCCCTGTACAGTTGTAACCCTTTGATTAAATTTCAGTCATATGGCAACCATTTGAAGCTAAAATTGTTTGGGGGTTTTAATATTGGGTTATTGACCCCAGTGTTAAATCAAGGCTTTCTCTTTGGAAAATGTAAAATATGGAAAGTGCTTGGTGTATATAAATCAAAATTATCTTTGAATTCATTTAAATATTCTTTTTAAAAATTTTTTATTTTTATTATTTTTTTAATTTAGCTTTTAATTTTTTACAGATTGCATTTTGATTCATTGTATACAAATGGGGTACATCATTTTGTTTCTATGGTTGTGCATGATGTAGATTCACACCATTCGTGTAATCATATGTGTACACAGGGTGTGATGTCTGTCTCATTCCACCATTTTTCATACCCCCTCCCTCTCATTTCCTTCTACATATTCTAAACTTCCCCCATTATTCTCTCATTCCCCACCCCCAACCCCCATTATATATCATTCTCTACTTATCAGGGAAAACATTTGGCCTTTGGTTTTGGAGGCTTGGCTTATTTCACTTAGCATGATATTCTCCAATTCCATCCATTTATTTGCAAATAATTTTGAGTAGCACGAAATGTGAATATCAGGAGAAAATATTTTGGAGGCTAAATGGAGGAGACCAGGGTCCTTAGTCCATTTTCTCTTACTATAACAAAATACGAGAGGCTTGGAACTTTACAAGGAAAAGAGGCTTATTTGACTCACTGTTTTGGAGTTGAAAGTTCCAGCAGCATGGCGCCAGCCATGGTGAATCACAGCTTGTTGGATGGCATCATGGGGGAAGCATGTGTGAGGGACCCTCACCTGGGAGCGAGAAAGCAGGAGGGTCAGGAGCCAGACTTGCTCTTACAGCAGCTCTCGCTCTCAGGAGCTAATCAGGGTCCTGGGGAACCGCACTCATGCCTTCCAGTGGTGGCACCCCTTGACAAAGCTTTCCTAGGCCCCGCCTCCTAAAGATCCCGGGGCGGCTCAACAGTGCTGTGCTAAGTACCCACTTTCCAGCCCGCGGGCCCTCGGATCACATCCAGAGCGCAGCGTGAGCTTGCCGGGGGCTGTGCGGGCGCTCCTGTCTGTCTTCAGTTCTTCGGCAGCCTTGTGGGGCTCGCTCCGTGCCCCACACCACTGATGAAGAAAGCCAGGCTCGGGTCAGTGGAGTGACTTCCCAGGCTTCAGAGTGGAGCGTGGGAGCCACCGGAGCCCCGGCCTCCGGCACCCCAGCACCCCAGCACCCCAGCATTTTCTCCGCATCACGCCGGCTTTGGTGTTGAGAAGCGTGTGTGGCCGCGGCTCCTCCTGAGCTCCCTCCCAGGAGGCTCCTGCGTCTGCAGGCGGGGCCTGGGTGGTTCCTTCTCGGTCCCTCTGTACACCTGATGCCACCCTCAGACCCGTACCTTCCCGAGTGCTCCGTGTCTCGCTGCCAGTGCTCATTCTCTCTATTCCTGCTCCGTCCCTAGAACACCAGCGTGCCACACCTCTCTAGAACAGTGGTTCCCAGCAGCATTATCTCCAAGGGGGGCATTCGGCATTTTTGGTTGTCAAAGCTGGAGGGGTGATTCTACTGACCTCTCCTGGGTAGAGGCCCAGGAGTGCCACTTAACATCCTACAGAGCACACGTGGCTCCCTCTGTCCCCATAGAGTCACCCTGCCCCAAGTGTCAACAGTGCCCAGGGCTGCAAGGCCTGGCCCGTTTCCCGGAGTGCCCTGGCTTTCTCTGCCTCCCGCTCCCTGGACCTGCCCTTCCTTCTGCGCAGAACGCCCTTCTCGCCCTCTGCTGTGCTGATAAGGCGGAAGCTGTCCTGGACCCCTTCCCTGACCGCCCACACGGGTAGCTATGGTTACGCGCATCAGTCTTGCCGTCCACCCACCCCTCCGTCCCGCTCCACACAGTCCACATGTCCACCCATCAGTCGCCCGCCCATCCAGCCGTGCAGTCGCACAGCCAGGAAACCTTGCCTTCCGCGCACCAAGCCTCGTGCTAGGCTGCGCGTACAGAGCCGCGAAGAGACAGCGGGCTGCGGCGTCATGGAGGGCCAAGTGCAGAGGGAAAGGGGGCCTTTGAACAAGTCGCCGCGGAGTAGGAGTGCCCAGGGCACGTTGTGAGAAGGGCTCCTGAGGAAGGGTGAGGGCTTCATGTAAGAAAGGGTAACACTGAGAGCGACCGCTGGTGTTGGGAGGGTGGCCGGGAGCGGCTGCCCGCCCAGGGGATCCCGACTGAGACCCTGCACGGGAGGTGGGTGGAGGCCAGCGTGCAGCCAGCACCGCGAGGACGGAGGAGGAACACCCGGGGACGGGCTGGCTGGAGACGCTGAGAGAGGGGTGGCTTGGAGAGAGGGAGGTGGCCCCAGCTCAGGGGGGCCTGGAGGATTGTTCTGGAAGGAGTTGAAGCAGGCAAGTGATGGCACCAGAGTCCTGTTTTAAGAAGACTGTGCAGCTGCTGCGGGCCCCATCAGGGACACAGGACAGGATCGGCCTCACACTCGATCATCAGGCTTCTTCCTCTTCCCTTCCAATCATTCCTCCTCACGGCGCCAGAGCGGTTACCCCCAAAACGGGCGACCTGCTTCCCCGCAGCCATCACACCGGGTGGAGGAGGAAGAGAAAAGAGCAGAGGCCTGAGCCAGCGGGAAGGTCACGCTGTGCTCACCCTGGGACTGGGCCCTGGGCGTGGGAGGCGGGTGCACTGAGGGAGACTCGGTGCCAGGCTGCTGTGAGGGGCACTGGCTCTCTGCTCCCTTTGCCCACGGACCTGAGGGCACTGGCCTTGCGTCATCTCAGCAGCCTTCGTCCTGACACACGGTGGCCTGTGGGAAGTGCTGGCTGTCAAGACTCCTTCTCCCTCTGGTTTAGAACTGGGCTGTTTCTACACTTGACAGTGGAGAACAGACTCCAAGCTAAGCAGCCGAGTGGCTTTCTCTGAGTCATGGGAGCAAGCTCTTGAAGCGCCGGACACGCGCTGGCCAACATCCAGTTCTGGAACAAGCCTCGGGAGGCTTCTGCCTGTGGCTTATCTGTGTAACTACAACAGCCCAGATGTCCCCTCCACCTCTCCGCAGGCCACTACCATGGTCCCCACTGTAGATGCAGAAGTAGACTCCAGAGTTGACCTGCTGTCCTAGGAACACCAAGAGAAGGTGGAGCAGCCAGGATCTGCACGTGGTGGACCGGGCAATGTCCAGGAGCGGATGGCAGGTCTGCAGAGAGCAAGGCACAGGCCTCATAGGAAGTTATGCTGAGCTGAGGTTTGAACACAGGTTGTGGGACTGCAAAACACATGTGATCTACCGCCCAAAATGTCAGACATTGATAACTGGCCTCTGGATGTCTGCGTTCCTCAGAGGCAGGTGAGCTGACCTTGTCCAGGACTTGGCAGGCCAGCCCGTGGTGGCAAAGCCCCAGGGAGCCATGCTGAGGCAGGCCAGGGGCCCGGCTCTGGGCAGACGCCCTTTCCTTTATGTTGATGAGTTAGCCTTCCCAGGTCCTGGACAAGGCCAGCTCACCTGCCTGTGAGGAATGAGACATTCAGAGGCCAGTTATTAATGTCTGGCAGGCTCACATTTGGGTGGTAGATGGCGTGTGCTTTGTAGTCCCACCACCTGTGTTCGGATCTCAGCTCAGCTACCTGCTTCCTATGAGGCTTAGGTGAATCACTTACTCTCCCTGGGCTTTGCGGGTCTCAGTGGTACCTGCCTAACAGGATCGCCGTCAGGAGCTAACCTGAAAACCGGCTCATAGGCCTAGCTGAGGGCGTGGCCCAGAGAGAGCTCCCTGCTGGGTTCTTCTCTTTGACTGGACACCGGATCACGCCGGCTGAGGAGGCTGCTCGGAGGACGGTAGAAGTGAAGCATGCTGGGACTCGTGAGGCTTCAGCGGGGCGTTGGGAGCTGTGTGGCCTGCTGCCCACGGGAGATCTGCAGGGACCCTGGGCAGAGGCGTGGCCCCTCTTGTCACTGGAGCCTCTGTGCCCTCGCGGCCCCTCCCTAGCTTCTTTTTCTCCCTGAGATGCAGGAGCAGAGAAATGCCAGCCTCCCCAGGGAGCAGCAGAAGGGCCGTCTCTGCAGGTCCGGGCTCCCAGAGACGCCCGATGCTCACGCTGGGGAGCAGGCTCAGGCCAGGCAGGTCCTGCAGGTAGATAAATGGCCAACAACCGTGTGAACATTTTTCTATGATTTAAAATCATAATTTCACAAAATATAAAAAACTTTACTTACCAGATTGGCAGAAGAATGTTTTAAGAATTTGTTTTTAATGCCGTCCAGCATTGATGGTGCTGGACACACACCTGACCTCCGTGTGTTCCTGCTGGTGATATAATTTGCTGCAGTGTTTCTCAGAAAGCATTTTGGCATTGTTTATAAAATTTGAGCTCTCTACACCTCCAGACTGGGAGCTTCCTGTGGTTGGAGTTTATTCTAAGGGCATCTGTTCTCGAGTACGCAAGAACATATGTATACGTGTGTAGGACTAATACCATCTATTTAAGCTGGAAGGACGCAGACTGTTCTGTGAGAAGGGCTGTTCGAATAAGCTTGGGTGCGTGGCCGTGGAAGACTGAGCAGTGGTTTTAGGAACAAGGTGAGTCCTCATGCTAAAGGGGGAGAAGCCAGAACTTCAGAGAGTGATGACGAGAGAACTCACTGCAGAACATGCATGTTGTGTGTGTTTTATTATCTTCTAAGAAGTTTATTTTTGACTGACATAAAAATTATAAATATTCATGAGGTACAGTGGAATGTTTTGATACATGTTTATGCTGTCTAATGATAATACACAATGGAATATTATTCAGCAATGAAAAGGCTGAAATCTTGTCATTTGTGATAACATGGATGAATCTGAAGACATTATGTATATGCATATTGTATTCTTATAATTCATAAAACAGTTTGAAAAGGGCACATAACAACCTATTAAGTGTCTGGGAAACAGATGGGATGGGTGGGGTCCATTTTTTTTAACCATGAACATGAGTCAAATTTTTGTTAAGCCACCCTCCCCCGCTGCATTTTACCGATGGTGAAACAACCTGGGAGAGCTTGGTGTTGCCTGCTCACTTTCACGCAGAGTCCACCATGGAATGGACCAGTGTCCCTGAGTGTACAAGGAGGCCTTATAGCAGCATAGTTTGAATTCAGATGCCAACTCCACCACCTGCTTGCTTTGTGACCTTGGGCATGTTTATTAACTACTCTGAGTCTCCTTTTCCTCATGAGAATAATATTTTCTTCTAAGAATTGTTGTAAGGATAAAATGAGAGAAATGCCTGCCAAATGTCTATCACAGTGTCCAGCTCACAGTAAATGCTTAATGCAAAGCTGTTATTGTTATCATTGTTGTTATCAGTATCATTATCACCATCAATTCAGTCCTGAGATGAAGTCTTCTCTTCCTGAAGCACATAGGGCCAGCCTCAGGCAGCAGGAGGGGTGGGCTATGAAGGGGCCTGGCTCTCTAGATCACAGAGGACCCTGTGGAGAGTCCCTCATCTTGCCCTGTGGTTTGCGTGGCCGTAGGTTGAAAGTCTGTTTGGGGGCAGATGGTCCACTGGAGGCCACACTGGTCCAACCTTCATCTTGCCTCTGGGAAAGCTGCAGCCCAGCAAGGGAAAGAGACCTGGTCCCAGGGAGCTGCCTGGACCGGTCGGCAGGGTCCCGTCACAGGCCTGCTTTGGACGCGGTCTCGCTCGTGACTGTTCCCCTCCCTGGCTCCAGCTCCCTGATGTGAGTCGGTGGGTGGGCCTCCCGGAGGCCGAGGTCCTCTGTGGGCCCACACTGGGCCTGCGTTCCCGACTCAAGAGCAAGCTGCGGGCCCGGGAAGGCTCACCCACAGAGCAGCTGGGGCGGGGGAGGCGCACGGCAAGTGCCGGGGCCCAGACCCTCGGGCAGCTGGCCTTCTCCGCTGAGATGGCTCGGTGGCCCGCCCTTGGTTCCACAGGCCCCGCGGGTCAGCGCGCAGGAGTGAGCTGGCGCTCGGCGCTGGCCCTAGGTTCAAGTCTGGGCTCTGCCTCCCAGTGGCCAGTGAGGTCTGGAGTCATCTTGCTCCCAGACGAGGCTCCTCAGGGTGCGATGCCGCTGGCGCTCACCGCGGGGCGAGAGGGTCGCTGACCCGGGACGTGGTGCTGGGCCCCTGGCCAGGCACACGGAGTCCAAGAACATCCACGTGGATAGGAAAGAGCCCCAGAATCCCGAGTTTGCCGCGGGCGTGACCCCTGACCCGTCTGCTCCTGGGACATGGCTGCACCCCCTGTGGCCGGCTTTCCTCGTAGGACAATGGGAATAACAGCAATGACTCCGGGCGAGGGATTTCAGGACTGGGGGACGGGGTCCGGGCGCCCGCCCGGCTCTGGCTCCAGGGCTGCTGGGCAGGGGTCCAGCCGTCCTGCCCCTGAAGTCCTCTCTGCAGTGCACATCTATTTTTGGCCTGTGCGAGTCCAGCTCATAAAAACACGATCTTGCCCCTTGTCAGCACTTCTACCCTCTTATTTATTGTTCCTGCCAATCTCGGGCCTCTCCATGTGGGAACCTCTTCATTATTGATAATCCTGGGAAGTAGTATTTTAAATTTTTATGATCTGTCGTCCGTACCATCTGAACCACCATGTGTTATCTAGCCTCTCTGGCAAAGGGGGAGTCGGGGCCGGACGGGGGTCCTTCGGGGACGAGTGATCTGTCCCATGTTCACAATGCCAATTACCTTAAATCATGCTCCTCATATTAGCAGCCGGCAGGACAACGATGGCAAAAATGTAAATATGAAAAGAAAACCGAGCTGCTGCTTGGCCCACATACACAGTGACATTTGAAACCTGGACTTTCATTTTTCTAAATACCTACAAAAGCCTGCTTTCCATAATAAGGAGACTAGGAGGAGTTTTCCCTCTTTCCCCTCCAGCCCCCCATTTCTGTTATAAATCAAGGAGCTCAGGGCTCTGTTTTGCTTCATCTGCTTTGTTTTATTTTTTACCGTGGGGAAAAAAATAAAGGTCCAGAATTCAACCTTTCTTAGCACATTTATTTTCTCTTCTCTCTCTCTTTGCTTATGCAGGCTGATTCCTCCAAGGTACAATTAATAACAACTGGCTAACATTCCTTGTGTTTTCCACTGCATGGTACAGAAAAAACTTGTCACTGTCTCTTTTACATACAGAAGGGAAGTGTCCCGGCTCCACTCCACAGGAACAAACGCCAAGCCTGTGCAGATCCAGATGGGGGGTTCCAGCAGGTTCACAGGACTGGGCTCCCTGGTTCTGGCTCCCCATCTGGTGCCTCTTCTGTCTGCTTGAGGCTGCTCTGCCCGGACGCACATCTGGAAGGCCATTTCCTTGGTGTTTCTTCTTTACTCCTCCCCGTCCCCATGAATCTACAGGGTGCCTAGCGTGGCCTTCAGAGTCTTTGGCCGCCCTCTGGCTCCAGCTGTCACCCCTCCCTTCCTGCCCTGTTCTCTGGCCCAGCAAAGCTGCCTCGTTGTGGTGCGTCCACCCCATGCCAACTCCCGAACCTTCTGGAGCTTTTGTGGCATATGCCACTTCCTTGGCCTAGAAGGAGCTTCACTGGGCTTGGAGAGGTGAGAATGGAGATAGGGAAGTGCACGGAGGGGTGCGCGTGCCCCGGGCTGGGGTGAGGCAGCGCGGCCAGGCAGGTGGTGTGGCTCAGGAGAAGCTTTTGAGGAAGTGGAGCTGACGTGGGTGAAGTGACGGAATGGATCTGGGAGCTCAGAGGGAGGGATTGAGAGATTTCTCTCTTTCATTTGATTTAAGCAAAGGCACAGGTCATGCTGCCATTTTCTGAGCTGGAAGTGCTGGGGCAGGGCTCTGGGGGAGTGTGGTCAGGGCTCGAGAGCTTGACTGTGGCCATGGTGATCTTAGGCGTGTGGCTCCAAGGGCAGATGTCCAGTAGGGTAAACCGGTGCTGGGTGAGATCTGAATGGAGACATACTGCTGAGACCTGGACGGAAGGATGGACTGGACATGATGGAGTGGGGGAGAACCTCAGAGGCACTTGCAGGGAGGAGAGTGGACATGGCTTGGCCCCGAGCATCCCAGCATTGAGAGATGAGGAGGAGGGGCGCTGAGGAGGCCTGCTCAGTGTGGTAGGAAGGGAACCGAGAGAAAGATCACCATGGTCCCCAGGGAAGAGGTTTCGCAGAATGTGGGGAGAACGGGCCTGGCAAATACAGCCGCTTACTGACTCACGATGGGGCTGTGTCCAGTTAACCCTCTGTAAGTTGAGAATGTAAGTCAGAAGTGCGTATAAGCCACTTGACCTCCCGGCCATCCAAGCTCAGAAGCATGGTGCACTGCAGGGCCTGGTCCTCTCCCCTCCTCTGCCTGCAGCTGACAGGGCACGCTGGCTAGCTGACCCTGACCAGGACAGAGTGCCCAAGTGTGTTGGCTTGGGAAAGGACCAAGATCCAAAATGTGAAGTGCAGTGCAGTGCCTGCTGCTGTGTGCGCGTTTCCACCCCGTCACTGAGGCGACAGATTGCACATGGAACCAACCTAAGTGGAGATGGCCTCTCCTACAGAGACGCAGAGAAGAGGGCAGGGCACTGTCCACTGGACCTCAGCAAGCGGGCCTTCGAAATGGCGCTGGGTCCCTCCCGGGCTAACTGTCCCGTGGGGGCAGAGGGGAGGCCCAGTGCAGGAGCTGGGACTGCCTGGGGTCCGTGTGCTTAGCTACACAGCAGCACTGAGGAGGACTCACGCGACTTACGGCGCCCACCAGTACCAGGGCCTGTATCTGGGCTCTTTGGCTTCAGAAGCACAAGCTAAAGTGGAAAGAAGTGTTTTCTTGAGAAAGTCACTCAGAACGTGGGCGGCATGTCATAAAAGTTCCAGGTGAAGCAGGAAGTGGATTAGAGGGGAGGGCTATGTTCTGACGACCTGAAGTCGGCACCCTCGAGCCCCTGACTCAGATGGTGAGTGGGATAGCACACCATGTAAATGTAAATTTACGTACATATTCTACAAGCTGCTGTAAATGAAGTTACGTAGTATGTTAGTATCTTTTGTGTCTGATTTCTTCAGTTTAATGCAGTTTCTATGAGGTTCAGCCATGTACATGTAGGATCGCTGTGTGACATTCCCATTTTGTGACTAAAACACAGTGTCTCCATCCCCTGCTAATGGACATGAGACTCGTCCCCAGTTCAGGGCTTTTATGAGCAAAGCTGCTCTGAATTTCTTGTGCGCATCTTTCAGTGGATCCGTGGTGTTTTTTGAGCTGGCTTTTTGCTGACACCTAGGAAATGGATTGATTCTGGTAGACTTATTTGGTCTTTGGCTATCCTACTGGATTCTAATAGCTCTTCAGTTCATTTTCTTGGATTTTCTTGGAACACATTTTTATCAGATAGAAGGCTTTTAGTCTCAAGTAATGGAAAACCCAATCCAAATTGGATCAAGTCCCAAGGAGTGTGCTTGCTCCAGAACGGTAGGGCTCGGCATGGGCTGGCTGCAGTCAAGCTGTGGCCGGCCGGCAGGGTGGCACCAGGGCCCACCTCCTCCACGGGTTTCCCTCGCTCTGCCCTCCCTCCCGTGCTGCCTGTGTCCTCCTCCTGGTCCCCTCCTAGTAGCAACAATTGCTACAGCAGATGGGGGACTCTGGGCCTCCCCACGCCGATCAAAGGACACCCTCGAGGACCAGGGAGACTTCTGTCCTCAAGTCCCCAGTCAATACTGCCTATCTCTTTGGTCAAATCAGATAACATGCCAGCGTCCGAGCCAATCAACTGGCATGATTATTAGGACAGCATCCCCTGATTGGCCTAACCCGACTAGGCCCACCCTCGCCAGGGAGAGAGTGGTATTCCCAGAAACCACGTGGATGCCGCACAGTAGGGCAGCAGGGAGTTCCTGAAAGGAGGATCAGGGAGCTTTGATTGGAGAAGGAGATGGTGCTAGAGAAGCACCCCCAGAATGGTTACCGTTACAACAGGGAGAGTGATCTTGCGGGAAGTCCTATTCGTTGTCTCATCCCAGTACCAATGGTTCTCAGTTCCGGCTCTTGACTCGCTGTGTTGGCAGAAGACAGGGTGTTGTCAACTTACACGGAAGACGGAAACAGTCCTGTGCCTTTCCATGAGCTCTGGGAAGGATGTCCGCGCAGTGGGGCGGTGGGCGGAGTAAACAGCAGTTGCTCCCTCACATCAGATGTGGGCTGCGAAGGTGCTGGCGGCCAGCCTGATGGCTCGGATCTGGAAGGAAGGGTCACAGAGAGGCGGCTGAGATGCGCTTGGCAGCGTGGGAAGGTGGCTAGTTTCTAGTGCTGTGCAGCGAGTTGCCGGTTAGTGTGTCCTAAGGCAGCACACGCTTGTCACCTTCAGTTTTTGTGGGTGGGCCGTCCGAGTGCCCGCTAGCTGGTCCCCTCTCTGGTGGGTCTCCAGGAGTGAAGTCCAGTGGCGGCAGTGCTGTGTTCTGGTCTGCACTCGGTCCTCTTCCAAGCCCTTCTGAGCTCTTGGCAGGGTTCAGTCCCTCCGATGCCCCATGAGCCCGCACCTGAGTGTGGCCGTACCACCTTCCTGTTTAAAAAGCCGCAGTTCTGATTTGGTCACTCAGAGGAGGCTGAAGGGGGTGGACCCTGAGGTGAAATTGACCTCTGGACGAGAGTTCTGAGGGACTCGTGTGGCTGAACCCCTGTAACCAGCGCGGCACAGAACCCCGCGAAGATGTCCAGGACGCACAGCCGTCTCCCCACGCTTCCTGTGGAACTGCGCCGAGTCTTTTGTGGACTCCAAAGAACGTTCTCCATACAAGAATGCTTTCTCTAGTCAGAACACATGACATGTTGCCAGGAAAAGCTGGTGCGAATTGTCAGTGAAAATTCTCTTCGTTTAAGCTATGATGAGAATTTAGAGTGAGTTTGGTTAGAAGATGATTTCTTTTAGCGGTGTGACTGAGGACAAGTGACTTGGCATCTCTGAGCTCCAGTTCTTTGTCAGGACAGTGGGAGCAGTGGTACTAGACAGGCAGGGTATATGAAGTGCTTGCTCTAGTTCTGGCATATTCTAAATGGTTTAAAAATATCAACCCTTTTCATCTCACTTAACTCTCAAAGGAATCTTAGGACATAGGGATTATGATTATGGTTATGATTATTGTGCATATTTTCAGGTGAGATCCCGAGGCTGGGTATCTGTATTCCTCACGGTACTGCAGCACTTGGCATAGCTACTGATTACCTGCCAGGTTTCCTTTCCTTCCACTCTGCCCGCACTGTGGGATGGAGTTCCATAAATGTCTTGTCAGGTTGACAGCATATCTTGGTAACGATGAGCTACCTCTGCAAAACTAGTCAGACTTCAGAGAAATAAGATGATACAATAAGATCAAGCATGCTTTTGTATTTTTCTTTTTTGCAAGTCCCCAAATCAAATTGGAATTAAGAATATGTGCAAAGTTTTAGGTGTAGGATGTTCATCATAAGGAGTTTACGTAAGCCAAACTTTGGAAACAACCTTAAGGGCCAACAATTAAAGGTCAATTATAATAAACATATATAGTGAAATATTCCATACCACAAGGCAACCCGAAGGTCTGGGGGTATAGCTCGGTGGTAGAGAGCTTGCTTAGCACGTGTTGGCCCTGCCTGGGTTCCTTCCCCAGCAATGAAAAAGAAAAGGAAAGAAAAGAAATTGTACGTCTGTCTACATTGGAAACTGGGAAAAAGGTCTAGTGTTGCCTGATGAAAGCAGATTATGAAGGAGACGGTGAAGTAGGATTCGTTTCACAAGCACGGGATATATGTTTTCATAGGTAGCAAATGTACTTAATCTATGCACTCATACACACAAGAACGTCTGGAACAATACCCTGCACACGCCACCTGTGTTGCGACGGGACATGTGCATGGGTGGCCGGGATGTTCTCCTCTCGTGAGTGTTTGGGAGGGAGGATTCGTTATTTTCTGATCGTATGCCATGGATAATAAATCCTGGTTGCCAGAGACAGGGAGGGGAGGGGACCTTGTGTCTGTGCTAACGCTGTCCGTCCCCTGCAGGTGATCGTGAAGACCAGAACGGAGTATCAGCCAGAGCAGAAGAACAAAGGGAAGTTCCGGGTGCCAAAGATCGCGGAGTTCACGGTCAGTGTCTCGGTGCTGTCCAGGTAAAGGGCGGGCTGGCGCGTCCCGCTGGGCTTGCTGCTGGTGGAGCAGGGCCAGGCCCTGCGGGGAGGTGACAGGCTGCCCCTGAGGACTTCTCGAAGCCACACCCGCTCCAGCCCTGAGTGACATGGAGCGGCAAGGGCCCTGCTCAGGCCCTCGTACTCTAGAAGGTTCTGACAAGCCCCATCATGGGCAAATGCCTCCTGATCCTGCTGATGCTCCTGTCCCCTGCTTCCCACTCTCCATCAGTCCTCAGGAAATGTGATGGAAACTCAAAGTTTGGTCAATGGTCACGGTTACAACAAATGCAAGAGAAAAAGGGCTTCGTGGTGGTGCAAACCCAGGGGCTGGCTTTCTGCTCTTGGTGGAGGGTCCCTGGAAGCCTGGTGCACACGTGGCTGGCTGTGAGGCGTTGCAGGTTGGGCCGCGGAGCCCAGCTCTAAGGAGGAGGGGGCCTGGGAAGTGCTGCAGACAGCTGGCTTGGAGCCCCCTGTGGAGTGTGGGGAACGAGGTCTCCTGCAGAGCCTGCAGTGGGAGGGGCGCTGGGACAGGGACGTTCCTTGTGGGCCACAAGCAGGAACTTGGGATCATGCTCCTATCAATAGGCAGCCACTGAGCTTCGAAGAGGCGAGGGCGGGCCCGCCTTTGAACCCTAGAGAAAGCGTGTTGCCCTTCATGTGGCTCACGGGCTGCGGGGCGGGAAGGAGAGCGGGCGGCACCTGGGCTATGCAGTTGTCCAGGTTAGAAGCCACGGTGGCGAAGACAAGGGCGGCGAGTGGAGAGATGCGGGCGGCCCAAAGGCGCAGGGCCAGAGCCGCCACGCGGGCGGCAGCAGGGGGGCCGTGGCAGACGTGGGAGCGGGCGGGCTGGCTGGAGCCTCGCTCCGCTCTGTGCTGGTCACGTGGCCACAGCAAGTTATTAAACTCATTTATCACGTGGAGATAGTGGCAGGGCGGGCGTGGGCTGAAATGCAGAGCGCGATTCGTACAGAAAATGTCCCACAATGACAGTGGCTCTTCTGTGTCAACTGGGACTGCAGGACAGGCGGGGCGGCAGGGCAGAGGGGCCTGGGGAGTGAGAGCGGCCCTGGTGGGTTACTTGTGAGTGGCAGTGGGTGCGCGGACCCCCACACTGGTCTGCTCCTGCCTTCCGCGGCCTTCTCTCCTGGGTCTGTGTTGGAGCCTCAGGCTGTGTGACCCTGGGTGGAAGTGCCGCCCACCCCTGCAGGGTGGGACTCTGCCAGCTCCCTTTTGGAGAGCGGGGCTGTTCCTTGACTGTGCCTTCAGTTCTGCCGCACAATGTGGCCCTAGTGACTGTGGACCCTGCCCCAGCTGCCTGCAGGCACCTGCAGGAATGAGCCCCGGAGCTGGAGGGGACGCGGGGGCTTCTCCATGCCCCGTGTGTGCCCCAGGCTGGAGCCCAGTTGACCTGTCCTGGCAGCAGGGGTGGGAAATACGCCAAGGTCCATGTGGGAGTGGTTTCTTAGAATTTTTATTTAATTTTAAATTGTTCTTTTCAGCTATGCATGACCGTAGAGTCTATGTTGACATATTTATACAAACATGGAGTAAATCTTACACATGATGATAAGTACATAAGAGAGTTGGGTCAGAATCATTCCACTGTCTTTCCTATTCCTAACCCCCTGCCCCTCATTACCCTTTGCCTAATCCACTGAACTTCTATTCTTCCCCTCCCCCCAACTTATTGTGTGTTAGCATCCAAATATCAGGGAGAACATTTGACCATTGGTTTTTTGGGATTGGCTTATTTCACTTCGCATGATAGTCTCTAGATCCATCCATTTACTGGCAAATATCCAAAAGTCATTTTTTATGGCTGAGTAATAGTCCATTGTGTGTATATACCACATTTTCTTTATCCATTCATCTGTTGAAGGGCACACAGGTTGGTTCCATAGCTTAGTTATTGTGAATTGAGCTGCTATAAACATTGATGTGGCTGTGTCACTGTAGTATGCTGATTTTAAGTACTTTGAATATACTGAGGAGTGGGATCTTTGTCTATGGAATTTTAGAGTTCTTTAAAAATCACTTTGTTTTCAGAGAGTACTTCAATATTTACTCTGAAACTGTGAGACAGTTTCATCTTTTTACTTTTTATGCTTTCCAAATTTTATGCAATGAGCATGTATTTTT
Organism: Sciurus carolinensis; assembly: GCF_902686445.1. Lineage (NCBI taxonomy): Eukaryota > Metazoa > Chordata > Mammalia > Rodentia > Sciuridae > Sciurus > Sciurus carolinensis. Next base: position 160,598,220 of record NC_062218.1, read on the forward strand.
GCAATAATCAGACAAAAATGAGAATTAGCTTTAAGGTTTTGCTTCTTTTACTAAGTGGAGTGTTGGGTTTTTAGTGGGATCATTCCCTACCCGAGTCATTTAGAGTGGCAGCTCTGGAGACACGCAGTAACGCGTGGGAGGCTTAGAGGGCAGGTTAGGTGAGGAAGGGCAGGTTAGAGTTGTGTGCTCCCCAGGGCCGGAGCTGAAGACCCACAAGTAGAGAAGGCAGCGTGTTAGGATGCTGCCGTGGCTGTGTTTATCAGCCCTGCTGTTGGACCTCGTTATTTATTTTTTTAGCTTTTTGACGGATTTTGGTGACAGTGGCTGTTCCATCACGTGAGCGCTGACAGGAATGGCCCCTCCTTACCTGCGGTTTCGCCCCGGGTTTCAGTTAACCGCCATCAACTGTGGTCTGGAAATACTTCAGAAATGCGCAATTCATACATTCGAAGTCGTGCGCCAGTCTGAGTAGCAGGCTGGATCTCACGCTGCCCCACTCTGCCCGGCCCAGGACGTGAACCCTCCCTCGGTTCCGCGTCCCCGGCAGCACGCACTGCCTGTCTGTGAGTCGCTCAGCCGCTGCCCCAGATTTCAGGTGGCCTGTGGTGGCTGCTCAGCAACCCTGACTTCACCTACGAGGGGCGGCAAAGCTCAAGCGCACGGGTGCTGGGAGCAGGCCGCAGACGCGAGGCCGCGCGGAGAGGTCCCTTCAGTGGAGAGATGCCTCGGTGCGGAGGAGACCTGCCGCCCGCTGGCTGCCCAGCCCGTGCTTCATTCCTGGGCTGCTCTCACCACGGGCTGTGGAACAGGGAGAATGGAGTAGATGTGGGGTGCGGCACTGGCTGAGGCCTCGGGATCCGCTGGGCGTCTGTCTCCCTGGATAAGGGGTGACCACGGGGTTCCTGATTCCCAAGGGGAACGAGGGCTGGAAGAGGTGAGGCGCCCGCTCACCTGGCTGCCCAGCGGCACTGCGGTGCTCAGGGCTGGTCCCTGGCCTGTCCCTTCAGAGGCCACTGCTGGTTAGGACGGAATGGGCTAACTAAGACGTGGGGAGCAATTCGGTCAGGGGCCAGGGCCTGGGAGCCCCCGCAGCTGGGCTTGGTCCGGCCTGTCTCTGCGGCAGGGCAGCCTTCACAGCCGGGGAACAGGTGGGGCACAGAAGGGCCCTGCCACTGGGATCAAGAAGGGAGGGAGGAAGCAAATTCTCCTCTGCTTACGTAAGGCTCCAGCATTCTTCACCTGCCCCCCCTTCCAGAAAGTTCCCTCTGGGCTTTGTGGAGGATCATCTGAGGCTGGAGGGTGGGGTGGGAGCCGGGAGAGGAGGCTGGGTGGTGATTAAGAAGACGTGGAGGGTCTGAGCTGCGCCGGCTCTCCCAGGCCTGGGGACCCAGTGGGCTGTGGAGCTAGAGTCCCAGAACTGACTTCTGGTTGGAGAAAGGGGCGCAGGGGGCTCCCTGCATTCGTCTTATCTGACTGGGCCCAGGGCGTCCCTTCCACAAAGGTAGGAGGGTGGGAAGATCACTGAGTATGAAGCGCCTGGAAGCCCTGGGAAGGTTCGGGGGTGGGTGGGCTGCCCTGGGGTGCACGTGATTGTCTGGGGCTGAGGATGGTGGTTTCCCCTGGAGAACAGGCTGGAATCGGGATTCACAGCTCTTCTTAGAATGTCCGGTGCGGGCAAACAGTGCAGGGTCCCCTTTGCGACATATTTCCCAGGGTTCAGGGAACCTTAGGAATGGCCAGGGTGCACCCCTGCCACTACAGTCCCTTCACAGAGGTGTTGAGCATGTGACTGAGCTTCCAGACTGACCCGAGAGCAGCTCACAGCTACACTTAGCGAGAGAAGGTGGGAGAGGGCAGAACGGGGAGAGATGGAGTGTGGACAACTGATCGAAAGACCGGCAAGAATTTTGCCACTTCTAAAACCAAAGAGAGTCTAAGTCACTGTGAAAGGCAGAGACCTGCAGACTTTCAGCAGACTAAGCTCAGCCACAGGGAGGCTGCCAAACCCTGGGAGCTGGGTTCTCCCAAAGCTGATTTTGCCACGGGGTGCTGGTGCTATGGAAGGTGCTGGGGCAACGGCAGTGCAGTAGGGTGCAGGGTGCTGGGGCCTCGGTTAGTCTGTGCTGGGGGAGGGGCTGGGCAGTGCAGGGAAGCCCCTGGTGGAACGGCGTGTGCTGCTGCAATGGAGGGTGTTAGGTCCGGGAGTGCTGCGGCACCTTGCAGCCTGTCAGTGCCGGAGGTGTGGGGCCTCAGGAGGGTTCTGGTAACATGGAGAATGCTGCTATGCTGGGTGCTGATTGTACGGAAGGGGGTGGGGCTTCCGAAGGTACCGGATTTACGGATGTTATGAGTGCTAGGGAGGTACTGATGGTGTAGAGGCTACTGGTGTTGAGGAGGCTGCTGGCATTGTGGAGGGTGCTGGTGTTGTGGAGGCTGCTGGTGTCGTGGAGGGATCTGGTGTTGTGGAGAGTGTTGATGTTGTGGAGGGTGGTGGTACTGTGGAGTATGCTGGTGTTGTGGAGGGTGTTGCTGTTGTGGAGGGTGCTGGTGTCGTGGAGGCTGCTGGTGTCGTGGAGGGATCTGGTGTTGTGGAGGGTGGTGGTGTTGTGGAGGGTGGTGGTACTGTGGAGTGTGCTGGTGTTGTGGAGGGTATTGCTGTTGTGGAGGGTGCTGGTGTTGTGGAGGGTGCTGGTGTTGTGGAAGGTGCTGGTGTTGTGGAGGGTGCTGGTGTTGTGGAAGGCGCTGGTGTTGTGGAGGGTGCTGGTGTTGTGGAGGGCGCTGGTGTTGTGGAGGGTGCTGGTGTTGTGGAGGGTGGTGGTGTTGTGGAGGGTGGTGGTGTTGTGGAAGGTTCTGGTGTTGTGGAGGGTGGTGGTGTTGTGGAGGGTGCTGGTGTTGTGGAGGGTGGTGGTGTTGTGGAGGGTGGTGGTGTTGTGGAGGGTGGTGGTGTTGTGGAAGGTTCTGGTGTTGTGGAGGGTGGTGGTGTTGTGGAAGGCGCTGGTGTTGTGGAAGGTTCTGGTGTTGTGGAGGGTGGTGGTGTTGTGGAAGGTGCTGGTGTTGTGGAGGGTGGTGGTGTTGTGGAGGGTGGTGGTGTTGTGGAGGGTGGTGGTGTTGTGGAAGGTGCTGGTGTTGTGGAGGGTGGTGGTGTTGTGGAAGGCGCTGGTGTTGTGGAAGGTTCTGGTGTTGTGGAGGGTGGTGGTGTTGTGGAAGGTGCTGGTGTTGTGGAGGGTGGTGGTGTTGTGGAGGGTGGTGGTGTTGTGGAGGGTGGTGGTGTTGTGGAAGGTGCTGGTGTTGTGGAGGGTGCTGGTGTTGTGGAAGGCGCTGGTGTTGTGGAGGGTGCTGGTGTTGTGGAGGGCGCTGGTGTTGTGGAGGGTGCTGGTGTTGTGGAGGGTGGTGGTGTTGTGGAGGGTGGTGTTGTGGAGGGTGGTGGTGTTGTGGAAGGTTCTGGTGTTGTGGAGGGTGGTGGTGTTGTGGAAGGTGCTGGTGTTGTGGAGGGTGGTGGTGTTGTGGAGGGTGGTGGTGTTGTGGAGGGTGTTGGTGTTGTGGAAGGTGCTGGTGTTGTGGAGGGTGCTGGTGTTGTGGAAGGCGCTGGTGTTGTGGAAGGTGGTGGTGTTGTGGAGGGTGGTGGTGTTGTGGAAGGTGCTGGTGTTGTGGAGGGTGGTGGTGTTGTGGAGGGTGTTGGTATTGTGGAGGGTGTTGGTGTTGTGGAAGGTTCTGGTGTTGTGGAGGGTGGTGGTGTTGTGGAAGGCGCTGGTGTTGTGGAGGGTGCTGGTGTTGTGGAGGGGTGGTGGTGTTGTGGAGGGTGGTGGTGTTGTGGAGGGTTCTGGTGTTGTGGAGGGTGCTGGTGTTGTGGAGGGTGGTGGTGTTGTGGATGGTGGTGGTGTTGTGGAAGGTTCTGGTGTTGTGGAGGGTGGTGGTGTTGTGGAAGGTTCTGGTGTTGTGGAGGGTGGTGGTGTTGTGGAGGGTGGTGGTGTTGTGGAGGGTGGTGGTGTTGTGGAAGGTTCTGGTGTTGTGGAGGGTGGTGGTGTTGTGGAGGGTGGTGGTGTTGTGGAAGGTGCTGGTGTTGTGGAGGGTTCTGGTGTTGTGGAGGGTGCTGGTGTTGTGGAGGGTGGTGGTGTTGTGGAGGGTGGTGGTGTTGTGGAAGGTGCTGGTGTTGTGGAGGGTGGTGGTGTTGTGGAGGGTGGTGGTGTTGTGGAGGGTGGTGGTGTTGTGGAAGGTGCTAGTGTTGTGGAGGGTGGTGGTGTTGGGGAGGGTGCTGGTGTTGTGGAGGGTGGTGGTGTTGTGGAAGGTGGTGGTGTTGTGGAGGGTGCTGGTGTTGTGGAAGGTGTTGGTGTTGTGGAGGGTGGTGGTGTTGTGGAGGGTGCTGGTGTTGTGGAGGGTGGTGGTGTTGTGGAGGGTGGTGGTGTTGTGGAAGGTGCTGGTGTTGTGGAGGGTGCTGGTGTTGTGGAAGGTTCTGGTGTTGTGGAGGGTGCTGGTGTTGTGGAGGGTGCTGGTGTTGTGGAAGGTGCTGGTGTTGTGGAGGGTGCTGCTGTGTCTCCCCATTTCCCCGCCTGCTTGTTCCAGGGCTGGTTCACTCATAGGAACTGCGCTTGCCTTTGGAAGCCTTTGTGTCAATGATAGACTTTCTGGAATCACCTGGGTTTGAGGCTGGGCTCACCTGAGAACTCAGTTGATTACCTTCTTCTCTTTAACCACATGACCTCAGAATGTCCCTTCACCCCTGTAACCTCCTGGCTCATCCTCACTAACCCCAGACGCGAGTGTTCTTGAGAGAACACGCAGTGAGAGTTCTTGGTGCACTCCAAGGGCTTAATAAATGATCATTGATTTATTTCCTTCCTATTTTTATCCTTTTTCTTTCCTGTGGGTTTTTAGCTTCCTGCTTAATGAGCTGTTTTGTCTGTTGGCGGGGCTCTGAGCCTCCCTGTCCTGACTCTCCCATGGGACGGGACTGGGCAAACCTGGAGGAACTGATCCAGGTTATAGCTGGTTCAGCATCAGGATCCACCGGGCCTCTGCCTCTTAGCAGGCCCCTGGAGCCATGTCTTGGCTTACTGTTAAGTGTGGTCTGTTTTTGTTTTTTTTTTTAGACTCTTTTTCTACACATTAATTTTAACATGAATGATCATAATGGGTTAAAAAAGCTTTCACATCTCTTTTCACCCTACAATCGTCCTGCACAGCAGATTCTAGTATCATCTCCGATTTACAGGTGAGGGAGAGGTGCCCTTCCCAAGCCTGCTCACCAGGACATGTGAGCACAGAATAGGAACCCATCCCGGGCTCCCTGTCCCACTGTCGTACCTCGGTGCCACCCTGCTTTGTCCTCGAGTAGCTTGGCCTGCCTGCCTTCTTCGCTTCCTCCGCATTCTCTCCCGTCTTTTCTTTGTCTTCATCAGCGTGTGCTCTGGGCTTGGCTCATTGCCTGCCGTCTCCTGGGAGACAGGAAGGGGACCATGTCCCTACTGTCAAGGAATCACCAGAGAGGAGGGCAGACAAGAATCGTCCTGGCCAGGTTCTCAGCCCTTCTGCTCTTAGCCGTCACCTCCTCGGGACCCTCCTCTGGTCCTCTTCACCTGGTTCAGGGCCTCCCCTGGGCTGGGTAGGGCCCTCTGAGCGCCTGCATACAGCTTTGCCCTGCCTGATGCCCCTACACCTGCGGCCTCATTCGGCTCTGGTCCAGGGAGGTGTCCAGCCTCCTCCTGTGTTCCCAGTTCCGGGCACAGGGACTGTCATGGAGCTGGCGTTGTCTGTGTTTCCAGGTGGCCTGTCCTTTGGGATGGCCACAGGCTTCCTTCCTGACCCCAAGACCTGATTCAGGGTTTAGAAATCTGGCTCGTTGGCTGTGGCTGGGCAGGTTCAGACGGAAGCCGATAGGGAAAGACGGCGGGGATGCCTGCAGACAGACCCCGAGCGCGGTCGATGGCGCGAGGCCAGAACCCAGGACTCCCATCCAAGGACCGGAACTCGCCACTCCTGTCAGTCAAATGCACACGTAAGAGTGAGGGGAAGCCCTGGAAGTGAGGGGCCTGATTCTTTTGGAGAAGCTGGCATCGGGAGGCTCCTATTAAAATCAACCACACGAAAGGAAACAACAACCAAACAAAACCTCCCTCTTGAACAGTTCAGGCCTAATGTTTTAGAGTGTTGGTTTTTTAAAATTGTTTCATCCATTCACTGATCCATCCAGCTCTTTGGGCCTCTGTGCTGTGCCCAAACTGTGATTGGCACTTGCTGCATGCTCCTGGCGCAGCGGTGGTGGTGGGGTCACTGCCCCTCTTGCAGAGGACAGCGGGCTCAGAGCAGCTGGGTGATTTCCCTGAGGGCCATGCCCAGAAGGCCGTGGAGCTGGGATGTCCTCCCAGGCTCTGAGCACGGGGTCGCCTGCCCTTTGCGTGGGAGCTGGGCAAGGCCACTCGCTGTGCGTGCAGCCGAGTGGGAGCGGAGCCCTGGCTGCAGATAAATAGCTCCTCAGGCAGCTGCAGAGTGACCTCACCTGCCACTGTTCCTTCTTTATGTGAGGGAAGGTGCGGCCACGGGCTGCGAGCTTGCTGGGTCTCCTCCAACACGGACGGGCAGGAGGCTCGAGGACCCCAGAGCCAGGCCCTCCCTCCTGCAGTCTCCAGTGACCTTCTCCTCCGCTCAGGCGCGCAGTCTGATCTGGCTGCGTCCCCAGAGCAGGAGACTGGGGAAGCTCAGCTCCCACCTTGGCATTCCCTCCCAGCTGAAGGTCCCACCCTGCTGCCGTTGCTCCCGCAGGTGGCCTGACCTCTCCAGAATGCGCGCCCTTCCCTCCTCGCCCTGTGCCCTCTGTGCTTCCCTGCCTTGTCCCTGCTGTCCCTTCTGGCTGGAAACCTTGGCTGCCTTGGCCAGGGGGCCACCTCCCCACTCGTCCCTCAACGCTGGGCTCAAGGGTGCCCACTGGTGCCCGTGAAGCCCGCCCGCCCTCCTTGATTCCTGCCCCGGAGGCAGGGCTGGCCTCTACGGCTCCCTTTTGCCTCTCCCACTGACTAGACCTGAGCACCCTGGGGCAGGACTGTGGCCTCTTTCCTCTCTGCACCCAAGTGCCCAGCCAGTGCCTCACCAGGATCAGCACCCAGACATCTGTAGTGACGAGTGAGCGACAAAGGAACCATGCTGACCGAGGAAGGCCGCCGTGCAGAACCGCGGGCGCTGGCCGCCGCCTCTTCCAGACCCTCACTGACAGGGTCTTGTCTGTCCTCCTCAGCGGCTCGAGGAGGACACCTTCCCATAGGCGCCATCTTCCCGACCCACCTTCCCACTGCCGGGAGGCCTCCTGTATGGCTCTGCCGATCTTCCATCAAACCCAGGGGCTGCCCGCCCTCGGGGGTCTCGGGTTTGCTGACAGCAGCACTGGAGATCAGAGGTTTTACTGTATTACCTCTCGTCCTGGTTTTCATTGCTCTTCTTGTTTTATTTTGAGGAACGTTTTTAGGCAACTTATGAAGAGGCCTGCCTGGTGGCCTCGGCGCAGTCGTTACCGGCATGGGAAGAATCCGCGCTGAGCCCTTGGGGAAGGGCTGCCGTGGGGTCACCTGGCTGTTTCACTGCTGGCTGGAGGTTCCTGAAAATCAGGGCACGGATGCCGGCCTGCTTTTGGCTGGATGCTTCTCCGGCCTGAAGGCTGTACTGCTAAGTGACCTCCAGGAACACATGGTTATTAACTGAGAGCGGAAAGGCAAACGTGGTTTATTATTTTTTTAACAAAATATTTCCCAAAGAGAGAAAATATACGTGCTGCTCTCTAGGGAAGGACACTCAGGGTTCAGATGAAGGGCTGGGAGGGTCAGTGACTTCCAGGGCAAGTGACTGGGCTGATTTTACTGCTGGCTTCTCACGTTCTGTGATGCAGACCAACCTGAGTAAGTAAATGAGGCTTGTTCAAACTTGCAAGTCAGCTGTCAAACTGTTGGAAGTCTAAAATCAACCGTAGGGGGGTGTGTACACGAGAGACGTCAGCAACCGCTTTATTCCTGCCCCTGCCACACGCTGCTTCACTAGGACATCCGGGTGTAGAAGGCACTGTAAAAGAGGACGGTGTGTGGCTGGGAATTTTCCAAAGTGGGTTTATGCGAGCTAAAGCCAATCATTTCACCTCTCTGACTCTGCTTTCCAGTCTGCAAAGTGGGACGATGACGTCTACATCGCAGGCCTGTTGCAGGCCTCAGTGAGGTCACTTAAATGGACACTGTTCCTCAGAGGTCCCGGGAAAGTGAGCTTCCTTTTGCCATTACAGGATATTTCCTTTCCTGCTGGATGAAGACCCACCATGCTGGGTCTCCGGTGGGGCCACACCTGGTCCCTGTGGGCCTGCCGTCCCCACTGAGGCCACCCAGCTCAGCTGCTGCTCCTCGCGTCCCCTTCCACGGGACCAGTTTTGGCTCTCCATGCCTATCCCGTCCTCTTTACCCACGATGAGTAAAATCTTAGTAGACCAACCGATCGCTCTTTTTCTGGAGAAATCTCCAGTGGTTCCCCACTTGCTGTGGGCTGCCACGTGAAATCCTTGGCACAGAGGGCAGACTGCCAAAGGCGCTCCTGGCTGCAGCCCCTGTTCCTTACCACAGACGTGCTGCAGGCCCGGGCTCCAGGGTCTCACGGCTCTGCAGAGCTGCTTTCCACACCTGTGCTGGTTACCTATGAGGTCTGCGCTACCTGTTTCCACCCCTGCGTCTGCCTGTGGCCCAGCTCAGGTCTCGCTTCCTCCTGGGGAATTAAGCGTCCTGGGCTCCTATGACCCCAGCATTTCTCAGCACCCTGTAGTGTCGGGGTGCCAGGCTAGCTCAGGCGCAGATAGGAGCCACCGAGTCAAGACCCAGACCCTGGGAGCTTGGTAGGAGCAGGTTTGTGGTGAGCTGCCTGCAAGCTCGTTTATTGCAGGAAAAACCGTACATTTTATAGACTTTTAGCCCAATCACAATGTGCCACGGGGATCAGACCACCAGGCCCCTATAGAGGTTCCCTTGGTAACACTAGGTCCATTTGGGGGCAGTTGTTTACTTTCCTAAGTGGTCAGAGCGGAATGCTCCTCTCTGCAAGTCTACGCACTTGTCTAGGGTTCCCCTGCTCCCGCCTGGGTGGTGGCAGGGCTTCATTTCGGCGTCCAGGTCCTAGCGAGGCAGTAAGAGGGAGGCGCTCGGGGAAGGGGGAAGAACGTCTTCGGGTTGTGTAGTAGTTTCCATTTCACTGAACTCCCGGATGTGCCCCCAGTTTGCTAGCCGCGTCCCCCTTGTCTTCATTGTCCTTGTGAGTGGGCGTTGCATCTGAGGAGCAGACGAGAGACGGGCGGCAGGGCGGCTAGCGGTCGTCAGGCTCACACAGATTAAGGGGCAGGTGCTCCGGTGCCGCGCACACCGTGCACTCTTCCTAACTCGGTGTCTGAACCTGGAGATTCTGTGCGTCGGGAAGGGCCTGGATTAAACTCAACTGAAAAGCGGTAGCTGGGATTCTGAAAGCTCGCTGCACGTCCCCATTTGCCGAGCACTGGGTTGTATTTTTCTTCTTTATTGTCTTTGAATGACCTGTTTGACCAGATCCTGAAGAGCATTGATCCAAAAGGAGAAAATAAGAAAACAGTTCCCAAGGGAGAGATGCCATGGTCCTCCAGCTTGCCACACGACCTGCTGTGATCCCAGTCCAGGGGGACAGCCACTCCTGACACTCATTTTCTGGGCCTCTGCCGCTGCAATGTGGGATTATATTAAATCCGATTTTTTGTTTTTACGGATTCATGGTGCTGAATCTCTCGGAGCTGTCGGAGTCAGACAGACCCCAACAAAGTGGCCCTGTGCGCAGTTCCTCATGTCACCACTGTGCTCCATAATTGTAAGAGAACTGGTTGTCATAACAACTGCCATGCAGGCCCTGCTTCCTCCTGAGGATGCTGACAAGCTCTGCAGCTCTGCAACCCTAGCAGTCAGAGGACCTAGTTCTCCAAGGGAGCTCATCATGAGTCCATCCTAATTCTCTGTAGTCTGAGCTGGGTTTTACTCTGCAGCTCGACAGACCTGGGTTCACATGTTTGTTCTATAACTTATTGGCCGTGTGACCTTGGGCAAGACATCTAATTTCCAGGAGCCTCAGTTTTCTTTTCTGCAAAATGGGGCTACCAATGGCGTAGTGCTTCTGTGCGTGATGCACCTGGCACGACCCCTGGCTGGCAGCGGCCACTGGTAGGTGTCAGACATTCCCCTTAACCTCTCTCTCGCCGAACAAGTGGAAAATGAAAGCATTGGGACTAGACAGTTATGAATTTCAGTAGTCGCTGTGGCTTGAAAACCAGATTATTACACAGAAAGTCTAGACCGGATCACGCATAGGAGGTAGGGAGAGAGGACGTAAGTAAATATTGAATTAGATGGAATTGACTTAAATTCAGATTTGTTTTTCCATTGCCTTTCCTTGAGCTAAAAATAAATCTCTAATCTCCAAATTCTCCAAACTGAGTCGGGGCAACTTGTTTTGGGCCTCAGCCTCTGGAGCTCAGTTTTCCCATCTGTAACAGAGTTGGTTGGGTGAGCTCATCTCCCAGGGTCTGTTGGCTGTGATGTTTTCGGACAGTGGTTCTCAGTTAGGGGTGATGTTTTTCCCGAGGGGCCCTTTTGACATTCCGAAGGTGGCTGTTGCTTGTCACAGCTGTGGGTGTCTCTGTGTGTTAGCATCCAGCAGGCGGGTCCAGGATGCTCGCGAACGTTGTGTGATGCCCAGGACAGTCCTCTACAACGAAGAATCGTCCTGCCTCAAAAGTCAGCAGTGCAGGGTCCGGAAACCTCCATCTAGAGTTTACCAGTGTGTTCGTTGGGTCTAGAATCAGGAACCACACCACAGTCGTGCCACCAAGACAAGCTAGATTTGTCTAGCATTTCAATTTCTTATCCTCGAATCTCCTAGAGGTCTGAAGCCTTATGACAACCAGTAAAGGTAAAGACCAAAAGACTTCTCAAGGTGGAAGAGGGCTTCATAGAAACGGTGACCACAGGAGTCAGGAAAAGTATGTTCCTTTGTTCTTTTCCTTGGTGCTGCATGACTTTCAACAGACCAAATATGATTGTTCCATGCTGAAGCAAAATATACTGACTGCAATTTCAGGGCCATAAATAGCTTTATTATTTTTTCTTTAGAGGATGATAAAAATAGGTCTTGCATGTATTTCAACTACTTCCCTCATTTCTAGCTCCTGTCTTGGGTCTTGACAGTCCACACTGCCAGGATGCATCTCCTCTAAGACTCACCCACGATCACTTCCTTCCCCTGTGGAGACTCCAGCCTTTAGGGTGAAATCCGAACAACTCAGCCTTGATGTGTGTTTTCCATGGTTCTGGACACTCTAGGACAGAAACAGCCCTGATTCAGTTCTATAGCCCCTGCAAGTGAACCCAGGGTCACTTAACCACTGAATCACATCCTAGCCCGATTTATTTATTTATTTATTTATTTATTTATTTATTTATTTATTTATTTATTTATTTATTTATAGAAAGATCTCTCTGGGTTGCTTAGGACCTCGCTAGGTTTCTGAGGCTGACTTTGAAGTTGTGATCCTCCTGCCTCAGCCTCTGGGGCTACTGGAGCTTTTGTTTTTAAATAAGAGTAACAGGTATGGATGCATAAAATCCAACAGTGTGGACAAACGTAGGCATTGAGTCTCCCTTTCTTTCCCTTCATAATCCTTCTCACCCCAAATATCCATTTTCCAGGTCCATGCTGTCCAAATTGGATGCCCCTTGGCCAATGTGGCCATACACATATAAATAATCAAAATGAAGAGAAATCTGTAGCTTAATTCTGCAGTTGTATGGGTGACATTTTAAGAGCCAACAGCCACATGAGCCTGGGGGCTGCCGCGCTGGACAGGGCAGGTGTCTGAAGCTTTCCAGCAGCGCAAAACGTTCTGTTGGACGGCCCCGGAACCTTTTCTTATGTTCCTACCCGGAGACATTTTCTTCATGTCAGTATTTATGTTTATATATGCAAATGACGTTTGCTATCCTCCTTCATTTTCTCTAATGGGATCATTTTATACACATTCTTCTGTATCTTGCTTTTTTTCTCTTAATAATATGTCTCGGAGATCCTTCCACATCAGCACTTTGAAACCTTTGTTCTTGTCAGTTGCTATAGACCGAAGCTGCTTCATCATGGCTTCAATTAGCTCACTATTGTCCCTCTAGCCTTCGGTCTTTGATGCTAAAACTCATCCTGCAGTAAACTTCCTTACCCTGTGTGTGCACACGTGCACACACACACACACACACACACACGCACACTGTGCTATGTTCTCGAGTTCCTGTCACCTTCAGTTTCCTGTGTTAAAATCCTAACCCTCAGATGGTGGTATTAGGAGGCAGGGCCTCTGGATGGGTGATTGGGTCTTGAGAGAGGACCCCCCCCCCCCATGGGATTAGGGCTGTCGTAAAGCAGTCTTGAGCAACTTCTCTGCTCCTTCCACCAAGTGAGGCATATTGAGAAGGTGCTACCTAGGACCAGAAAGTGGCCCTCATCAGATACTCAATCTGCAGGCACTCTGATCTTGGATTTCGCAGGCCTCTCAGGAACAGTGAGAAATAAATTTCTGTTGTTTATAAGTCATTCAGTCTGTGGTATTTGCTAATAGCAATCCAGAGGGACCTAGGCATGTGCATTTGCACACACACACACACACACACACACACTTACATACATATTACAAGGGTATTTGTAGGGTATGAGTATCTTCAATCTTAGGAATTTTGCCAGAGGATAGGTAAATCCTCAGTTTTAATCGTTTTTTTTTTTTTTTTTTCCAAATGCCTTCCAAAAAATTTCCACCAACCTATACTTCCTTCATAATGCCTAAAAATGTGTTCCTCCCACATTGTCAGCACCAAGTTTTACAAACTAAATTTTTTGCCAATAAGGTAGATAGAAAATGATACCTGTGTTAATAATAGTTTTTTTTTGTCACTGTGACAAAATACCTGAGAAAAGCAACTTAAAGGAGGAAAGATTTATTTGGGTCCTGATCTCATAGGCTTAGTCCATTGTCAGCTGGCTCTCTCGTTTCAGGGCCTGAGGTGAAGCAGGATCTCGTGGTGAAGGGGCAGGGGGGGCAAGGCAGCCACCCCACGGCATCCAGAGCAGAAAGGAGGTGCAGGGTCGAAATAAACTCTTCAAAGGCGCTGGCCAGTGGCCCCCTCTTCCAACTAGCACCTCCTAAACTTTCTATCACCTCTAGTGATGCCTCTGTCCGGGACCAATCCTTCAGCACGTGAGCCTTTGGAGCACTTTCCAGATCTAAACTATAACAAAACCTCCTCTTTTAAGTTTTCATATCTGTCCTTATTGGTGAGACGGAGCCTCTTTCTATGCTGTTTTTTTCTTGATATATATTAATTATACCTATGAATGGGGTTCAGCGTGATATTCACACACAGCTGTGTACACACAAACACAGTGAGCACCGATCAGATCCAGCCTCCCTTTACCCACCCTTCCCTCCTCCTGTTCCCAACCTCTGTAATCTCTAATCTACAATCAGGTCGACTGTTTTTTTTTAAACTTCCACATATGAGAGAGAACATGCAGTACTGCTCTTGTCTTCCTGAGTCTGGCTTATTTTACTTAATGTCTTCCAGGTCCATCCATTTTGCTGCAAATGGTAGGATTTCATTCTTCTTCATGACTGAATAATATGCCATTGTGTGTATGAATGTATGTGTGTGAATACATACATATGTGTGGATATATACATTATCTACATATCAATCACATTTTCTTGGTTCATTTGTCTGTTGACAGGCAACTATGTTGGTTACCTGTCTTAGCTATCACAAATAGTTCTACAGTGAATGCGGGCACTCAGTTATCTCTTTGGTATGCAGATTTCATTTCCTGTGGGTAGTACTCAGGGGCTGGCTGTGTGGGTCATGTGGTAGGCCCATTTTTAGCTTCCTGAAGAGCCCCCTGCTCTTTAACGAAACCCTACTAATTTGCATTCTCACCAACAGTATGAAGAGCTCCCCTTTCTCCATTTCCTTGCCAGCATTTGTTATTTTGTTGTTGTTGTTGTTGATGTTTATTAGTTATTTGACCTTTGGTTTTCCCTGGAAACCTTCCTGTTGGTTGGACTAATTTGAATTCCTTCCTACTGATTTGTATGCCTCTTACCAAAGCTATCGACTTGGTCTTTCTAGTTTGTTTGGTATTTTTCTCAGTTCTTTTCTGCCTTTTGGTTTTGTTTATGGTATAAGCTCTTTTTGAATCCTATAGGATTTTTTACTTTTGCCTTAATTAAAATTCATCACTAAATCCAGAAGGCATAAATGAAAACATTGATACATTTGTCTTATAAAAATTAAGGCTTCTTCCACCCTAAACTCATGTTTTCTTCTGGTACGTTTATGGTTTTATTTTTTATGTCAAATGTCATTCTGCCTGGAATTTGTTTCTTGAGTCAGGAGTAAGTTAGGAATCAATTTTTCTTTCTTTTTGAATGGCACTTTTCCAGTTGTTAGAAGGTCTTTAGTTAATCCTTCCCTTCTCTGATTTGACGTGTGACCTTTATTCAGACACTGCATTTCCATAAGTATCTCAGTTTATGTCAGTTCTCCTTTTCTTCCATTGTTCTGACGGCTCTTTGGTACCATATAACAAATTTCTTCAGTTACATAGTTTTATAATACCTCTTACTATCTGTCCTAACTGTTCTTTCCTTATTCCTCTTGCTCTTCCAAAAGTCTTTACCCATTCTTCCACGTTTGCTTTTCCAAATGCACGTGGTGTTTTTAGTTTCCAAAGCACTCCTGTTACTTTTTAATTTGGATTGCTTAAATTTATAGATTAATCTGAGAAGAAGTAATACCTTTAAAATACTAAGACTTTCTGTCTGGAAACAAGATTTCATATTGTGTCTGTGGAATTCTTCGTGACTCTTAATTGGGCTTTAACATCACCTTTCCAGTTCTTGTGGTATTTTACCTATTTTTGATGATATTTTAAGAGGAATGCTTTCTTTCACTGTATTTTCTGACTGGTTTTATTTACAGTTTGATTTTGTTTCTGTTTTGCGGTGTTGGGGATTGGAGCAGGGCCTCAGGTGTGCTGAGCAGGAGCTCTGCCTCCAGTTATGCTCCCAGCCCTTGCCTTTGAACCTTGTACAATTATTTGCCACCAGGCAGTTACCAGCTTCTCTTACTGTTTCTGATGAGTTGTTTGAACATTTGATTCTATAGATGTTTCTAGATATATCACTGATTCATCTTCCCCAATACTAATATTGCTTCTCATTTTCCGATATTTGGTTTTCTTATGTTATTTCCTATTTCCAACTTTTATACTCCTAACGTCATTTTCTTGTCTAATCACATTGGTCAGCATCTTGAGATCTGTAGTTTCTAGTGTTTTGCCTTTTAAATTTTGATGGATAGACCCCAAAATGTCTTTCCTGCCTTGTAAAGATGATCATATGGTTTGTCTTTGACTCAATACTATGATAAATTACATGAACATTTTTTAAGATATTAAGCCATTCTTACATGTTCTCATTTGTTCATCATGTATCCTGAGTCCTGTTTGCTAGTATATTACTTAAAGATTTTGCCTAAATCATATTGTGTGTTTGTGTTATTCTTTGTGTTATCTTTGTCAGGTCTGGTTTAAAGTCATGCTGCCTCCAAATATTTGAACACAGTGTGCCTTTTCCTTTCTCTAGACCCTAGAAAATTGGAACTCATAGAGATGTAATCTGTTTCAGTTTTTTAAAAAAACATAATTAACCCATAGAATCATCTGACTTAGTGTTGTTGGGAGAGTGTGTTAGTTTTCAGTAAACAGGTGAGGAAATAATAAACAAATTCCATTTATACTCAACCGCCTCTCTAAAACTTTGAGAGATTATATTTTGAAACGAATCCATCATCACTCCTTAATTATAACTCCCTTCAGCAATTTGTTCTCCAAGTGGCCTCATTCAGTCAATACACATTCGAAGAGTGGCCACCATGTCCCAAGCCTTGGGGTATGTGACGTGGGTGATTCATGGAAGCACAAGACATGAAGCACAGTCTAATGTTCCCAGGATGCTATCATACGGTGGAAACTTCCATTTATGTGAATTTGATTCTAAAGCATCACCATTTATCATTGACTATTAATAGAGCTTGGGACTCTGTATTTACAGATTACCTTTTATGCATCCATTAGTCATTCTTGAATCTAGAGAACAAAATCTCATAAGATACAACAGACTGCCTTTCCTTTATTGTTTGTGTCTGGCTCCTATTTCTGATGCAGGTCTGCAGAGTTCAGCCACATTGTTCTGTGGGCTGGGGAACCATCCGACCTGCTTTGTCTGTGACTCATTTCTTTACCTCCTTAAGTTTTAGGTCTTTTATCTGCAAGATGGAGATACTTATTTTATAGGATGCTCAGATAACACATGGACAGCATCAAAAAACACTTGGCACCAGAAAACCTAAGTCCTTCTGCTTGAGTGGGTGTCTCCCCACACGCCAGTGCAGTCTTCAGCTATGAAGTAGCCTGGGTTGTGTATACTTGCTTGGGTCTGGATTATTCTTACAGCACTTGACTTGTGTCTTCCTTCCTGTCAAATTTATCCCCTCCAGATCAATTTCCATTCAAATTGCCTAAGTGGTTTTTGAATTCAGGTGTGACGGTGTCCGTGGACGTTGGGTGTTCCCTGCCTGCCAGCTCTCCCTCACGCCCAGTGAGCTCCTCCTCTGACACCCACCCTGCTTCGGCAGGCTGCCTCTGCTCAGCAGAGAAGCCCATCTCTCACCCCCATGGACCGCTCCACGTGCGTGCAGGCCGCTCTCTCTGCCTGAGGCCTGCTCCGCCTTGCCCCCTCCGTCCAGGCTGGCTCAGGCGTGCCATCTTGATCACCTGGCTCCACCTCGCCTCCTGATGGACTCTCCCCAGACCACATCTCTGCATCCCTGCGCCTGGCCCCTTGGCTCATGTCAATTAGGCATTCCACCTGTATCTGTGGTCCAGGGGATGGTCAGAGTTTTGGGGTTACCTTGTAGTGTTTGAATAAGATGTTCTCCATTTCAGTTCTCTGAGGAGTCCCGGGAAGTTGTTCTTTAAAACAAATGAGAACAAGACCAAGAAAACCAATGGCCCTTCTCAGCTGCAGGAGACGATGGTGAAGCGTGACTTGCTGAGCGGATCCCAGACACTGCCCGAGGTTGGGGAAGGGATGCCCCTTTCATTTTTGTCCATCCATCAGAATGGCCTAAGTCTTTTGCGTATCATTCATATATTCTTATTTATCCTAAATCAGTATCTTAATTTCCCTTATTAGGTGTTTAAAATTTGATTTTTAACTGACTCATAATATCTTCATGAAGTACGAGGTGCTGTTTCAAGTCATTATATATTGGGTAATCATTAACTCAGGATAATTAGCATATCCATCATCTTGGACTTTTATTACTTCCTTATGGTAAGTATATTCAGACCTTCTCTTGTTTTGAGGCATAAGTTGCGTGATTGGGCATGAGCTCACCCTGCTGTGTTGTGGCTCTGTCCTCTCTAACTCTGACGTTGTCCCCACTGGCCAGGCTCTCCTTCCTCGCTCCTGGCCCCTGGCCTCTGGTAACCACCACTCTGCTCTCAGCTTCCATGAAATCCACTTTTTAGGTTCCGCATATGAGTGAGATCATGCCACGCTTGTCTTTCTGTGACTGGCAGTTCATTTAACATAGATCCTTCCTTCAGATCCATAAGTTGTTGCCAATGACAGAATTTGTGCTCTCATGTGGCTGAAGGGTATTCCATTGTGTGCAGATACCTTTTCCTTATCCACTGCCCATCCATAGACACTTAGGTTGACTCGGTAACCTGGGTATTTTGAATAGCACTGCAGTAAACATGGACAGGCGGAAGGAAGTCTCTCTGGCACGCTGATTTCATTTCCCTCCCGGGTATTCCCAGCTGTGGGCTTAGAGGGTCAATTCTTTGAGGAACCTCCGTACCATTCTCCATAGTGGCTGGACTAGTTGGCCTTTCTACCAGCAGTGTGCAAGGGTTCTGCTTTCCCCATATTCTCCCGGCATTTATTATTTTTTGTCTTTTTGATGGGTGATGTGAAGTCTCATTGCGGTTTTAATTTGCATTTCTCTTGTGCTTGGTGACGCTGAGCACTTTTTCCTGTCTCCGCCAGGATTTTTATGTTTATTTCCAGTGGCGGCCAGGCCAGGACTCCTCACACCCATGGAGTCCAGCACAGGTGCGCTGGAGCAACCCGGAGCCGCCTTGTGAGCTGCTCTCTTCTTTTCCAGCAACTTCAATGACTTTACTGTTTGACACCCACGCTCCGCAGTGCCTCCTCCAGTAAAGTGGAGAGGGGGAAAGGCCAAAAATAAGACAGGAGGGTGGATGCTGAGGTTTCAGAAGACACGCCCACCGTGATTGTCATCTCCTTTGACTTTCACAATGGCCCTGACGGGACAGGATTGGAATCACTCCCTTTGGAGGGAGGATAGAGAAGCGACTCACCCACAGCCACACAAGTTAGGGACCATGTGTGCACCCCCTGGGCTGCCGATTTGTTTCTGTCTTCTGGACTCTGGGAATGTTATTGCTGATCCAGTGCCTGTCTCTGGTCAGGTTTCTAGAGAAACTTTCCTCTAATTTATGGCTCACTCACTTCACGTCGGGGTACTGTTAGCCTACTGCCTCCAGTTTATGCCCACTCTGTTCCTTCCGTTTACCCCGATGCAACAGTGATGATGCCCGCTTCGTCCAAAATGCACGAACTCCGATTTTAGATCCTGCGTCTCTCTCAACCTGCATCCGTCCGTGTCTTGGGCACACCTGATGCTCGGGGCCCGAAGGCGACCTGACAGTGGTAGCTGCGTGGTCTCAGCAGTCAGGCTGTGATGCCTGAGGTCGGGTGTAGCTGTGTGGTCTCAGCAGTCAGGCTGTGACGTGCCTGAGGTCGGGTGTAGCTGCGTGGTCTCAGCAGTCAGGCTGTGACGTGCCTGAGGTCGGGTGTAGCTGCGTGGTCTCAGCAGTCAGGCTGTGACGTGCCTGAGGTCGGGTGTAGCTGCGTGGTCTCAGCAGTCAGGCTGTGGCGTGCCTGAGGTCAGGTATAGCTGCGTGGTCTCAGCAGTCAGGCTGTGACATGCCTGAGGTCGGGTGTAGCTGCGTGGTCTCAACAGTCAGGCTGTGACATGCATGTCAGTTATGGGGTCTCACTTATGGCACTATGTCTGCACTCGAAAAGTTTCTTATTTTGGAGCCCTCTGGACTTTGGAACGTCGTGGATTTTGGATTTTGGATTAGTGATGCTCAACCTATAGTAACTGTGTGGACAGAGGAGGAACCGCGTGGACTGCTTAGGGCGGAACGTGGCATAGGTGGGCATTTGACGCGTGGCGGAGGTCACCGACCCACACGGCCTGGAAGTTGCCTTCCATTGATTCTGGAAAAGGTGGGGCTGTGATAAAAATGAGATGAACACCGCAGGTTGCGCGTTTCCTCCGCACAGGTGTGTTGAGCACCTGCTGCAGCCGGGCCCAGACGGATGCAGAAGCCCCTGCCGCGCACCTCAAGCACGTAGCCCCCCGAAAGAGTCGTTTCAGTCCCAGTGCGTTAGGGCAGGTGTCAAGCTCGTGTCCTTGGCTGGCTCGTGGCTTCTTTCTGGGGAGTTTGCAGCAGAGGCTGCTGCATCCTCCCTGCATCTCCCGCTGACCTTATTCTCCATGACCAGGAAGTGCTCCTGACTGAGCCTGACCTCCAACCCTGTGGTCTGTCCACAGCTCTGCAAGGAGCGCTTTCACAAAGGCAGGGACACTGGCAGCTGGAGCCAGGGCTGTGGGGGGGCACACACACCCGTGGACCCAAACCACAGCCGCTTTAGGAACTCAGTGGGGGAGGGTCCCAGGCCTTTGCTTTAATGCCAGGGGAGTGTCTCTCTCTGTGGCCTCCCAGTTGGCCGTGTGCACAGTCCTGATGACGGCCTGGAGTTTGTGGAGTCAGAGAGCCTTATGAGGGACGTGCAGCCAGAGAGAGCGGGTGATGTCTGCCCCAATAAAACCAGGAGAAAGTTAATTAAGGCTGTGACTCACCAGGCCATCTTGACGAACAAGCCAGGCCTCTGGCTATTTTAGTGGCAGGAAGTCGAGCAATTGGCTGTCTTTGTGATTGCTTCTGAACATCTTTAATTAATCGTGGCAGGAATGATATCCAGCCCTAGGGAACCTTTGCTTCCAGCATCTTTGCAAGTCCTCCCAGGATACCTGGGAGATGATGGAGCCTCGTTTTGAAGATCAGGAGACTGAGGCTCAGAGATGTGGCATTGCTTCCTAAGGCCACACAGCAGGAAACAATGGAGGAGATGTCAGAGCCTAGGTCAGACTGCTGGACGCTAGTCTCTGAATAGACAGAACTGAATTACTGGGCCACCTGTATGATGAGCTCTCCGTAGGCTCTCTTGTTTTCTTAATAGTAAATTAAAATCATCTTCATGGAAACAGCAGATACACTTTGTGACCTTGCTGCTCAAAGCCCTCTTGCCTGCACGTTGGGACAGAGTTGTAGATAGGGTCACTTCTTTGGAAACAGCAAGGCTATAGTACAAGTACAGGTCTTCTTAACTTACTGAGTTGCATTTTGTGGACAAGGACCCTGTGAACACTGGTGGGAGTTTTCTTGTCTGTGTCATTTTTCCAAAATGCTGATGATAGACAAGGTTGTGATGGAAGCTGAACGACCCAGGTGAGAGGAAGGCCCAGGAGTGGTGAGCAGATGCCAGGAAGAAGAGGCCCCAGCTGCCCTGGCCGTGTGGTCCCGGGAGGCCCCTCGCTGACCTTAGGAAGGTGGGCACCACAGCGTTCTCATCCCACCATCACTATGGACTTAAAATACAGCAGTGCGTGTGGCGTCCAGGGCCGGCCTGCGGCAGATGCTCAGGGAGTGTGACGTCCTCCTCCCCTCCCCCAGGCCCCTGCGTGGGGTGGAGGCAGCAGGCCTGTGCCTTCTGTGTACCTGCTCCAGACCCCTTTGACTCCCCCCCCTGCCCCAAGCAGAAATGGGTCCCAGGTGACCGTGGTGTCTTGGGGATCTGGCTCTACGCGCAGCCGCAGGCCAGCCGCCCTCCCCTCCTCCCTGCAGCTGTCCAAAGCAGACTGAGGATGACTGGCTGTCTGGTCTTGGCCTAACTGCTTTTGGAAACTTATTTCTTACAAAATAGGGATCAATAGCTCTGTTGCCCAGGGTTGTTGAAGGTTTTAAGTGAGAAATGAACAGGAAGTCGTGAAAGCGCTCCTGGACCTTCTGCCCTTGATCTAAACACTGGGAAATCTCTCATGAAGTTCGCAGTCCTGTCTGTCCTTGAGCCGCCAGGTCTGCGCTGTAGGACCTCATTTCCTCGCTCCCGACAACAAACCCGAGCCAGGCAGCTCTGCCCCGTGGCGGGGGCAGGCTCCCCAGCATGCGCAGAGCTCCGCCTGGGCCGGGTCTTCCTCCTGGTGCTTGGTGCTTGCAGCGAGGGGCCGAGGAGGATCGGCCCAACCCCTTGACAGGTTGTAGTGGGTGCATGTGTTTAGAGCTAGGCTGCGTTTGCTTTGCACCTTGTAAAGACACACGAGTGTGAATTAAGGCCTCAGCCTCCTCTGGTAAGAGGCTCATTGTCAGCGTATCCTCTGGCCCAAGCCGAATGACAGTTTGAACTTTTGAAATGAAAAATGCTTCAGGGGCAAGAGATTTATCTCCTGTATAAGCAGGGCCCCGAACCCTCATTTCTCCTTTCTAACGATTATGCCAATAGCACATTAAATTGGGAAATGAGTTATTGCTTTGGAATGCTCCAATTTAAATGGTGCTTTTTCTCTTTCAAGGATTCCGCAGATATTAATGAATTCCTGGCTCCACACCCCAGAATCACACTTCTATCCTAGTCCTCCTCCCCGTGGGGAATTTTCCTCTCTGAGTTCTGAAAGAGACTCCTGAATTATTGCTCATATAAAGTTTGAGGCCACAGATGTTTCATTTTCCATTTACTTTCAAAAGGCAATTTACTTAGCAGCTTCACTGGGCCTTAGGGAATGGGCTTCTCTAATGGGTTTGGGGGTTTCTGTGGGGGCTGACCAAACATTATGATAACCCATCTGCTTGGTTTGGAGATGGGAGGGCCCTTTGAATTCTAAGAAATCACTCCGGTCCTGGCCACGGAGGCCCTGGGAGGGAGGCCCGAGGGCAGCGGCCTCTGGGTCAGCCCTGGATTCAGGTCTCTGCCACTCCACTGGTTATTTGGATTTCCTCAGGCAAATGACTGAAGTTTTCTGGGTTTCATATTCTTCATGTATAAAACAGAAAAAGTGATAGGGCCTCCCTTAGAGGGTTGGTTTAAAGATCATTAGTAGTAAGTAAAGCTGAAATGACCATAGGTGTTTAAAACCTGGCAACGTTCTCGTACAGCTTCTCCCCTGAAATCCTCTCAGCGTTGGGGTGCAGCCCAGAGACCAAGCCAGCTCCCTCTTGAGGAGCTGCCCCCAGCCGAGGAATGAACAGAGCGAAGGGTGGTACCCAGGGCCATCCCTGAGGCGCTCGCTCCCAGCCGGTCCTGTCACTTAGGGTTGGCACTGCTCCCCAGGGCAGTGTCTCACGGGAGCGGCTCTGGCGCCCTCACGTAGAAGGCGCTCACTGAACAGGCCTCTTTCAGCACAAAGCCGAGGCGGCCTCTGTGACCTCGCTTCACCTGTCAGTGGTTGAGGGCTGGGCGTTGCTCCGACTCCCATTTCATGACTGGAGAAACTGAGGCTTCAAGATGTCACACCTTCACAGTCACCTGAAGGACAGTAGGGGGAGAAGCTGCAACCGGAGGGCAGCCAGCAGCCTGGCCGTCTCCAGCCTCCTCCCAAAGTCTCCCGAAGCCTGCAGGGAATTATTTCCTTTCTCCCCAGTAGGCCCGACGGGTCGGCAAACACTCCGGCTAGCTCCTGTCCCCAGGTGTGTGCCTGAGTCTGATGAGTACAGAGTAGAACGGAGTCATGAGCACTGAAGGCACGTGGTCTGATAGACGCAGAAGAAAGCCACTCGAAGCTCGGGAGCCAAGATGGGCAGAGGGACGCCTTTGGACCCAGGCGGCCTTCACCGCCTGCTCCGGGCTCTGGCGCCTGCTCCATGCCAGGCACCGAGCTCGGCATTCCCACAGGCTGGTCTCGCTCCTACATCAGTGCTTCCAGGTACTTAGTGATCCCAGTTCCCAGGTGAGACGGCCGAGGCCGGGGAGCTGTGAGAAGAGAACCAGGAAGTGAGGGTCGGAAAGCGAGCCTGGGGGTTCTGGCCTCAGAGCCGAGGCCTGGCCATCGCCCTGTGTTATGCTTCTCAGGTCAGAGGGGTGATGGAAGGTGTTCTAACTGAGATCAGCGAAGCAGGCCCACTGACCGGAGACCGTCTGGACCCTGGGGGGACCTTGGCTTCTGGGTGTCATGTAGAAGCGACATTGGTGAGCACTTGCCTGGGTCAAGTAGACGCAGCTCAGCCCTTCCTCACCGGCATCCGTCCATGCACGGGGACGGGAGGAGGTTTCCGAGCCAGGATCTTTCCTCCCTGCTAAGGAGGTCTGTATGTAAGGACAGACTCTAAATGGAAGACAAAGATCTGCTCTATTCACCTGGTAAGCAGCCGAGAAACCAGAGGGC